>NC_136954.1:17716739-17919678 GCF_032717465.1 Coenobita brevimanus
AGTCGACACACTCAGCATTTTCGTCCATAGTGAAGGCAGGCTGAACTCCTGACGAGCTCTCATCGAAAACCAGGTTTTCGGGGACAAAATCTGACCCTTCCGTCCACGCGAAGGCGTCCAGGATTCCCTGGCGTGGCGGTGGAGGGATGGTGGTGGTGGTGGTGGTGGAGGTTGGCTGAGAGGGAGGCTTATCACGGTCAAGGTCACTCGCACTGACCCTAGGTTGCCGTACAGCACTAGCAGCCCTTACCCTACTAGCTACACTACTTCTCACTCTCTTAGATCTACCTCTACCTCTACGGCCGGCCTTCACTGTTGATGCTGGTGGTGACTCCGACGACGAAGACTCCGGAGATAACTCAGCCGACGATGATGACGAGATGAGTAAAGCGGGGCTTGGGGAACGGGGAGGTGAATGATCTCGTGACTCATGGCGGGCTGGGTCACGTGGGGGCATTGTTCTGGGGCTAACACGCCGCCTTTTCACTCCCTTCCCAAATTCTTTTCCTTCCTGCACTAAAGGCTCCTTTCCCTTGGAGCTACACACAGATTCACTGGTAGGAGCACTTGTTGTCGCTGTTTCTGGCGCAATAAGTTCACCCGGCTCATCACACGATTCACCGGAATCGTCAAAATCGCTGTCCATTATTATCATCGACAATTCAGCAAGTTCTCGTGCCACTGCAGAGTCACTGAGGCCTTTCCTGCTTGCCTCAACACTTTTCTTGGGGGTAGAGGTCACGGGGCCCTTTGCAATGGGCGCAGAAGCGGCAGGAATGGCGGGCGCGAGTGCGACATGTTGTCTCTGCAGTGGAGGACAAGGAACTAAATGCCGCGGCTTATCTGAGAAGGGAAGGGTTGACAATGACACTTTAGGCTGACTGCTGCTAACTTACAGGCTAATTTTTTATAGGTAGAAAATCTCGGCAATAAATAAAGAAATAGGTACTTCCAGGTGAATGTAAATGTCAATTAGGATTCTCCCTTCCTTTCTGATATATATTTTTATTACAGACATCGATTACAAGGCATAAATCAAAGGGGAAATTACCGTGGTAATGTAGCGAATGAATGCACGTGAGGTTTTGTCAGGTGATAATTGGGCAATTTCAGGAGTATAACACTATCACTTACCTGTTTTTTTTTGGTATATATTATTGGGTAAAAATATTGGGCATAGGGCTTATTTCAATGGATGAAATCTGTGGAAAAAGAAGAGGGAAATTTCCGTAGCGCAGCGCGGCGTGGGAGGTGAGAGGAGAGGGTAATGGAGGGCAAGTAGGGAGGGGAGTCAAGAAGGGGGTAAATTATCTGAGAAGGGAAGGGTTGACAATGACACTTTAGGCTTACTGCTGCTAACTTACATGCTAATTTTTTATAGGTAGAAAATCTCGGCAATAAATATAGAAATAGGTAGTTCCAGGTGACTGTAAATGTCAATTAGGATTCTCCCTTCCTTTCTGATATATATTTTTATTACAGACATCGATTACAAGGCATAAATCAAAGGGGAAATTACCGTGGTAATGTAGCGAATGAATGCACGTGAGGTGTTGTCAGGTGATAATTAGGCAATTTCTGGAGTATAACACTATCACTTACCTGTTTTTTTTTGGTATATATTATTGGGTAAAAATATAGGGCATAGGCCTTATTTCAATGGATGAAATCTGTGGAAAGAGAAGGGGGAAATTTCCGTAGCGCAGCGCGGCGTGGGAGGTGAGAGGAGAGGGTAATGGAGGGCAGGTAGGGAGGGGAGTCAGGAAGGGGTTAAAATAGCTAAAATGTCGACAATGGATGGGAGTACAGATGAGATTTGGAGTGCTGACTAGTGTTGAACATTGGCAGTACTGATATATGATACAAGCCACCACTTGAGAGCCCGGGATAATTCAAAATAACACAGAATCACAAAAGTGACGCCCCGCGGTATGATCCATTGTAGCCGAGCGTCACGAAAGTGACGCCCCGCGGTTAAGGGGTTAACTCCTCCTGGCAAAATGTTTTAAGCAGAATGAAATCGTGTGGGAATAAAGATAAATATGGATAAATAAATTACTAATAAAACCCGCCATGGGAATGAATGGATTGAACTTAATGAACCGCTAACGTGCGTGGTGATGGTAATTACATGACTGATAACCTCCACTCGCCTCTTGACGCTTTGAACGAATGTGGCCACAGCAGATCACCGCCAGCCTGACTATAAGTACCCGTCCCCGCCCCGGAGGGGCTGGGGGACGGGGATTGTTTTCACTCGGTTTGTCTGATAGTTTGTTTGTTTGTTGTCTGTCTGTCTGTCTGTATTTTAAAAAATTTTACGCGAAAATTACAGGGATGATGGGCAATGACCTCCTGATTACCTGATTAAATTTGGGGCAAAATTGGGCCAAGGCCCAGGCTGTAGGCCTAAAAAATGTAAAAAAAAAAATATCATTTTTCGTCACTTTCCTTTCAAATTCGTCATATCGACATTAAACCAAAATCTAAAGGTGCATCTATCAAATCTGCATCCTATAACATATCTCATTACATCAGGGGGTCACCCCCCACTTAGCGGTAGGGGGGTCAGTGTCAGGTGGGTCGGACCTAAAATTTCAAATGGGCATAAAATCGTCTATGTTCACCCGATTTACTCCAAATCTGATATGTGACATCTTTGACTAGATATCCTGTTGTGCTTATATGTCAGCACTAAAATGACTGCCGGGGACGGGTTTGCTGCGCCTTGGCACCGCTTCTTGTTCCATCATCTGCTATAATTCCTCTTTCCTACCAGACGACTAAGTTTACCGCCCAGTTACACAATCTCAGAGAGCGCATACCTCCGCTAATGTCAATAAAATGTATAATTTATTCCTGCAATGTAATCAGTGTCCACCTCTAATGAACTCCTCCCTGACCCACTGTCCACCAGATTTCACTGATATCCAATAACATCATCTTGAGATGCCTCATATACAGACACACAAACGGCACCGATGAATATATATACTCCCTCCAGCTTCGTCGGCGGAAGTCATTCATACTTATACTTCTGCGAATAATAATAATAATAATAATAATAGTAATAATAATAATAATAATACCAACAACAACAATAGCAACAACAACAATAATAATAATAATAATAATAATAATAACAATAATAATGATAATAATAATAACTAATAACAAAGAAGAAGAAGAAGAAGAAGGTGAAGGAGGAGGAGGAGGAACAACAGCAACATCATCATCATCCACTGGCTCCTCTCTTGTATTTATTATTCAATTGCGTAAAACTCTCTTGCAACCTAGGGAAAATTAATGCCGAGAGAGAGAGAGAGAGAGAAATCCAAAATCACTGACACTCATACTGAATTCCTTTGACCTCTTTGCGGGGTGTGATTATTTGTTTGCTTGTTTTTTTCGTTTCAGATTGTTTATCTGTCCTGCTTCGACCCCAGAGGAATACTTCCAGCGTCATATAGTAGCAAGGAGGGGACACAACAAAATACAGTATATGGCTATTGACT
Source organism: Coenobita brevimanus (assembly GCF_032717465.1). Taxonomy (NCBI): domain Eukaryota; kingdom Metazoa; phylum Arthropoda; class Malacostraca; order Decapoda; family Coenobitidae; genus Coenobita; species Coenobita brevimanus. The sequence goes on from NC_136954.1 coordinate 17,720,255, forward strand.
GAACTTAATTCCCGGTTTCGTCGTCACATTAAAAACTTTGCTTGTTGTGTGTGTGTGTGTGTGTGTGTGTGTGTGTGTGAGGGATGGAGGGGGTCTCTGGTCATCGTAGGGCCGATGGGAAGATCACGGAGATGGTATTGTTGCTTAACCTGATCTGTCTGGCCATGTAGACCAGTCAACCACAGGCAAGCAACTGCCTCTGTGGAGCCGTCCTACAGGTACAGTACAGTATCTACACCACACTTTGAGCCCGCACCCCTCGTGGTAGACAGCGCCTCACCAGGGTCAGACCAGAGTCCTTCCCACGGCGAGATTCAGGGCAATATGAGGAGGTTTGGCTCCGGGGTGGACGCCGCAGCTGCTTTTCTCCGCCCAGGATACACAGCGCCATCATGTGTTGGCACCTTATATGAAAAATGATTTAAAGATATTCGTGATATCTTTATGTTTACTTGGTCAGTTATTTACAAAAATATCATATCACTCTGTTCTCAGTACATCAGTCAGATTGATTTATGGTATTCTTTTAAAATTTATAATTCTGACTTGTTCCCAACCAAAGAATGGGGATGATGCTGGGTTCGGCAAACAAGGAAGGATATACCATGAATAAAGAACAGTTATATATAGTACAGTACTATGTTACTAAGCTTCAATATTTTCGCTGCATCCATGTGTACGAATACTGTTAAACGTGAAGACAAAGTACATGATGGGGCTTGGAAGATATTTGATTATTTAACGTTTTTAAACACTTCACTCCAATGACACTCCCCTGGTTTTGTTATTAATATTACCAGACGATTCTCTCTGTCTGTCTGTCTGTCTGTCTGTCTCTCTCTCTCTCTCTCTCTCTCTCTCTCTCTCTCTCTTTCCGAACTGGATATCTCAAACATTTTTACACAGTCGTTTCGTGGTGGCATGAATAAATTACCTAGTACGTCGCCGGACTAAAGGGGTTAAGGTTAGTTATATATTAATTCGTTCTCATTGTTCTGGAGCCGCCATTATCATCATCATCATCATCATCATATCATCATCACCATTACCATCATTCTCATCATCATCACCACCATTACCACCACCGTCACTATCATCATCATCACCAACACCATTACCACCACCATCACCATCATCATCATCATCATCATCATCTATACCATCATTTCCACCACCACCACCACCATCATCACCATCACCATCATCATCATCTTAACCTCCTGTTGCACTCTGGTAATATGGAGTGAATCAACGTCCTATTTTATATTGAAGATACCTCTGTGTAGATCTATAAAAAGCTTAAAGGGACTGGAATAAATTTCAGCCTGCAGTCTACAGAGTTTACATTTTAAACCTAGATCCACAACAGCAATTCAGCTCTTGGATGTATACCCACATAGTAATACTGTGTTTATGGTAAGGAAAAATTTGCTGAGCTGGGTGGTAACCATACAAACATACAGAAGCCTAGTGGGTTAGGAGGCACCAGCTGGATGTGAACTACAAGGGTTTGCATCCGAGGCTGGGTTGGGTTTGTGTTCTCATGATGGCACTTAGGAGTTGCTTTCGGTTACCATTTCCTTCAAAATTGGGATAAGATAGCTTGGTATCGCTTCAAATAAGGCCTTGACTGTGACATGGTAGGTAGACAGGCAGACTGACTGGTTAGTTCCTGTAACCGGTATCGCCTCAAACAAAACCTAGACTGTAAAGTGGTAGGTTGGCTGGTCAGTTCCTGTGCTTCGTAATCCCTCAAATTAATAAAGTCTTGACTGTGACATGGAAGGTAAGTAGGTAGGTTGGTAGGTAGGAAGGCTGGTAGATAGGAAAGTAAGTAGGCAGGTTGTAGGTAGGTTGGTAGGTAGGCAGGTGGTTGGTACATAGGTAGGTAGGTGATTGGTAGTCAGTTCCTGTGCCTGGTATCGCCCCAAAGCCTTGACTGTGGTCCCTCTCGCTGTGACAGTCTCCATTAATCAACACAGACGTGCAACACAGCGACCCCAGTGTTAATGAAACTTTCCCGTGTATAGTGGAGGGTGTGGTGGAGGGTGTAGGGAAGGAGAGAGGGTTTATGGGTGTATTGCAAGGGTAGATGTGTGTGTGTGTGTGTGTGTGTGTGCGTGTGCGTGTGTGTGTGTGTGTGTGCGTGTGCGTGTGCGTGTGTGTGTGTGTGTGACTTTATGTAAATTAGAGGCAGTACTCACACAGATGTCCATGTTGAGAAGGTGATGGTGAAGCAGCGATGGGTGGGAGGGTAAGGAGTTTGGGCGAGGCGGGTTTGTTATTGAGGCAGCAGATGTGTGAGGCAGGTATATTACCGAGAAAGGTCTGTTACTAAAGCAAGGGACTGGGTAAGGCAGGGGTGTGGGTGAGGCAGGGGTGTGGGTGAGACAGGGGTGTGGTTGAGGCAGGAGTGGGTGGGTGAGGCAAGGATGTGGGTGAGAGAGTAAGGACGGCAGACCACCCAGCCTCAACCCACACCTCCCATCTACGGGCTGGTCGTCCATCACATTATCATTTTCCTCCACTGTATTCATATTATATCCCATTTACGTACATCACACTGCTTTCTCGGTTTACTGAACATCCCGTATTTGTTCCATCTAATTTATCACATCTGTCCACTGTAATATTTATCCATGGTTTTAATTGTCCGCTTCTCCAGTTGTCCACCACACCAATTGTCTATCACACCTATTGTCCACCAAACCAGTTGTCCACCACACCAATTGTCCACCACACCAATTGTCCACCACACCAATTGTCCACCACACCAATTGTCCATCACACCAACTGTCCATCACACCAATTGTCCACCACACCAGTTGTCCACCACACCAATTGTCCATCACACCAAGTGTCCCTATCAAAACTCTCCACTATCAACTGTCCACAGCATTTCTTGTCTACTACACTATTCACTGCATTATTTGTGAGCTTCAATATGCACCAGACAGAATCACAAGCAACAGCACCAAACACTGTGTCTTGAAGTTAACGCATACCGCTTCACTGTGAAAGATTAACGCCGAAGCCTTTCCACGGACCTCCATTACTTGAGGAGCTGACATGATAAAGATCTCAGTAGATTATGGTCTCGGGTAAATCCCTGCACGGTTAAAAATGATCCGTTAGCTTAGGTCTGAGTTGCTTATACGTTAATAGATAAAGAGCTTTTCATTGTAATCCGGTAGCGTAAGAATCTGCAAAGAACAAGTACAAAGTAAATAATTTGTCAATAAACATTAACACTTGTCACTAACGCAACGCAAGTCCGAAAGCACGTGCACCCAACCCCAAAGACGCACAAACAGGTGCAAGCAAAGGTGGCACTCAAAGACCATGAAGTGAAGACTGGAAAGTATAGTGACAGACTGTTATCCGAGACGAAAATACGCATAGCTACACTAGCATGCTGGTTAATACCTCACACAAACAAGAGGCGCTGGCCTGGGAGGGAGGCTTAGCTGTGGGGAAGTAGCTTAACACCAGCTTTAAGGTTAGTATATAATGCCACTCTAAAGCTGCCCGTATCCGTCAGGCCGATGCAGGACGACTGCTAGAGAGATCAAAGAACTTAGGCGAAGGGAACTTTGTGGGGGGAGGGGGGGATATCTCTCGACTAATCAGAATGAGAAACACGTAAACGCAGGACCAGTTACACTGCTTGAAATTTAAATCAAAATCTGACCGACTTCTGACTGACTGGCACGTTGACATGACTGAACTGATATGACATGGCATGACATGTGACAAGAAAACACTAATCTAACGTGACGACAGTTATGGCATGACATAACAGGTTAACAATTTGACATGACATGGAGGCACTGGTACAACATACGAGATGACATGACATGGCATGGCAGCACTGGTATAACATACGAGATGACATGACATAATATTTCAAAAACTAATGACAGCAAAGACATGTCACACATGACATGAAAACATTGATATGACAGAGCATGACTCGTCCAGGTAGCACTGACATGAGAACAATTGACACCAATGGCATGGCGTGACAGTATATTAACATACCTGCAATGACACGTCATGACACGACGACATAGATAACATTACATAGCAGCAGTGACCTGACATGTGAATACAAGACATGACAGCACTGACATGACGTACAAGATATTACAGCACTGATATGACTTACCATGACACGACATAACAAGACAAGACTGACATGGCATAACACTGACATGAGATGACATGACAGGACTGACATCACGTAAGACAACACTGGCATGAGATGACATGACAGGACTGACATGACGCAAGACAACACTGACATGAGATGACATGACAGGACTGACATGGCATAAGACAACATTGCCATGAGATGACATGACAGGACTGACATGGTATAAGACAACGTTGTCATGAGATGACATGACAGGACTGACGTGGCATGAGATAGTAATACTGACATGACATGAAGACAGCACTGACATGTTATGACGACAGCACTAGCTTGACATATATGACATGACATGGCATGGCATATAACATGACATGACAGTACTAACATGACGAGTTTACATGACACCACTGACATGAGCTGATGACAATAAAGTACACCTATGACATGACATGACAGCACTGCCACGACATACATGACATATCATAACTACAGCACTGATATTGCGTGGCATGGCTGAACTGACATGCCATGGCGTGATAAAACAGCACTGGCATAAGATATCGCGACATGACACCACTAATATATGATATGACAGCACTGACATAAACATTACGTGACGATAGCACAAGCGACAAATGGCATGACATAACAAGACATGGCATGACATACTGTTAAATTAGTTACCTGACATGGTCACAGAAGCAGCATACAAGAAATACTGACATGACTGATAACATGACATGCATGAAATTACTAAAGACAGCACTGGTATGGCATGAAATGACATGACAGCTTTTGTAACGTGATGTATCAAGATGACATCGGCATGACATCACTGACACTGACGTGACATGACACTAATATAAACACAACAGTACTGACACAATGTACGAGATGATGATTTAGCATGGCAGCACTGACACGACGTGACAGCAATGACACGACACCACTGACACTGACATGACAACAGTGACACGACATGACAGCACTGACACGACATGACAGCAATGACACGACATCACTGACACTGACATGACAACAGTGACACGACATGACAGCACTGACACGACATGACAGCAATGACACGACATCACTGACACTGACATGACAACAGTGACACGACATGACAGCACTGACACATCACTGACATGACATGACATAACACTATCATCAACCACGACAGCACTGGCAAAGCATACGACTTAGCATGACACCACTAACAGGACATGACAGCACTGACACAACATGACAGCGCCTACCTAACCACTAGCATAAAAAAAAAAAAAAAGACATGAAATTTTGTACGGTTCCTGCAGGGGAGAAAATGTCATTGATTTTGATATGTTAAAATTTATACATTCATTTAATTTAATGGGTCACAGTAGGTATGGCCAGTGTTAAGGCAACTCCGGGCTCTCCCTATCAGTGATCCAGCCTCTGTTGCCCCAGCCCCTTGTAAGTGCCGCGTGACTGGGTCTTAACGAGGCAGAGCCTCAAACCGATCGACAAATGCCCACTGGTAACCTGAAGACCGTGCTTAGCAGCCCTTGAGCATACCCAACCTCTGTACGTACTATCTAAGTATCTATCAATTTGTCTATCTTTCTATATACTTCTATGTATTTATCTTTATGTCTGTCTATGTATTCATCTATATATCCATACAACTCTGTCTTCTACATACCTATCTATCTCTACATGTTTATCCCAGCGTTCTCAACCTTTTTCAGGTCGCGCCCCCATTATCCTTGGGTCGCACATTCACGAGCCTCCCTAGCCTTGGTCAACATATCCAGCCCCCCCCCACACACACACACTTCCTACCATCATCTGACTCCATCAATTAATTCCAGAATTATTATTATTTTTGCCTCAGGTTCAAGTGAACATAAACCCAAATGAAAACAGGCTGCATTAGCCATTCTCCTGCAATTTACTAGCCCCCTTTTCGAGAGACAGGGGGGGAAGTTGAGGGACACATATCTTTGAACTGAGTTTGGTCTGTCTTGCAATATGTGATTTATTGGTATCTAATTTTCTCTCGAAAGAACCAGATTAGAAAGAAAATCAAGAAGGCGACCAGATGACAGGCATGAAGGAGAGAAACCAACTTCAAAGAAAATGTGTTTTGAAGACTGAAACAGACGCATAATGTGAATCCTGAATATAAATCAACAGTTCAATGTGACACACACACACACACACACACACACACACACACACACACACACACACACACACACACACATATTGTTCAAGCCACTCACTATTTTTTTCTGCGACATCTCGACCCCCATAAGGGGTGCGACCTCCAGGTTGAGAACCACTCGTCTATCCATGTGTCTACGAGTAACTATTCATCTATCTCTAAATCTATATATTGATCTGTTTATCTATTTGTACATCTTTCTATATATCTACATTTACCTACACTATATATCTAACTATATACCTACCTGTAAACTTATTTTTCTGTATTTGCCTGCCCTCCTCTCTTCCTGTTTCTCCTATCTTTCCTGTCACTTCTTGTTGCCTTTCTTTCCTTTACAGGTGGCTTTACATTAAGTGACAAGCCAAATGGTTTCCTGTAAACCAAGAAACCATTTACAACGCTGGGTGGTAACCATATAACCAAACCATACGTGCTCCCTACGTGTCAATAAGTGGGTTGGTGGAGGGTTAGTGGCCCTCCCCGTAAAACAAATAACTCAGAGTCAAATGGCCACCCTTTACGGGATTATGGCGTCTGGCAATAGATAAATAGATAGATGTATCTCTATCTATCTGTCATCTATCTACCGACATATCAATCTAAATCTGTCTCTATCCATATCTGTATCTATTTATCTATCCCTATATATATATATATATATATATATATATATATATATGGGGGAGGCGGTGGCTGAATCGGTAGAGAGGCGACCTGCAGTCCTGATGGACCCAGGTTCGAATCCTGGCTGGGGCAGGGAACAGTGTAAGGATTTGAATTTCATAAAAGCAGACTTTCCTAATCTACCAGATGACCCGCCGACATGTCATAAAAGAACCCCCGCTAATACCAATACACCAGTCCTGTATGAGACAGCCCTAGCATGTATTCAATAAGGACGGTGGGTGTTAGCGCCGAAGTGGTGACATGTGGAGGTGTAGGAGGATTACTGGGCCTTGGGATAGGCTACTGCCCCTAAGATATAGGCCCTGAAGCCTTTGCCCAGAGTCGGATACATAAAATATATATATATAGAGAGAGAGAGAGAGAAAGATATATATATATATATATATATATATATATATATATATATATATATATATATATCTGTGTTCGTTTGTCTGTCTATTTGTCTGTCTCTGTCAAGGATTCAGGCAGCAGCAGTATGAAGCAAACATACTATCAGAAAATGGCAAATATTATCTAACACACAGTGAATACGATTATGCAGTGAAAATACATACAGGTGAAACGTATACAAACAGGTCAGTCATACGAGTATCTTACTCACCCTCAAGCTTCACCGTCGACCCGTTACTCAGCGCTCACCCTTATTAACTCAACCTCATCCATTCCATTCTTAACTCAGCTCCATCCCTTCTTAACTCAGCCCCATCCCTTCTTCATTCAGCATCACCCCTTCTTAACTCAGCTCCATCCCTTCGTAACTCAGCTCCATCCCTTATTAACTCAGCCCCATCCCTTATTAACTCAGCCCCATCTCTTATTAACTCAGCCCCATCCCTTATTAACTCAGCCCCATCCCTTCGTAACTCAGCCCCATCCCTTCTTAAGTCAGCTGTTGTTTCATGAGAGAGAGAGAGAGAGAGAGAGAAAGAGAGAGAGAGAGAGAGAGAGAGAGAGCAATGCAGGTTTTACTGTATAGGTAATCATCATCATCATTATCATATTCATAGTGATCAAGTTAGTGCAATGGTTACCACCCAACGCCGTAAGAAAACCTTTTGGATAGTCACTGTAGCATTAAATCGAGTCACTGAATGGCGGCCGCCTCTACCTGCCACAAACAATATTACCCACTGGCGGAAAAGCCGAACAGCGAAAAATTAAAGGAGAAAAAAGAAAAGAAAAGCGTCCTTGCACTGATTTTATGGTGATTCAGAACTTCGTATTTAAGGTGATATACGAGATTTCTCGACATTTTTCATTTAGCGACTTATTGTGCGTATTACATCATATATATATATATATATATATATATATATTTTTTAGCCAGGTAGACAAAGTCGATGGTCATTATTTTTGGATGAACTGTATCTGTGCCTGTCTGCTTGTGTCGAAAACTCAGATCTCTGAAAGTACTGATTGTAGAAGGAAAAGCTATTAACAAAAGTTGTCTTGAGTCACAACTTAGGTTCACATGTCACTCAACCAGCACTGGGAGTCATCCTGGATGGATACATAATAGTCAAGTATTATTATAGTCTACCTGCCTCACAGATGACGGGTAGTCTTTTTATTTTTATTTTTTTTAGCTATGTTCTAAGTTGTGTTAATACTGAAATAATTTGGAATAGTACCATACAAGAGAAGAGTAGGTGTAATGTGCAGGTTAAAACACCGAGGATGAGGTGTTCGAGAATGTCAATAAATAAATAAAGTAATACGAGTAAATGTGTACACAGTGCGACTCAGTATGTCCAAAGAAGGGAAAAGTTTAATTGAGACAATTTTTTTACTCCTTCAACCCAAGGACATGCTATTATATTTCATTCTTGTTATATCCAGACGATTTTACTCAGGAGAAAAACGCTAACGATGAGGCGACAAAAAACAGTCTCCATGAACCCTGTCCCTACGAGAGGCCTCTTCTAGGGAGAAGAAAATTTTCTAATCGTAGAGAGAATAATAATAATAATAATAATAATAATAATAATAATAATAAAGGCACGTCACTGCAGTGAGGTGAATAAGCCCTTCGCTTCAGTGAGTCTTCATTCATTCTTGTTAGTACCAAGGGATTTTATTCATCTTACGACACACCCTTCGTGCAAGAGGGTTTCCTTCATTTACGCATTTGCCACAATAATAACTTTCCTCTGCTGCATAAAATCACGTGCTTAATATCCACAATCATCATCTTCACTACTCTAGCTCGACCGAAAAGTGCTATCTGTTCCCCTTAAATGTTGAGTTATAACGAAGATTAACACTAGAACATGATGCTAGTCACGAAGAAGTGCTACGGAAAGTATGTAGAGCTGTAGCACTGTCATTTTACTGCCACTGAGCTACGTGAAATAAGCAGCAAAAAGAAAATCTGGGTCAAGTTAAGGTGAACAGAGTATAGTACGCCATTTGTATTATACTTTGCCTACCAGACGATTATATTAAACTCAAGAGGGACTTTCTGAGGTAGATGGGTTTGGCAGTGCTTCGTTTACACTTTCCAGACTAGACATCTTTCCTAAGCTGAATAAAACTGCATGTTGATGGCCTGGTTAAAACACACACACACACACACACACACACACACACACACACACACACAAACACACATCTCATCGAACTGAAAATATTAAAGAAGTAAATCCGTCCTGGTAGTGAATGAGTTAAGGCATTTCGAGATCATGGTGTCAATATTCGTGGGTGTGGGAGCATGAAATCAAAACCTGTAATCAAATTTCATCTCATCAGAGGGGAAAAATTAACTCTCTTATCTATGTTTTGGCATCTGACTGGTGGTGGGGAGAGACTTTCATGTGGGTGCACTGATAAAACTGGCCTCGTTATGTCACTACGTCTCTAAGCTCCCTCCTTATCACCCGAACTGAGGATGGTTGCCTGCAGTAGGGAACATAAACCTGCAGTCCACTGGGATCACGTTTCGAGGAGCCTAAACATATGACTGATTGAGCAATATAACAGAGAGGTAAGTAGTCTAATCACTGCACTACAGCCCTCTCCTCCTACCCCTGGTGTTAGTACAGTGTGCTGTGTGTGTGTGTGTGTGTGTGTGTGTGTGTGTGTGTGTGTGTGTGTGTGTAAAGAGGGCAGAATAGTGAGTGTACAGCGAGGTGTATGAGCGAGTATAGAGGAGAGAAGGCTGGCGGGTCGGATACTTCACATAAATTACCTCACCCTGACGCTTCACCCCACACCCCTCCCTCAGTCACCCGTCATCCCCACCCCATCTCTTCCTTTCTCACCACATGCTTCAGCCAGCCCTCCCACACTAATTCACACCGCACACTCAACTCTCACTCCTACCCACCTCCCCAACTCTTCCCTCACATCCCTTTACCCCCACCCCTCCCTCACACCCCATACCCCCTCCTGCATATACCCTCACCTCCATACCCCCACCTACCACCACCCCTCCAACACACACTCACCCTACCCTCACTCTTCCACCCCACCCTCCTTCACTCAAGATCACACAGCATTTTTTTTTTTTTCATGCTGAACATAGTGTACGAGCCGATGGTTGCTTTTTTCTAAATGTAACATATGCTTATACAATAATACTTGAAAGGGTAACATAGAATTTATTTCGACTGGTTATCTTAAACCACCTGACCACCTAGCTCTTCACTGAAAAAGAAAAGTAATAATAATAACTAGAACACCGTAAGCTGTCCAAGGATAATTTTGATACTGAAACTTCCCACAGACACTGACTACTAGAAGCCGAGCTATAATGGGACCCTGAGGTCAAGGTCACTGATCTTCTGCATGTCACCTTAGGTCATCACAGTCTATATGTCCACCAAGTATGGTGATTCTAGCTTTTATCCTTTATGGAAAATAAAGTGACATCCTGAAGATCCGAAAATGTTCAAATTTTTTACCCCAGGCGATTTCATACTCCTTTCCGCTATGCGGCCGCCTTAAGGCTATAGTGCAGGAAAATTTCAGCTTGCTAACTTAAACAGTTTCGGAGAGAGCATCCTGGAACCCGTTTTTTTTTTTTTTTTTTTTTAACATTCTGAATAATATCCGGTGATCAGGTAGATGGACTGTCATCATATTTGGCCAGAAGAAGCCAGCTTGGCGATTAACCTGACAAAGTTTGAACACTAGGCCTAAGAGCCTCCGAGTAATGGCCATTTACTTTTTAAGCGAAAGAATAAATATAATGACAAAAACAAGAAAATTTCTCAAAGGATGTGGGACGTTTTAATAATAATAATAATAATAATAATGTATAATTATAACAGTAAAAGTGATGTGTATGGAAAGAGAAGATTAGGCCTACTCCTGATGTGATATTCTTTTTAACGGAGAGATTTGAATTTGTTAGAGAATTTAAGTATCTGGATACAGTGATTTAGAAGAAGTGTGTGTGCAAAGCAAGTGGGGAGTAGAGTGGCAATGGGAAGGAAAGTGAACGGTATTATGAATGCCTTGGAAAGGAATTACAAGAAGGAATATTAATACCGATATTAACATACGTGTGTGAGGCCCTGGTGTGCTTGGAAAACGATAATTAAAGAGTTCTGTGGAGATGAGGATCTTGAGAAACGTGTGTGGAGTAAAGAGAGTGAACAGAATATAAGCTATGATTCATGAAAAGATGTGGCATAAGAAAGTGCACAAGACAACAGAAGAGAGAGTGTTTCCTGTAGAAGATACGGTCATAGGGAGAGATTATAGGTGAGTCTGTCTGAGGGCTGAGGAGGCGTGGTAGGCCAAAAAGAAGATGGATGTGCATGGTTAATAAGTGTATGAGAAAGAGACTTGGAAGATGACGAGACCTGACCAGGAGTCGAGTTAGTTGGATGAGTTTTGTATGGAAAAGTGCAAGGTAAGGGCTTGGCATTTTTTTTTTATAGCTAACATCGGACTGACTTTTTCTGACAGTTAATAATAAAGTTACGTGTAGAATCCTGCACCTGTGAAATGCAGCCAGGATTCCGAAAGCCTGAATGGCGAATAAGTGAGTGAGAGGCCCATTTCACTAAGCATGCTATTGAGTAGTTCTTCCACTACCGTATTTATTTCCGTTTTCATTGCTTTTTGTATAGTACCTCAGGCCTGCAGTTGGGAAAAAAAGGCGGGATGATGATGATGATGATGATGCTTCGTAAAAGTAATAATAATAAAAATAATAACAGTAATTGGTAGTTATTACTATTACACATTACTATTATTATTATTATTGTTATTATTATTATTATTATTTTTGTTATTAATATTATTATTATTACTGACATATGGTGAATGGGGTCGCCCACCATCCACCGAGTAGCTTTGGTGCTACTCTCAAATGACTACATAGTGATAAGAAATGGTTTCCTGTAACATAAGAACCATTTAAGGCACTCCAGCTACACGGGGCGTGAATGGGTATATGCCTGAGAGAGAGAGAGAGAGAGAGACACACACACACACACACACACACTGACAGACAGACAGACAGAGAGCGGGAGGGAAGAAGAAGGAGGAAAAAAAGGTGTCCGGGAGGGAAGGAGGGAGGGAGGGAACGCTGGAGGGAGTGGCAGAGAGAAATGAGAAAGATAGGAGAGAAGAGGAGGGAAGAAGAGGTGGAGGGAAGGAGAGAGAGGGAGGTAATGGAGAAGTCTTCTTGCAAGTGAAGGAGATGGACGAGTGAGGAGAGATGAAAGCTCTTGATGTGATGAGGCTTACCTGTCTTGATGGAGGAGGAGGAGGAGGAGGAGGAACAAGGCATTACTAAAAGCCATCCAAGTTTTAATCGTTGCTTGGCATCAAAGAAGAGTAACCAGATAGCGATGATGGTGTGGGAACTTGAAGGTGGCGGGGAGCACTGGAAGGAGAGAGAGAGAGAGAGAGAGAGAGAGAGAGAGAGAGAGAGAGAGAGAGAGGATTGCATTATCATCATCACTCGTTTCCCAGAGTCACAGAAGGCTGGAGGATTCAGACTCTCTCTCTCTCTCTCCATATTCCATCCACTGACGCCTCTTTCCCCTTGTTTTCTTGCTACCTTCAAGTGATTTATTCAGCTTACGAGAAACTTGTCAAAATGGAGTTATTAAATCATTTAAAAAAAACATCAAATAAAGCCTTCACAAGTAAAGGCCTTCCCTAAGATAAGTAGGATCGTCTAGGTGTGTGTGTGTGTGTGGAGGGGAGGGATAGGCAGTACTTAGAAAATGCAACACTCCTGCTCATTAATTTGACCTTCACCTGACCTTGACCTTCAACTGGTTGCCCTAAAAAATTGTCTACCTTATTCTTGCCTGACCCTCAACCCATTCATCAAGTTTGGTCGATATCAGATCAAAATTTTATCAGTTGACCTTGTTCTGTGATCTTGAATTTCGACTTTTCCCAGTGGCCTTGACCTTTATTGACTCTTCAAAATCGAGTCCCCTTATCCTTGTCTCACCCTGAATCCTTCTACAAAGCTGGGCGTAAATGCGATAATAACTGTTTAAGTTAGCCTCCTTATGCGACCGTGACTCCTGACCTACTGTTCTCAAAAACAAGTTGGCCGATCCTTCCATCATGTTTGGTCCAAATCAAATCAACTCTGCTTTCGTCATTTTGTTCAGTCGCAGATATATGTGTCAGACCTTAATCTTAACCTTGGACTAAGTATTCTCAATACGAACCTCTTCGTTCCTGCATTACCCTCAACCCTTCCACTAAGTTTTGTCTAAATCAGGTACAAATGGCTTTAAGCTGAAACTGCTGGGTCAGATTCTGATCCAGTCTTGTGATATCTGTGAACTTGACCTTTGACCCATTGTGAAAACAGGTCGCTCACTCCTTGATTGTCCCCCCTATCTCTCCACCAAATTTAAAGTCAAATGAAACTGCTTGAGTTATTTTGTTCACATATACACACACACACACACACACACACACACACACACACACACACACACACACACACCTGTATCATTCAGTTCAGTAAATAAAGAAACCACCGCCTACTGAGTTTTGTTTCTGCACCTGCACCTACTCCATCCATCCAATTCTCTTATAACATTTGCTTAAGATGTATGACGAACAAGTGGTTATTACAATAGTTTGACCTGATGAAAGATTCTCTTGGACAATGGAAAATAGGGTAATGCCACTCAAGTGCAAAATAAAGGTACAGGAAAAAAGACACAATTAGAAAAGCGAAAGTTAAATGTGAAGTATTTTTGGCAGAGCTTTGTGACGAGAGGCTGCAGAATATAACAGTTTGGCCTGAAGAGGGATTCTCTTGGACGGAGGAAAATGGTGCTACTGCCAGTCGTGTAAAAAGGTAAGAAAAAAATGCTAAAAAATGAAGGAAAGCTAAATGAGGGTGATTTTTTTTTTTTTTTTTTTTTTTGGGGGGGGACTGCATGACGAACGAGCGAATAGGATGGTACACCAGCTGATGGGACGGGAGGGTGATCTGGAAGATTGGTTGGGGTGGAGTGGGATGGAGAGGGTGTGGCGGATTGGGGGGTGAGCAGAGGGAAGGGGGAATGGGGAGAGGGTGGGAGGGTATTAGGTAGATAGGGAACTGAAGGTAAGAGGGAAAACAGAAGAATGGAAAAGGGATGAGTGAGAGATGGAAAATGAATGGAAAAAAGGAAATGGAAAGGAGGACACATGGAACAGGAAAGGAAAAGGGATGGAAGATTGGATGATAAGAAATGGGCCAGGAAAGGGTGTGGCAGGTAACGGTGGTGAGCAGAGGGATTGAAGAGTGGAAGGGAGGGATGGATAGGGAATAGAGGGAAGGGCTGATAGGAAAATGGGGGAGGATAAGGGAAGCAAGAGAGATTTGGAATGGATAGGAGGGATATAAGAGGGAGAGGCAATGAAGCGAAAGGATAGAGAAGGGAAGACAGACGTGGGGAGGAGACAAAACATGGAAGATAATGAGAGAGAGAGAGAGAGAAAGAGAGAGTGCTCGATTACAAGGTGGGCAAGGGAGAACAGAAATTGGGTGGGGGGGAGATGGAAGACTTGATGAACTGGAGTGGGAGGGGGAGAGTGCGTGTCTGATTAAAAGGATGCCAGATGATGAGGATGGTGATTATGAGCTGGAGGAGGAGGAGGGGATGCAGTTGAGAGTGCAGGAGATGGAAAAGAAATTAAAAAGAGGAATGGACGGAGAAGGGGTTGGGATGGTGATGGGGAAGGGGATGGAAGGAAGAGAGTGTGTTGGGGCAAAAGGTAAACAAGGGAGGATGTGGGACGGAGGGAAGGAAAAAATGTGGAGGAGAGTCTATGGGATCTGTTGCAGGTTAGATGTAAATCTCTCAGTCACATTCTCTCTCTCTCTCTCTCTCTCTCTCTCTCTCTCTCTCTCACACACACACACACACACACACACACACACACACACACACACACACACACACACACACACACACACACACACACACCACTGTGAACAAAAACAACAGATTTTAATAATGTATGCAAAACCACAGAGGGGAAAAAAGGAGAGGCAAATTAGCAGGAAGAAGCATGCAAAAATTATGAATGAGAAAATGTTTGGCAAAATGCAAAGGGTAAAAAATATGATAATGGATTATATCAAAGGGTGGGAAATACTAAGAGAAACTGAGTAATGGAGTATAAATAAAAACAAAAAACAAAACTAAAGGACAATGATTTATGATATATACGTTTAAAAAGGCGAATACGGGATGGGAGTAGCCTACTATTGCGTAGACATATTCGAGAACGCCAATGTAGAATGGGAAGGACAAAACTTGATTTTTTTAAAGTCAGTCTCCGAAATAAATGTTAAAACCATCAGAAGAAATATTTCATAAAAAAAAAGGATGATAATAAACTTAGTAAATAACAACAACCGCCACAGCCACCACTAAAACCACCAACGATCATCATCATCATCTTCATCCAACCCCTTTTCTCGTTCCACTAGGAGCGTAAAGGCCCTCTCCCACTTCGGCGTAAATAGGCACGATGAAGCCACGATGAAAATCGTGGCCGAAGTCGGTGATGTGTCGACGATTCTGACCAAGAATCGTTGTGTCGGCGTAATACCGGCAACACCAGTACGACAAAACGCCGAAACCTCGGCGGAGTATACGATATAACTGGCGACTAGTAGCCGACATATCGGCAATATGTCGGCGTAATGCACAAGCATTATTCTAAATTCAAATTTTTAACGGTTTTTTATGGCGACTCAACGACGATAAAGGTACAATGGCGGTGTGCTGTCGACGATGTATCGTCGATATGTCGGCGAATGCATCGCACGCACCTCGCAGACAAAACGCTGAGGCCATCGCAGGTGCCTCGCCGTCATCGGCGTATTTAAGGCGATTAATCGACGGTTCATCCGCGAAATCTCGGCGATATATCACCGACATTCATAAGATGAAATATTACTGTCACACAACCCGGTACATATCGTACGGTTTACGTAGGCTATGTCGTATTAACCTCACCGATGCATCGCTGATACATTGCCGACGCTTCGCAGTATGACCGTATGACATCTCAACGGTTTATTTAACCGTCGACGCCTCGCCGATGTCGGTGATCATACGCGGGTTATACGCAGGGTAATCGCCGACGTCGCCGAGGCGTCGCCTTGTTGTTTACGACTAATCTGCGAAATTTTACAAAATCGTGGAGGGCCACGACGTTTTCACGCAGCATGAAAACGTCGTGGTCCCCCACGACAAATTTCCACCTCGTGCGACGTATCCGCGCCATGGCACGAATGGACAAGATTTTGATCACGAATACCCACGATTAGGGATTTTTGACACATCGTGACTTTATCTTCCACACTTTCGCCGAAGTGGGAGAGGGCCTTAAAACCCCGGGGCTACGCTACTCAGTCCCGACATTAAAGGCAAGGGTGGCCAGCCTCACCCCCAAGAGCAATTATGTCTGCACTATGCTCTAACCAGCCCGCGGGTGTAATCCTTGACAGGTATAATTCCATCCGAGTACCATAAGCCACTCAACCACCAAGCGTCATATTGTGATATGGTTACCACCCACCGTAGTAAAAGGTCTCCTAGTTTACAAAAAATCATTTGGCTTTTCACTCTGATTCATCCGTAAGTAAGTGGATGGTGAGCGCCCCCACCTAAAATAACACTCAAAATCAATAAACGGAAAACCTTTTGGATTGCAGGAAGATGAAAGTAATCGGGAGAGGTTGGAATGGTTGGTGAAAGTAATGAAACTGAGCCGAAAATCTTCAAGGGGAAAGGGGGAAATGCGGCAAAATGTAGGGAACAACGAGAGAGAGAGAGAGAGAGAGAGAGAGAGAGAGAGAGAGAGATGAAACAGACAACTACTGTAGTTCCCCCTACGGCCTCTCTCTCTCTCTCTCTCTCTCTCTCTCTCTCTCTCTCTCTCTCTCTCTCTCTCTCTCCAACCATCCATCTCTCTACACGCTTACTGTAAAGAGTTGCATGTGTATATATATATATATATATATATAGACAGATAGATAGATAGATAGATAGATATAATTCTATACACGCAGTATTTATGTATTTAATACGTTGTTTTTGATGTTCTTGCTGTTTAACCCCGGTCAAGCCTGGCCCAGGAGACCCATCGACCACAAGTAAGCAACTGCCCCTATGAAGTATGCAGTTACTGTGAGCGTACGTCTGTATGTTTGTTACGTACCTATAAGGCCGCATGCATATAGGTCCTATGAGAGAGAGAGAGAGAGAGAGAGAGAGAGAGGGTGGGGGGGGAGGTAAGTGCGAGCACAATCTACAGCGAGGGTACTCAAAGAATTACTGTGCCAATGGACTACCGTAACAAAATACAGACAGTGAGATTAAGCTGGGTGACACACTGGACTTTTAAGTGACAATCATATTCCATTTTCGTATGAG
Organism: Coenobita brevimanus; assembly: GCF_032717465.1. Taxonomy (NCBI): domain Eukaryota; kingdom Metazoa; phylum Arthropoda; class Malacostraca; order Decapoda; family Coenobitidae; genus Coenobita; species Coenobita brevimanus. The sequence continues at coordinate 17,738,184 of NC_136954.1, forward strand.
TTGACTAGGAGAGAAAAAAAAAAGTACACATGAAACTTCCTTCTTCACTGCTAGGAATTCTCTCAACTGACCAATATCGTCTGGTACTTGCCTGAACATAGACAGTCAGATAAAAATGATAGTTACTGGGTTTATATTGATTCAGACATTATATATTTTTTTTTGTGTGTGTGAGTGAGAGCAAAGTGGAGAGAATATATATAGTTTTCCAATACCGTTTGTTTGATAATATTTCTCTTTGCTGATGAAGGGCGGCCAGTGCTGACTGTGGAAGATGCAACAGCTTCAGCCCAACTTGGACCCTCTCCAGGTCATTATCTGGCAGAGAGAGAGAGTGGGAGAGAGAGAGAGAGAGAGAGGGATTCCTTTCTGAAGGGAATGAAATCGCAAGATGTAGTATTAATCTATACTCGTACTATGAAAGACGCTGTGCTCCCCCTCCTCTCTCTCTCTCTCTCTCTCTCTCTCTCTCTCTCTCTCTCTCTCTCTCTCTCTCTCTCTCTCACACACACACACACACACACACACACACACACACACACACCTCCTCGTGTCTTGATTTTCATCTAATCCTATCCCTGTTCTTAAATCATTCCTCCCCCTCTCCCTTCTTCCGCTTTTTCTCTCCTTTCCTCCCTTTACGTCCTCGTTTCGTTTCCTAGTTCTGCCTTCCTTTCAGTTGCATATCTCTTTCCTCTTTAGTCGTAAACGCGTGCCAGGTGTAAGAATGACCCTATTTTTTACGGTAATTTACAGAACACTTGGGCTTGTTAGATGTGATCAGCCTGCATCCCACATTACAGAGCGTAGTCAGCAACGATACAGAAAAGGTAGACATGATCTATCGTTATCATATGCTTTAGAAATTACTGTAAAAAACTGGGGGCTTCTCCACACTTTACTTTCTCTCTCTTGCATTCCCTTAGCAAAAACCCTCTTTCCTTTCTTTTCATGTTCACTTTTCGTATTGCTCTCTCGCTCCTCCATCTCTTCCACTCCTTCTCTCCCCTTCCTCTTGAGTCTTGAGCACCCATATATTTCCTGTTGTTTACCCTAACGTAATCATTGTCTCTGTCTTTTCAATTCTTCCACTTTTCTTCTCCCCATGTCATCCTTTTTACACCTTCTTTTTCTAGTTCTTCTTTTTCTTCTCCACTCGTCTCGTCTACTTCGCTTTCTTCTCGACTTTTGCCCTCTTACACTTCTCGTATCCCTTCTTCCTCCTCCTCCCCGTCTTTCTCAACCCTTTCGAAACCCTCTCGCCTCCTCCCATCTGTCTGTTTTTCCTTCTGGACCCATTTTCTTCCTTACCTCCTCTCTTCTTCTCCCTTCTAATCCTCTCCCTTTCCTTCTCACTCTCTTTCCCCTCTTCTCACTCCCTTCCCTTTTTTCCTTTCCCCTCCCCTCCCATTCAGTCCTCTCCCTTTTCTTTCTTTTCCGATCACGTTTTCTGCCTCCCTTCCATCCCATCCCTTCCTTTCCACTCGTTTCCCTTCTGTCTCCTCCCCTCCCCTCCCTTCTCTCCCCTCCTTTCCCTTCCCAAAATTTTCCCTCCCCTCCCCTCCTGTCTCTCCCCTTCCCTCCCCCCCCCAGGCCTTTACCTTTCATCTTTCCGATCCTCTCTTAACTCCTCCTCCATTCCTTACCCTCCCTTTCTCTCTATCCCTCCCTTCTCACTCCCACCCTTCTCTCTCCTCCTCCACTGCATTTTTACACTCTTTCCTACATTCCTCCATTTACCCTTTACCCCTTTCTCATCTCCCTCTTTACCTCCTTCCCTCTCTAATCACCCTACTTACCTCCACCCCTCAGTACCTCCCCACCTCCCCCCCGTGTTCCATTAACACTATATAAGTATACTCTCGCCGCTTGTTTGCGGGGCATAGCTTGGTGTTGGCCTAAGATATTACCGCCCCTCTTGACCACCCCCTGTGACTACCCTCCTAGGACCTCGCTCACCCCCTTCACGTCCCTCTCTCACTATCTTAAATTTTCCTTTTAAGCACCGTCGCTCTCTATTTAAGTTCTTCTTCATGTCCCCTTGAAAGTCCCCTTCTTAGACCCCTTTACCTCCCCTTCCTGGCACCCCTTAAGTTCCTTGTGAGTCCCCTTTTATCCCCTTTGTCGTCTTCTCTGATGTGTCCCCGCAAGTCTTCTTCTAGTCCCCCTTTTGGCATCATTTAAGTCCCCTTCTCACCCCCTAATAAGGCACCAATCCTAGCAACTCTCTTTAACTCCAGCCCTTGAAGTGATATTCTTCCCTTCCCTCACCCTCTTTAGCTCTTCCTCTCCACTCACTCTCCCTAATAAGTTATCTTTTAGCCCCATTTAAGTCCATCTCTTGGCCCCACTCCTCCCTCCCCCTTTTTTCAGTCCCCCTTCCCTCTCCTTCAAATCTCCCTCTTGGTCCACTTTTACCTTTAGGTTTTCCTCTTTACTCTCTCTCACCCTCCTCCTCTCTAATCCCTCCTCTCAAACCCCACTTTAAGTTCTCCTTTCGTCCCCTGGTCCTTACTGTGAGAGAAAGAGAGAGAGAGAGAGAGAGAGAGAGAGAGAGAGAGAGAGAGAGAATCCAAAACCAAAGTCGTCGGAAGGTTGAAAGTGGTACAATAAATCACGAAGTCAGGCTCTGGACGGAACCCACATAAACCCTCACTCTGCTGCAGGAAGTGTGTGTGAGAGAGAGAGAGAGAGAGAGAGAGAGAGAGAGAGAGAGAGAGACTGCCACAGGGATAAATATTCAGTTTAATTCACACAACATAAAATACCTATATCAGATATGCAAAACTCGCTCCACTAATTCCATTATGAAAACGGAATTGGATTTACTGCTACACACAAATTAAAACAAAACAACGTAACAATAAATAAAAAATGTTTTTTTTTTAATATCCCACTTCAGTTCGAGGACGTCCTTGCTGCCAATGTTTGGCACGAACATCTGGTGGTGAAGGGATAATCATCATCATCATCACGTTACTTTTTCCAAAGTAAGGTTGGGATCATCATCATCATCATCATCATGTCCTCTTTTCCCGTGTAGGATTAGGCACCATCATCATCATCGTCATCATCACTGTCCCTTTCTCCCGTGTAAGGTTCAGATCATCATCATCATCATGCTGTCCCCTTTTCTCATGTAGGCAAAGACTGGGATCTTCCTCCTCCTCCTCATCATCATCATCATCATCATTATCGTGTCCCCATTTCTCATATAAGATTGGGATCATCATCATCATCATCATCACCATCACCATCATCATGTCCGTTTTCCCCATGTAAGGTTGTGGTGATGGTGAATTACAAACCTACTCCATTAAGACTCCCAGGCTCCTGTGACCATTGAGGCTGTCAGTCAGTTCCACGGAGAGGAAACCAGGACAGGCGAGCGACAGGACACTTCTTAGCGCTGTACGTACAGCGGGTGACCTGTACGCACCTGACATGACCTCACTTCTCTCTTATACATGTTCTAGTCGTGTTTTATGGGTCTTGAAGGGCATCTGATCCCAAGGGCAGGAACACCACTGTCTATCGCTGGGGAAGTGACTCGTCCCTACCCAGTGCTTAACAGTGAAAGACCCTTCAGTTCTCTCTCTCTCTCTCTCTCTCTCTCTCTCTCTCTCTCTCTCTCAACGATTAAACTTAGCTGGAGAGACCTCTGGAACTCTCTATTAACCACTTCACCACTGGAGGTCAGTCTTACGATGATAAGAATCGCCTGAACACAACAGGAATAAAGCATACAATATATATTCTATCATGTGACTGAAGGGGCAATATAAACAGCGAGTAAACACAGCCCCAAGAGGATTTATACTGCTGTAAATCCCGACTCACTATAACTGCAGCAAGGCCAGATTTTTACAGTTAAATTCCCTGGATAATATTTCACCTAAGATATTACTTTTTCCTTTAACCCACAAAGCACTACACTCTTTACTTTATCTTGGCCTAAAATTGCCATCCCTCCACCTTGAATGCTGAGTTATAACAAATGATTAACACTAGAGTATGATGCTAGTCACGAAGAAGTACTACAGAAAGCATGTAAAGACGAAGTTAGTATTGTCTTCTTGTGTCACTGAGGTACTTAAAATACACAAAAAGTTGACATCTGGGACAACTTAAAGTGAATGAACTATACTGTAGAATGTTCTTTTCACTTCCTTCTCGCTATATCCTGACTATTATATTCAGCTTTGGATACAGATTTCTCGAACTACAGGTGTTAGATATAGGTGTAAAGAACCTGTTTCGAACAAGACACCTTTCTTGAATTAAATAAAGTCGTCTGGTAGCAACACACACTAAAACAAACGTCAGGCAGATCCCGTGTGTTAATTTGGCCTATAATATTGCCGAACCAAATGGCCTTTTCTAGTGAAGTGCAGATTGGCGTCAGTGGCACCAGCCGTGTTCGTACATCCGACACTCAACACCCAAGCCAGGCTTGCATTTCACCTGTAATTTTCTTCTCTCTTTCAAAATGGCCGACGAGAGAGAGATAGAGAGAGAGAGAGAGAGAGAGAGAGAGAGAGAGAGAGAAAGAGAGAGAGAGAGAGAGAGGCTGACGGAGTTAAGTAGGATATATTGTATACGTATAAATGTATAATAACGATAGACATATAGATAGGTAGGTAGATAGATAGACAGATAGATACAGACAAACAGACACCAATAGATTGGGGCAGATATAAAGTTATACAGAAATATACACAAGTAAGTAGATGGGTAAATATAGATAGACTGATAAATATATATATATAAACAAATATGCATGGCTATACATGTACAGAAATATGCATGTGTTAATATACCGGGTATGTATGTACAGTATGTATAAGTAAATGTATATTTATATTTATTCACGTATTTATATTTAAATATAAATATATATAATCTTACGAACACAACCTCTCTCTCTCTCTCTGGTTCTTCCTCCATGTGTCTTTCAGTCGGGCTAAACCTTAACCCGAGGACGTGTTTTTCATTTTGCCTAAGCTAGTAAACCCCTGCATGAACCACTACCATCTATAAGAGGCACCTGTAATGGAAATGGGGAGAGTGGTAACTCGAATTAATCTTACCCCATGCTGACAAAGTGCGAGGAATGTTAATGGTTGTTTTTGTTAGCGTCAGTCAGTTTATGAATTCCTGCTTGGAACGCCAAGTACGAAGGTCTCTCAATGGCAGAGGGAGAGTGGCTAAGTACGAAATTCACGCATTGCGCTATATCACTACCATTTTATTTTTAACGAAGAATTGTATTTTAGGTGACATTCGAGACTTCCAAACACATTTTCCTTAACTATCTATTCTGTACATTACACTTCAGTAACCTCTTGTATTTTTTTCATGCAAATAATAGCGACATTAAAACGATTAAAAGAGAAAGAATAAATGCTACGAGGTGTTACGAATTTTTGTATTATAGCCTTTTGTTTTATGTTACTGATGCAAGCTTGTTCAAAAATATATATATATTCCCTGAGATATATATGAAGAAGGACATTTTGCAATATACTGTGAGGCTCGCTATTACAGGTGTTTACTCCACCTGATGGTATATTGCAAAGAAGATAATGTTCAGGTGTAATGTGCAGAACAAATGTCTATGGAGGAGGAGCTACGAAGCCTAATCAATGCAGACTAGGGCTCTGAGCAGTAAGTTAAAGAAGCTCCCTAACACCTGTTCCTTAGCGATTTTTTTTTTTTTTTTTTTTTGGATATGGTTAGTTAACTTTCTTTTCAAGTTATTTATGAAGAATATAGTGATACTGGAAGGATTTATGCAACACAGGCCAGGACAGCATGGTGTAATAAGCAAAATAAATTGCTTAGGAAGAAGTGTCAGGGAGCTTCCTTAACCAAAGAGAATACCATTGCTAGACACATGGGAAGACTATGGATATTCCTCTCGCAGACCACTCCCCCCTCCCGCAGACCACTCCCCCCTCTCTCACACCACTCACCCCTCCCCCAGACCACACCGTAAAAGAATTTCCTCCCGATATAAATCACCGTTCTCGGCTCAGTTTTTAGAACAGTTTGTCTCTGGCATTCAGATTTGCCAGGCTATAACTCTCCTTCCCTGTCTTCTCTATAGCTGTTTCTGTGCTCTCTCTCTCTCTCTCTCTCTCTCTCTCTCTCTCTCTCTCTCTCTCTAACTCCGCTGCTTCCCACCGTCCTTCCCCCTCCCTCCGCTCTCTACCTTCTCCCACCTCATCAATCTCTATGTTTCTTCACCTGGCTAAAAATACACACCTATAATCTAATTAGTCTCTATTTACACCAGAAGACGCTCTAAGTCACCTGGAAATTACTTTATCTTCCCACTAATGAATACTTCTTTATTTGGCATAGTTCTTTCATTTATGGACTGTTTACCATTTATATATCCGTAATGGCAATTGAAGGAACCCATGCGGTGATATTATAGTGTTTTTTTTTTTTTTTTTTTTTTCCCCAGTCTGACGCCGAGATGGGTCGACCATGTGGTGGTTGTGGTAATATAGTGGTAGTGGTACTTTGTGGTGATTGTGGCAGTGTGGTGGTCGTGGTAGTTTGTGGTGGTCGTGGTAGTTTGTGGTGGTTGTGGTAGTGTGTCGTGGGTGTGGGAGTCGGTGGGACTGGAAGATGTGTTTGATAGGTGACCAAGCAGGCACATTCCGATCCCATAAATAAGGCTCACAGAATATCATACACCCACAATTTATTAATGAAATGGAGGGAAGTTAACCACTCCCTTTAGCAGAAAAACAGAAGAGTAAATAATGAGTTCAGTACATACCACAGCGACGCCCAGCGGCAGGTGCACAAAGCAGAACTCACCTGGAGGAAGAAAAATGATAATTAATATACAAATGACTAAAGTATTTTCAATAAGGGTGAAATTCGTCCCGGATTATACAAACAAACGATTAGGGTCACTGCCTGAAGAGAATGCAACAAAATATCATTATCATCATCATCGTCGTCATCACCACCATCATCACGAATCATCGTCATCGTCACCGTTATCGTCATCACCATCATCATCATCAGTCAATCATCAATCATCGTCATCATCAGTCATCGTCATCACCATCACCATCGTGAATAATCGTCATCGTCACCGTTATCGTCATCATCATCATCATCAGTCAGTCATCATCCATTGTTATCATCACCATCATCATCATCATCTAGACCTACTTGTATTTTTCCACCAAAAATTGGAGTACGGTCGAATCCAGAAAAAGGAAAGTATGAATTTTTTTTTATCTAAATATCTGCACATAATCTTTCTGGTATTATTTTTTTTTTTATAGGTACGCTGTACATTCGGCTGCTGGGTAGACTCTGGAACTGTTTCCCTCGTCTCTATATCCTACTACCTATGATCTCGTCATTTATACGCAGTGTGTCCAGGTATCTCGAAATGAACTGATCTTGAATTTGTCTTTCTGTTATCTAGTTTTGTATTTCCTTGGAGGGAACAATCTTATGGGCTCCTGGCCTTTGGTTCCTTCTTTCTTGCAAAAAAAGAAAATCATAAAACATATCGTCAGAAGCAAGCCTAACGGAGCAATCATGGGGCCAAAAGAATCACTTACCTATAACGAATGCAACAAAAAAAAAAAATCAATATAAAATAAAATCATAAAAGGGAGCGTAACTGACCAAAGAACAAGCGATTTTAATTTTGACAGAGGCTGGATTGGGGTGAGGGTTGTATGGGTTGGCAATAATTAATCAATTTCCACCTGAATGGCGGTCATGGTTAGGACAACTTTAGCGTTTTAATTGTGAGTCATAGGAGCCTGAGTGTTAATATTAACAGCATTTACACTCTAATATAAGGGTCAAATTCATTATATTCTCGTCAGATCCAAGCAATCATCTTAGAGGGTCACAAGAGTCTTTATATATATATATATATATATATATATACATGCAAGGAAGAAGGAATCAAATGCCAGGGGCCCGCAAACCGTTCCTTCCAAGAAAAAAAAGAAAAACAATACAAAAGAGCCAAATTCAAGATCCGTTCATTTCGAGATGCCTAGACACACTGCCTTTGAGAGACTGGAGGTCGTAGGAAGTAGGAAATACAGACAGAGGGAGATAGTTCCAAGGTAGGCTATACTGTCCTAATTTACTCTCTAATGACCGGTAAATAACACCAGGGGATTACATGGCACTGAAAGTGAGTCATAAGAACCTAGGAGTGTTAACAGATGTACCAGGAAAGTAGAGGGTTTTATACCGAAGATACTGCACCACCCATTCATGCTTCTATATTCAGCCGCTCTGAATGTAAGAGGAGGAGGAGGAGGAGGACGACGACGACGACGACGACGACGACGACGACGACGACGACGACGACGACCAGGAGCTGGGGGGTTATATATACTCCTTTTACTCTAACGTGGCCAGCAGTTGCCATCTCTATATCTTCAGTGCTGAACCGCAACAAATTATTAACACCAGAATATGCCGGTAGCCAAGAAAAAATAAATTAATTAATAAATGCCATGGAAAGGAAATAAAGCACTGGCTATTTCTGGTACTACGCCATGTGAAGAAATAAGGAAAAAGACGAAACTCTGAACCAAATAAAAGTGGACGAAGTACAGGAAAATCGGAATGTACCAGTAAATTATGGTTCAAGGCAAAAAATAAATAAATAAATGAATAACGTACTATCGTGCACTGAAGTCTCTTCCGCCAACCAAGGAACAAATACCATTACATTTGTCCTTCTGTTTGCAGCACAGAGTCCAAAAATATTGTAAGTATATGAAATTAAATCCACAAAGCATCAATAGGAAATGCATACAGCTGTGTCATGGGCTGAAAATTAGATGATTCAGGGTCTTAGTATATTGGTGGAAAGAACTTTTGTGAAAGATTGTACAACACCAAACCCTCTTCCCCGTGTGCTACCATTAACAATTTTAAAGTCGGAATTAATCCAGTGTTTCATTCCCGCTTTTGCCAGGCGATTTTACTGAGCTTAGAGGGCGTACGCAAGACTGAAATCTTTCATCCTTTCTCCGCACAATGTAAACTTCTATATTTTATTTTGTGTATTCCTAGACTATTTCACTTGGCTCTGGAAAACTCTCAGAAACAATAGCGTTATTCCCTTCACTTACAAACGATTGTCCTCGGTTTATTTCTTTTTACATCCGATAGGTCAGATATAGCCCACACCTTCCCTTTCATTTCGAGATACCGTACTTTTAAACTGAATAAAATCGGCTAGAGGCAGAGGAATATTATTTAAGACCTCGAGGGTTGAGATCAAAGAATTATATAATGATAATGCCAGACAATTTTTATTCATCTCCGTGAAATCCTTCGTAGCTGAGGAGTTAAGTTGCAGTGAGATAATTATGTGTTGCGGGATGTGTGTTGGGGTGCGTCCGAGAGAGAGAGAGAGAGAGAGAGAGAGAGAGAGAGAGAGAGAGTATTCATAATGCAATTTTCTTGACCTTTTTTTTTTAATACCCAATGACTGTCTCGTCGCAGAATACGGCTAATTATGTCTACGAGAGAGAGAGAGACAGAGAGAGAGACAGAGAGAGACAGAGAGAGAGAGGAGGGGGGGAATGGAATTTACCCTCATTAATCTTCATGGAAAAGTTTGAATAGATACAAACACACGAGTGTGGTAAAAGGATATTAATGCTTCTCACCTCACTGGCATAATACTGTGGAAAGATAGTGTTAAAACCCCATCACACACACACACACACACACACACACACACACACACACAAACCACATTAAGGCGAAAAAAATATATTTGTGAAACAACTGGTGAGTTACATCAGTTCCTCTCCAAACGTCTCTCCTTAGCTTAGAAAATCACGTCTGGAGGGAGCAAGGGTTAAACGAAAAAAGAAATAAATAAATGAAAATATTGTATTGAAAGTGATGTTACTCTTATTTACCTAAGCAGAAGATCCTACAGTTCATTCACTTTAACTTGGCCCTGATTTTCGTCCTTGTGCAGTTTATTTCGCGTCGCTCAGTGGCAGAAAAAGACAATGCTGCAGCGCTACATCCTTTCCACGGCACTTCTTCGTGACTAGTACTATATTCTAGCGTTAGTCTCTTGCTACAGCTCAGTAACCAAATTGGAGATGTGGAGATTTTAGGCCAAGCTGAAGTGAACAGTGTATAGTATTGAAAGAATTATTGAAGGATTAATGAAGTATTACTGATGGATTACTGAAGGTTCACTGAAGGATTATTAAAGGATTACTGAAGGATTACTGAAGGATTACCAAAGGATTACTGAAGGATTACCAAAGGATTACTGAAGGATTACCAAAGGATTACTGAAGGATTACCAAAGGATTACTGAAGGATTACCAAAGGTTTACTGAAGGATTACCAAAGGATTACTGAAGGATTATTAAAGGTTTACTGAAGGATTACCAAAGGATTACTGAAGGATTACCAAAGGTTTACTGAAGGATTACTGAGGGTTATTGAGGGATTACAGAAGGCTATATAAATATTATCCCTGCATTTCCAAAAGCCTCCCTAACAACTTTTCCTATGCTCTTTTGTTTATTACATCTTGCTGGACGCTTCTGTGCCACATAAATCATACCATTATCACCTTACTCTGCTTAAAAATCGTACAAAATCATATTAACCACCTTTAATTTAAACATCGCTAAGGAAGAGGTGTTAGGGAACTTCCTTAACTGACGAGAATACGAACCAAGGATTTAATCAAAGCCATATTAATCCCTCCAGTTCCAAATCCCTCCTTAGCTGAATAAAACCGTCTGTAAACAGCACAAAAATGAAGCGAGAAACAAGTCCTGGTAGTGAAGGGGCTCTCACCTCTCTCAGCATAATCAGGTGGGAAGATAACGTTAACACCTGCCTCGTCCCTCAGAGATAAGAAATGGGGGGGGGGTGACAAAGGTTCCTCTCCTATTAGGGACATTAGCACACCGAGACCAGGAATTTGTTTTTCTGTGTATTTCTTGTTATATCCAGACTTAAATTTATCTTAGAATAGACTTTTAGAACTTGAGAGAGAGAGAGAGAGAGAGAGAGAGAGAGAGAGAGAGAGAAATTTTCCCTCACTAAACTTCATACATCCCTGTACTACAGGGGTGCTGGAGAAAGACGCCTTCACGTGGTGGCATCGATATAGTCACGGTCGCTATAAAAACGCCCCTCAACTCCCTCTCCATACCCCGAAAGGAGGATGGTGGACGGCAGATGAGTAACTTCAGCCTGGCGTCCTGCTTCACGTCAAGATAAGTTTGGGATAACAATAACAATAACAGCAGCAGCAACAATAACAACAATAATAACAACAGCAGCAACAGCAACAAAAACAAGAACAATAACAGCAGCAGCAGCAACAACAACAATAATAACAACAGCAGCAACAGCAGAAACAGCAACAAAAACAAGAACAAGAAAAGCAACAAAAACAGCAGCAGCAACAATAACAACATATAACAACAGCAATAAAAGCAAGAACAAGAAAAACACCAACAGCGGCAGAGGCAACAACAAGAACAATAACAACAAATGCAACAGGCCTTTCTTGCACTGAACAAAGTCGTATGGTTGCAGCGGGAACATACCTAAAATGACGTCACAAGAGGTTAATATCTACCATCACAGGAGGTTAATATCTACCATCACAGGAGGTTAATATCTACCATCACAGAAGGTTAATATCTACCATCACAGGAGGTTAATATCTACCATCACAGGAGGTTAATATCTACCATCACAAGAGGTTAATATCTACCATCACAAGAGGTTAATATCTACCATCACAAGAGGTTAATATCTACCATCACAAGAGGTTAATATCTACCATCACAAGAGGTTAATATCTACCATCACAAGAGGTTAATATCTACCATCACAAGAGGTTAATATCTACCATCACAGGAGGTTAATATCTACCATCACAGGAGGTTAATATCTACCATCACAAGAGGTTAATATCTACCATCACAAGAGGTTAATATCTACCATCACAGGAGGTTAATATTTACCATCACAAGAGGTTAATATCTACCATCACAGGAGGTTAATATCTACCATCACAGGAGGTTAATATCTACCATCACAGGAGGGTAGGAGGGTAATATCTACCGTGGTCGGCGGAGTCTATAAGGCCACACTAACAGGCAGGTCGCTATCTTGTGCTGTGGAATTATATATACTATGTGGCGGTAATTACCTGAAGTCTTATCTTTGTAATGGAAATGGAGTGAGGCCGATGTGACGGAGGAGGCGGAGGAGGGAAAGTCTGAGGGAGGAGAGACAGAGAAGGAATGAGGAGGCGAGAGGAGGAGGGACCGAGAAGGTGTACGGGGACGAAAGGAGGTACTGAGGAGGAGAGAGGAGAGAAGGTGTGAGGAATGAATGAAAGAAGTGGAGAAAGAAGATGAGACCTGGGAGGGGGGGAGCAAGAGGTGTGGGAGGATAAGTGTAGGAAATGAATTATGAAGGGATGCGAAGGAACGGAGGAGGGGAGGGGGAAGCGATGTACCTGAGGGGGAAACGAGGAGGGACGAGGTGAGGGGAAGGCTGAGAGGAATGAGGGAGGGGAAGGAGAAACGAAGTGGAGGGCAGGAGTGGAAGGCTTGGGAAGGAGTGAAAGTGGGGAGGGAGTGTGAAGCAAGGGGTGGAGTGAGTGTATGGGGTAGGGAGAAAAAGGAGAAGGGGTGGGGGAAAGGTGGGAGGGGAGCGAGGGTGGGGAAGGAGAAACAAGAATGAGGGAAGAGAGAACGAGGAAGAGAAGTGATGGGGGTAGCGGGGGAAGCGAGACATGAAGTGGAGAAGGTGAAGAGGAGGAAGAGGACTTAGAGGAGTGAGAGGAAGAGTACAAGGAGCGCAAAGTTATCGTGGGTGGTAAATAACAAAACTATTCTACCAACTAAAGACAATGACAGAAAAGTAGGAAGGCCCCTCCCCCCCCCCCCCACGTTAAACCCTCCAGCTGAAATCGTTAGGAATTAGTGAGTAGAACCAGCATGCAGCACAGAAAAGCTGTCATGGAAAATTCATAGGAAAGAGGGAAAGGAAATCTTATTCTACACTATCTGCCCGAAAGATAGATGTAAGAGGGGATGAAGAAGGAGGAAGGAGTGGAGTGAGAGGGGAAGGGGATAGGAGTAAAGGGAGGAGGAGAGGAGTGACAGCAGAGGGAGAGAAGTGAGGGGGAAGGGAAGGCGAGAGAACCAAGGAGAGGAGAGAGGGAGAAGAAGAGAAGAGAAAGGGAGAAGAGTAAGAGGGGGAAGGGGGGAGAACTAAGGAGGGGGGAAAGAGGGAGAAGAATGAAAGGAGAGTGGAGAAGGGGAGAAGAATGATAGGAGGGAGGAGGGAGGGAGAGAGGAGAAGAGTAAGGGGAGGGAGAGCAAGGATGGAGAAAAGGAGATGTGAAGTAGGAGAGGGAAAAGAAGAGTGAGGAGAGAAAGAGAGAGAAGGAGGAAAAGAGGAGTTAGAGGGAGAGGAAACATGCTGTGTCAGGGGTAGGTGAGAGGGAAGGTGTAAAAGACGGCAAAGACTAATGAGGCTCAGAAGATAAGAAGCGAAGACGGAGGCGGAGAAACATTCTGGAGTGAGAGAGGAGATGACGGGTGAAAGGGGCGGGTGAGAGGAGGAAAGAAAAGGAGGGGGGTGAGAGGAGGAGAGAGGGGGAGGGGAGAGGAGGAAGAGGAGGGAACAGGGGGAGAGGAAGAAGAGGAGGAAAGAGGGGGAGAGGAGGGAGGGGGAGAGGAGGAAGAGGGGAGAGGAAGAAGAGAAGGGGAGAGGAAGAAGAGAAGGGGAGAGGAAGAAGAGAAGGGGAGTGGAGGAATAGGTGGGGAGAGGGGGAGGGGGGAGACGAGGAAGAGAAGGGGAGAGGAGGGAGGGGGAAGAGGAGGGAAGAGGGGGAGAGGAGGATGACGAGGGGAGAGAAGGAAAAGAAGGGGAGAGGAGGAATAGGTGGGGAGAGGGGGAGGGGGGAGACGAGGAAGAGGAGGGGAGAGGGGTAGAGAAGGATGAAAAGGAAGAGGAGGGGAGAGGTGGAAGAGGAGGGGACAAAGGGAAAGGAGGATGAGGAGGGAGGAGGAGTAGAGAAGTAAGAGGACGGGAGATGGGAAGAGGGGGGCAAGGGAGAAAAGGGTTGTGAGAAGAGGAAAGGGAGATTTAAGAAGCGGGAGAGAGACCTACGAAAGACGGGGGGGAGAAGAAAGGAGGAGGAAATGAGAAGAACGGTGGGGGGGAGAGAAAGGGTGAGAGAGGAAGGGAAAATAAAAGACGCAGGGGAAGGAAGACAAAATGCAAGAGGGGAGGGGGGGAGGCGGGGTGTAATGGAGAGAGAAAGGTTGAAGAGATGGTGAAGGAATGGAGGAAGGGAGGGGAAGAGAGGGTGTCAGGATGGGAGGGTAAGGGAGAGAAAAGGAGTGAGGAGGAGGAGGAGGAGGAGGAGAGGTGTGAGTGGGGGGGGGGAAAGGAGTGTGGGGAGGAAGGATGAAGGGGTTGGTAGAGAGGATGTGTTAGTTTGGGAGAGGATTACACAGGATTACACAGGAAAGCAAACAGCAACAGACCTTATGGTCCTTTCGAGGCTACTTGTTAGAGAAAACTATGACTACAAGATCTAACTCTACATGCTGAAGGATAAGGATAGTAAAGCAAGAAGGCTCCCCCCACCACCAAACCCTCCAGGAAAAAGTGAGAAAAACCACCATGCAGCATAGAAAAACTGACATTGAAATTTTATAGGAAACATTGGAAAGGAAAAGTCACATTCTATAATACTTTATCTATAAGCTATCCGATAGAGTAACCTGAAAGAGAAAGTAAACAAATAAAATAATAGTTACGGCATGACATTATAAACCGGTACACTGAGTTAATGGGAAGTCTGTGGACATAACGTGGAAGCTACACACTGCTCAGAGTGGATGTTTAGGGGTGGTGCGGCAGCCTTGCCTGGCGCTTTTAAGGTAGGCAGCAGTCAATCAGGACCTAGCTCCGTTTGCTCCATTGAGACAAGGAACTCTCCCATGTGGGACAAGTACACAAGTTTCATCCTGAAGCAGTGACCCCTGGTACATTAAAAAAATCCCGATGGTGGTCACTTGACTAACAGGGACCCTCAGTGATCCACAGCCCATCACAGGTCGAAAGTAAGAGTAGTGACCGTTAACTCAGGGTTATCTGTGCAGATCCTAATCTGTGCTTATATTGCTTTCTTTGCATTGGGGAGATTGAAAAATATATAAGACGGGTGTCTTAGATAAAAGGGGACTGCACAGTGCAAAGTGTGGATGTGCAATGCACAGAGTGGATGTTTAGGGGTGGTGCGGCAACCTTCCCTGGTGCTTTTTAGGTAGGCAGCAGTCAATCAGGCAATAGCTCCGTTCACTCCACTGAGACAAGGAATTCTCCCATGTGGGACAGTACACAAGTTTCATCCTGAAGCAGTGACCCCTGGTGCATTAAAAAAAATCCCGATGGTGGTCACTTGACTAACAGGGACCCTCAGTGATCCACTTCCCATCACAGGTCGAAAGTAAAAATAGTGACCGTTAACTCAGGGTTATCCGTGCAGATTCTAATCTGTGCTTACTGTATATTACCTCATTTGCTTTGGGTAAATCGAAAAACGTATAATGACGTGACGTGACGCTATGTTAAGTTTACGGGGTGTCTTGTAAACACGAGGGGACTGCACAGTGTGGATGTTTAGGGGTGGTGCGGCATCCTTGCCTGGCGCTTTTAAGGTAGGCAGCAGTCAATCAGGACCTAGCTCCGTTCACTCCACTGAGACAGGGAACTCTCCCATATGGGACAAGTACACAAGTTTCATCCTGAAGCCGTGACCCCTGGTACATTAAAAAAATCCCGATGGTCGTCACTTGACTAACATGGACCCTCAGTGCTCACAGCCCATCACAGGTCGAAAGTAAGAGTAGTGACCGTTAACTCAGGGTTATCTGTGCAGATCCTAATCTGTGCTTATATTGCTTTGTTTGCACTGAATAAATTGAAAATGTATAATATCGTGACGCAACACTATGTACGGGTACATTGTTTACGGGGTGTCTTGTAGACAAAAAGGGCATGAACTTACATGTACCGTAGCTATAAAAGCAAGTTATTCGGACAGAAAAAGAGTCAGCTGAGGATTCTCGTGCAAATACTTGTCTAATTTGTTTTTGAATGTCTCGATTGAGATACTGTTCACGGTATCTGAGGGTAATCTGTTCCAGATATTTACAACTCTGTTTAAGAAGAAGGAGTATTTTGCTTCGTGGGATTGGAATCGCTTTCCCATGATTTTGCAGCCATTACTTCTGGTTTGACTCGACCGGTCTGTATCAAAATATTTATTCATGTCTAAGTTATCATATCCCTTCATTATTTTGAAAACTTCAATAAGGTCCCCTCTTAACCTGCGCTTCGTTAGGCTAAATAATTTAAGTTCTTCAAGGCGTTCCTCATATGGTTTGTTTCTAAGTCGTGGTATCATTTTTGTGATTCTTCACTGAATTTTCTCTAATTTTTCAATGTCCTTTCTGTAGTACGGAGACCAGAATTGCACACAATACTCAAGATGGGGGCGCACTAGCGAGTTGTACAAGGCAAGTATGACTTTTTCCGATTTAAACTCGAAAGTTCTTCCAATAAAACCCACTAGCTTGTTTGCAATTTTAACCGCATCGGTACACTGCTTGCTTGGTTTTAGGTCATTTGATATTATCACACCAAGATCCTTTTCACTGTCTGTACTTGATAACTGAATATTGTTCATTTTGTAATTCGCATGGACATTGTTACTTCCAATATGAAGTACTTCACATTTTTCTGTGTTGAATTTCATTTGCCATTTTTCTGCCCAGCTTGCTAAAGTATTAAGGTCATTTTGTAACTGCTGCCACCGTAATTTTGAAGTGACTTTACTGGTTATTTTAGTATCATCTGCAAATCTGGATACTTTACAATTTAGACCCTCATCAATGTCATTTATATAGATAATAAAAAGTATTGGTCCAAGTACTGAGCCTTGGGGAACGCTGCTGATCACATTACGCCATTTGGATTCCTTTCCGTTTATCACAACTCACTGTTTTCGGTCTGAAAGCCAGTCTTGTAACCATTTTTGCGTCTTTCCTTTTATTCCATGTGCTTCTATGTTTCTCATGAGACGCTTGTGAGGGACAGTGTCAAATGCTTTCTGAAAGTCGAGGTAAATTATATCTACTGCTTTTGAGTCATCGCATGATTTGTAAACATCCAGTAAGTTAGTTAAGCATGAACGACGATGTCTGAATCCATGCTGCGAGAGTTTAATTATTTTCTTCTAGATAATTAACTATTTTATCTCTTATGATTTTTTCTATTAACTTGCACACTACTGATGTTAAGCTGATTGGTCTGTAATTTCCTGGGTGCAACTCATTTCCTTTTTTGAAAATTGGTGTTACATTTGCTAGTTTCCATTCGCGTGGAACTTTCCCGTACTTAATGATTTATTGAATAAGACAGAGAGTGGCAGCAGTAACTCATGTTTTGTTTCTTTGAGAATCCTCGGTGATATTTTATCGGGGCCAAGGGTTTTGTTTATGTTCGTACTATTTATGGCTGAAAGGATATCGTTATTATGGATAGCATAGTTACTAAGGACTGTGCTATTTGCTTGGTTTGTGGGTAACAGTAGGTTCTGGTGGTGTTTTCTACTGTAAAAACAGACGCAAAGTAATCGTTAAGAATGTTTGCCATTTCGACCTCATTTTCAGTGTGTTTGCCATTGTTTGTTTCTAGAGGACCTATTGATGTAGTCATAACCTTTTTCTTTGTAATGTAACTGTAAAATTCTTTAGGATTTGATTTGCACGTATTAGCAATGTGGATCTCCAGTGCTCTTTTGCTTTGTTTATATAAGTCTTTTCGATATGCGGCATAGATTATCGTACTGTAATTTATCATCATTATTTTGTGTAGCTTTATATTTATGGCATGCCTGTTTTTTGGCTATTAAGTTACTTTTTATTTCACTGGACCACCACTTTGGTTTACTATTTCCAGCTGGACGTCTGTTACGTAGTGGCACACATGACTACCATTTCATTAAATTTTTTGGTGAATATTTCCCATGCTTGGTTTATGTCATCGGTTTCAGACATTTGATTCCAATCTGTAGTTGCAAGTAGCGCTCTGAGCCTGCTGAAACTAGCTCTATGATAATCTGGGACCTTTTCTTTGCTCTCCGTTTCTTTTACTTTTTCAGTAGTAATATTAAACTGTATAGTTCGATGATCACTGGAGCTAAACTCAGGTCCTATTTCAACGTTGTTGACTAGGTTATCATTTGTAGTCAAGATGATGTCTAGGATATTGTTTCCTCTCGTTGGGTATTCTACGTGTTGGGAAAGGGCGCTTTCTTGAAGATTCGTATAAAGCTCTTGTCCTGAGTGTGCCGTCAGTGGTTCACCCCACTTTGTTACCGGTAAATTAAAGTCTCCAAAAATTACGCTATCCTCTTGACAACAAATTTCCGCAATTTGATCATAAAGTTTTTCATCTGTCTCAGTTGACTGTGCTGGAGGACGATAGATGAGACATATATTTATTTTGTGTGAATTAATACTTAGCTGAACATAACTGGCATCTATGTTGGTAATACTGGGTTTGGATAGCACAAGGGGATGGAGACTAGTTTTCACATATAGTAAAACACCGTCGCCAGCTCGATGTGGTCGCTCACAGCTATATTGTACCCTGTTAATGAGTATTCCGCTAGAAAGTCACGGTCAGATGTGTTAATCCAGGACTCTGTGATGCCAATGATGTCATAATTTTCTAGGTAAATTAGAGATTCTAAATCCTCAAACTTGTTACGTGGACTACGTGCGTTAACATAGCAGACTCTAATTCCGTTCCAAACAGTTGGTGATCTGACTTTGTGGGAGGAGGAAGAGGAGGAGGAGGAGAATAGCTGTTAGGAGTCAGCGGAGAAGGGAGTAGAGGAGGTGTGAGGTGTGCGAGGAAAAGGAAGATGAAAACTGAGACGAGGGTACGGGGAAACAGACACAGAGAGGCTGGGGGCAGAAAAATAAAGTGAAAGGGTATGGGAAAATTTTAAGGGTGGAAGAAGGGAGTATACGATAAGCAGAGACGAATGAGACGAAAAGAGGAGAGAGGAAGGTGGGGAGCGGGAGGGCTGGGGAGGACAAGATGTGGGGTGGTACATTATCGTATGGAGGTCTTATCTGGCTGACTCGCGACAGGGGAGGGGGGATAGAGCTGGGGAGATGGTGGAGGTGGAGGAAGAGGAGGAGGAGAGTTGTGTACGTTTGTTTCGGTGTTATCAATAACTACAAGGGGGAAGTGCAGTCTCATAAAATGTTATATTAAGACCGATTTCAGGGTAGTTGCATTTCTTTTAACACACTTAGGTCTGATGACTCACTGTCAAATAACATCGTCTGGATTTAAATGGAAGAGAATGTTAAATCTGTCCCCTCCATGGAAGGGTAAATGCTGACAATATTAATACTCTGGCCCCAAAGACTAGCTCGCTGCCGGAAAGGAATGCTATAGTAGTCCCGACCATGAAAGAGCAGAGATTCCAACCAACATATCTTTTCACTTCCCAGTTTCCGCCTCCACTGTCGTGTTCGGTGGAAAACCAATGAATCATTAACAAATAATATCACACAGATTGCCATGGAATGCTTCATGAGCTCCATATATCCCCAGTGGGGCTCACCGTGTTTGAGTTTTTTTGTTTTTTTTTGTGGGGGTGGGGTTATTGTTGAGATACATACAAAGCAAGACCCAGATTCCCAATCAAACTTATGATTTTCTCCCGAAACTGACTTGTTTTTCGTATGAAGGACAACGAGAGTGTAGAGCCTTCCAACATCTGTTATTTATGCAAACCCAGACCTTAGTGGCGAGAGAAAAATTACAGGTAACATATGTTTCCTTCCTTTGCAGAAACGACAACGTAAAGAATGCACAATCTTCATATGTCTCTTGTTCTTCCTTTAAAAAAAAAAAAAAAAAAGTCTAGGTATCACAAAAAATTGGGTCAAAAGTGCGGAAGGAAAATATCGAAAATATATATATATATATATATATATATATATATATATATATATATATATATATATATATATATATATATTTTTTGCTGAAAATCACCGACTATCCACTTTCGGTTAATGACAGACTGTTTTACTATCCCGAAGACAAACCCAGGACAGCAGAAATATTAATATCTATCACGATCAACGTTTTAAATGAGGATACAGAACTTCGTCTTATACTACTTAATTTGGTCCAAGGAAACTGCAAAGAACTTATACTTCTCTAAACTACAAAGAACCTAAACTCTTTCCTCCTACCTATTATTCCCGTGTGTGTGTGTGTGTGTGTGTGTGTGTGTGTGTGCGTGTGCGTGTGTGTGTGTGTGTGTGTGTGTGTGTGTGTGTGTGTGTGTTCAAGAAATAACCGGCTGGAACATTATGCACTCGTCTTCAGTCCTGTACACCTGGGAAGCCTGCGAAACCATAAAAAAAGTTTCACAAAGAGGGTTCACTGTGTTCTCGTTCGCACTGGAAACTTCATGGCTCTTCCTTCAGAGTGATTTACCTAGCATCAATGACGTTAGTATCGTCATTTATGTTATTTATAGTTTTTAATAGCGATACAGTTTGCTTCAATAACACAAAAGGATATAAACAGGTAAGAGGCAAAATAAATCGGTGAGAAAGAGTTGTTACGAAATCTCCCACGTACGACTGTTACCTACTGCCTGGACCTGGATTCTCACTCACACACAATCATTCTCTCTCTCTCTCTCTCTCTCTCTCTCTCTCTCACACACACACACACACACACACACACACACACACACACACACACACACACACACACACACACACACACTTCTCTGTCGTAACTCATACAAGAACGAATGGTGTGGCGATATACTGAACTCACTGTTCTTACTATCCATCCTACAGAAACAAATGTAAGATACGATAGTGAATTGATCGTACGTCTGGCTGTGAATCCGGACTCTGTCCTCAATTCACACTGGAATTCTCCTATTTATCTATCCACCTTTTGCCAGACGCCTCAATCCCGTAAGGGGTGGCCACAAACAAAATGCTATGTCACCCTGTCCCCCGTCATTTCGCTGCCCTCCCCCAGTTCACACCTCCCTCTCTCATATACCTCTTCACTGCATCCTTCCATCTTAACCTCAGTAATTATACCACTGAAGGCTACAAGAGTTACAACTACAACACCCACCTATATATATATTTAGGGGCTCGTATTCTCAGTGGTTTAGGAAGCTCCCTAACACCTCTTCCTTGCCGATTTATGCTTGGATGCGGCTGGCTAATATCGTTTTGTACGTTACTGATTCAGTGTATGGTGATATTAGAATGATTTAAGCAACACACAAGAGGACAGCAAGGTGTAATAACAACTTGCTTAGGAAGAGGTGATAGGGAGCTTCCGACGAGAATACAGGCCAGAGATACTTACCACTGATGCACTCCCATTGCGAACATCTATCGATGTCCAGGGAAGTCAAAATTAAAAATATAAAACATCAAAACGACACACATCACCCGCCAGTTTCATTTCAAGACAGCATTGCGCACTGCCTACCTTAAGAATGTGGTCCAACTCTCACGGTCCCGGAGTCAAATATTCGTCAGTTGTGAATACTTTCCAAATTTCCTTCCATTCTAATTTATTTTGCATATTACACCTTACTGTCCTCTTTTATGCCATCTTTATCTTGACAGTAATACGGCAAAGGCTGCAAAATTAACGGAGAATATATTAACGTATAAAAACTCCCACTAGTTCGAATCTCTAAAAGACAAATGATAGCGAAGCAATAGCCTGACACTCACGTATTTGGTACCTGTGAGAGGGATGAGGTTATACGAGGAGCAGGACTGAGGAAGGTGATGGCGCCTTTCTTCCGTCCCCATCCCTCTCAAACAGTAACATATAGGAGGATACCACAGAGGCGAGTGTCTGGGCCTACCTTGCTGTCACATCTCTCGCATTCAGTGGTTCGAAACAGTGGGTGAAACGCTGAACTTCCTCCAGTGTACAGTTTCCGACATAAACCTCGATCCACTGCATAACGATACATAACAAGAGAGTGAACAGCAGCTTTTGAAACAAGGTGATGGGATCTACGGAATCCAACAAGCTATTCAGAATACTGTGCACGAGTTTCATAATTGTTAAACTAAAAGTTGGAATGATATTCACGTCCGCAACAGCACCACATGCAAAAGCAAACTCATAAGGAGAGGACAGGGTGTGTCCTAACCTAACGAAAATGTGAATACTGTTCTTATTGGCTTAAAACGGGGGTTCACAGCCTGAAGAAAGATTTGGGCTTTGCCGGCGATACATGGTGAACTGAATGAACTGTTTATTTATCACTGATGGAAAAAAGGGAAACAAATTCTCATCAATAACTTGCCTAAACTGCAAACATCAATTTCCCTTGTGTTTCCTGCCTGGTCACGAGAGTTGGCAGTTCAGCAACTTGGGTCCTAGTGATGTCGGGTAAGGAGGCTCCCTAACACCTCTTCCTGAGCGATTTATTTTGCTTAGTACACCTTACTGTCCTCCTCTGTGTTACATAATTCTTACTAATATCGTCATGCTCTGCAAAAATAACAAACAAAAGTATATTAACCACACCTATCTAAATATAAATCGCTAAGGAAGAGGTGCTAGGGAGCCTCCTCAAGCGACGAGAATACGGCTTTAGAGATAGATTTGGATTATAATTTTCATCTCCAGTACTCACTCTCTCTCTCTCTCTCTCTCTCTCTCCAACATGGACGTTATACTAAAGAAAATAATGTATACCCGTAAAGTGTGAGGAGGTAAACCCATAATGGTATTAGTTATCAGGCTGCTCATGTGTAGGCCTATACTTGTAATTTTCCCATGTTTACACTCGTTTACTTCCTGCTAGATCTATTCGTTATAATACAGGTCCGTATACTCGTCGGGTATGGAGGTTCCGTAACAATTCTTCCTTAACTATTCAGTTTCCAAAATACCCATTAATATTCTCCTTTTTGCATCTTATATCTTTTTTCTTGTCGACCGAGACTGCATGAATAATAGACAACAATAGTAACGGAGAAGAATAAAAAATAAATCGGTAAGGAAGAGGTGTTACTAAGCTTCCTAACCACACGAGAATACTTCCCACAGTCTTACGCATCTGTTTACAAAAATATCAAGTAATGCAAATGGTTTGGACACCGTGCCGTACATCATAATACGATTTAACAGTGGCTTCATTGGCATGACACGTGAAATGCCCCTTCTCTCCATTTCCTCGTATTTTGTGATATTAGGTGTAAAAAAAATGTAATGATGATGATGAATTGTCAGACGAAAGTTCCTCCTAGGTAACGTTATAGTCAGTTATACAATGGATTACTGTATTATACAGCAACTCTGATAGCACTGTACACCCACGAGCAAAAGTTCGCCGACAGTCCCTAGCAGGCATATTATTCCAAACTTAGTCCATAAAGGGAGCAGCGCTTGTCCACCAGAGTCAGGGAAAAGGGAGAAGACGGGGAGGGGGGGGGGGAGGCAACAAGACAGGGGATGGGGAGAGCCTGTGGCGATGGTTGATGCCACATATCTGATGTTTATTATAATAATTATTATTATTATTATTTATTATTATTATTTATTATTATTATTATTATTATTATTATTATTACTATTATTATTATTATTATTAGAAGGAGGGAGGTGAGAAGACAGGAAGAAATCAGTAGAACAGAAGTTGTGGAAGCAATGAAGAAAGTTAAATTGGGGAAAGCCCCAGGAATTGATGGAGTGTGTGGTGAAATGCTGAAGCATGGGGGAAAGAAAGTAGTAGAATGGATGTGGAAGATGTGCAGATTGGCCTGGGTGGAAGGTAGAGTCCCGGAGGATTGGAAGTCAGGTATAGTTATTCTCTTGTACAAAGGGAAAGGGGAAAAAGAAGTGTGTGGTAATTATAGGGGCATTTGTCTTCTTAGTATAATAGGAAAAGTGTATGGTAGGATACTTACCGGCAGAGTTAGAGAAAGAACAGAGGAATTAGTTGGAGAAGAACAGGGAGGCTTTAGGAAGGGAAGAGGTTGTGTAGATCATATATTTTCATTCTTAGATCTTTCGTGGAAAAGTTTCTAGAGAAGAGAAAGAAGTTGTATGCAGCTTTCATGGATCTGGAGAAAGCATATGACAGGGTGGATAGACAAGGATTGTGGAAAGTATTAAGTATATGTGGAGTAGATGAGAAGTTGTTGAATGCTGTGAGGAGTATGTATGATGGTGCTAAGGCTGCAGTGTGTGTGGATGGTGAACTGAGTGAATTTTTCTCTTTGAAGGTTGGGTTGAAAGAGGGATGTGTCATGTCTCCATGCTTGTTCAATCTGTACATGGATGGGGTAACAATATAGGTACATAATAGGGCAGTGGATGTTGAAGTGACCCTGGTGAGAGAGGGTAGTGTTTGGAAACTCCCTGTACTGTTGTTTGCAGATGATACTGTGTTGTTGAGTGAAGACGAAAGGGAGCTGCAAGGCTTGGTGGATGAGTTTGGGAGAGTGTGTAAGAAACGGAATTTAAAGGTGAATGTAGGGAAGAGTAAAGTGATGGTCTTTGAAAGAGGTGAAGTCAGTGAATGTACAGTGAGGTTGGATGGTGTGGAAATGGAAAATGTGAGTACGTTTAAGTACTTGGGTAGTGTGATGAGTAAGGATGGAAGTTTGGAGGATGAAGTGCTTGAAAGCGTACAAGGAAGAAAGGTCGCTGGTTGCTTGAAAGCAGTGATATGAAACAGGGAAGTGAGCATGGAAATGAAAAAGTTACCACATGACAGTATTGTGATGCCAACTCTAACTTATGGAAGTGAAGCTTGAACGTTGTTGGAAGGACACAAGTCAAGAGTGAGAGTTATTTAAGAGGAGCCTGTGGAGTCAAATGGAGAGACAGACTGACAAATGAGGATATAAAGAAGCGTTGTGGTGTGGATGTGGATGTGATAGGAAGCGTTAGGAGGAACACACTGAGGTGGTTTGGCCATGTGGAGAGGATGGAGGGTGAAAGGCTGACGAGGAGAGCGTATGAGTGAGGTGGAGGGAGGAGAGGGAGGGGGAGGCCGAGGATGAGATGGAGAGATGGGGTGGAGAGGTATATGAGAGAGGGGGGTGTGAGTTGGGAGCAGGGCAGTGAAATGGCGGGGGACAGGGCGACGTGGAGGCGATTTGTTTGTGGCAATCCCGTACAGGATTGAGGCGTCTGGCAATAGATAGATAGATAGATTATTACTATTATTATTAATGAGAAGTATAAGAAAGAAGGGCGTAATCTAGCGTTAGCCTTAGAAAATGACTGAAACCTTTCGTATTTTTTCTAATTCTAGACGATTTTTCTTGTGTGACGGAGCAACGGTGATGTCCAAAGGCTAAAGGTTTAATAAAGCCTCGCATCCCATAAACAACAGTTTGGATTTGATCCAGACGATCAAAGAAACCACAAGAAAATTCCCATCGTCTAAGGCTTAAGGAAGTAAGAGATACTGTACATTTAATCGTCTCAGGTAATGTGAGGGTATCATGCTATGCAGAAGGACGTAAACTAAAAGGCAAGGAGAGATAGAGAGAGAGAGGACCCGCCCACGCAGCTCAACTAACGTTCGTTTCGCATCGAACATTACTGGTGGTAACGATAGTTTTTTTTTTTTATGACTGTACACTTTCAGGTGGATTAACTGCGTTCATTCTCTCCCCTCGTCTTCCCTCCCTGGCCTGCCTGTGTGCCAGAAATGACAAAATGATTGGTATTAGCCATTCATTAACACAGAGATGGCTGCTGTGAGTGCTCCGGTCAACAATCAATCGCAAAACTGCATATCCCGTATCAGCATAAAAAAAGAAGAAAAAAAAAAAAAAACACTCCCAGCCCTATCCTTGGCCCCCATTCTCGTCGGTTAAGAAAGCACCCTAACGCGTGTTCCTTGGCGATTTATGTTTTATTAAACTTTACCATCTTCTGTGACGCTAAAATCATTCCAGTATCGCTCTGCATAAGGAATAAAATTATTTCGTCTACCAGGGTCCAAAAATAAACTGCTAAGGAAGAGGTGTTAAGGATCCTCCTCAACCCTCGAGAATACGAGATCTGTTCCCTTCACTACGACGACCTAACATTTTACGAGTAGTTTGTTCTTCTGACCTATAGACGGTTGTGTTCAATTTCACTACTACTAGAACAAAATCTATAATTATCCCGACCATGAGAGGGTTGAGGCAGACAGTCAGTTGTTGCTGAGTCCTAACCTTCCTCTAGAATATGGTACATAAACGACCGACAACAGTCAATGTTACATCCAGGTTCTTATTATTACATCTTGTTTCAATTTCTCCATCCTCATACCCTCTCCTACCTTATATACCTCCTCATCCTTGGTCTATCTCTGATTCTTCTTTGAGCCTTTTTTTTTTTCTACTTTTCTCTGCATTTTCTTCTTCTTCTGCCTGTCATTCTGCTGTCCACATAGTCTTCCCTTCCAGATACCTTATTCTCCGCCCATCCCTCCTCCTTCCAACCTCTCCACACCCCAACCCCGACCTCCTACCTCTGTCCCCCAGCCTCGTTCTCGGTTCACCCCTCCTTCTCCTCCCTTCATTTCTAATTAGCTCAGTCTGGCCTTAGGCCTTGAGGTCAGTGATGAGAGCACCTGTTGACTTCATGGCCAGGTGTGTGTGTGTGTGTGTGTGTGTGTGTGTGTGTGTGTGTGTGTGTGTGTGTGTGTGTGTGTGTGTGTGTGTGTGTGTGTGTGTGTGTGTGTGTGTGTGTGTGTGTGTGTGTGTGTGTGTGTGTGTGTGTGTGTGTGTGTGTGTGTGTGTGTGTGTGAGAGAGAGAGAGAGAGAGAGAGAGAGAGAGAGAGAGAGAGACAGAGAGACAGAGAGAGAAAGAGACGAAATTAAAAACCTCCTGAGTCCTCATATTACTCTGCACCTTGCCGTGGGAAGAAACCTGGTCTGACCCTGGTGAGGCGCTGTGTACCAACAGAGGGCGCCGGATCCCTACACTGTTTACACACTATACTGTACACCTGTGTTAGACCGGTCTGCTCGGCCAGAGACAGACCGGGATTAATCAGATATAACAAAAACATCGTCATTAAACAACAAAAACGACAAAAACAAATGTCCCTCAATTTCCCATGCCCCGAAAGGAGGATGGATATTAGGAGAGGACGCAAGATCAGCCTGCAGTCACTGAGGTCACGTCCAGATATGCATGCAACATCAACAAAATAACGTTTTGGAGGCAGGACGAAAGGAAATATTTCGCTCCGATTACAGCAAGACAAGCTAACGCATATCAGGAAATCTCTTCTCTTACTGAAGGAGTAGTGAAACATATATATTGTTCATTCCCGCCTAACAGTGCTGGTGTTATTACTACACGCTTTGTCCATGCTCAACATTGTGTCATACCGTTTACTTGATTATCTTATTCTGACTACCACATGACGATTTTATCTATCAGTTTTATTTACCTTTAGCAGGAAACTCGAAAATGAAAAATATACCTACTCTCTCTCCAGTCGAAGTGTCTCCTACGGTGAACAAAATCTGATGAAAGCAAATATGAAGTGAAAAATGCTCCATTGCATGAAACAGAAGATGCGACACTGCAATGTGTGATGCACGTGTGGCACTGTGTAACAGTAACAGTGTGAACTGTGGTACAGCGTGGTGTGGCAGTGTGAGGTGTGGTAGTGTGTGGTGTAGTGTGTGACGCCGCAGTGTCTAACCTGGCGATATGATGTACAGTTATGTATGATGTGGTAATTGTGTGGTGCGGTGCGGTATGGTGCGGTAGTGTTTGTTGTGGTAATGTTTAATGTCGATGTTTCTGGCATGGCAGTGTATGACTAGTGTATGACATGGCTGTGTGTGCTATGGTGCTGTGTGGCAAGGTGGTGTGCGGTGTGATAATGTGTGATGGGAGAAGTGTGTACGACGTGGTAGTGTGTGATATAACAGTGTGAAGGGTGGCAGTGTGTGATATAACAGTGTGAAGGGTGGCAGTGTGTGATGTAACAGTGTGAAGGGTGGCAGTGTGTGATATGACAGCACTGGGTACAGCAGTGTAAGGGTATGGCAACTGATGGTGCTGTAGTGTGTGGCGTGGTAGTGTGTGATTAGAGTGTCAGTGTACGGAATTAGAGTGTGTGGTGTGACAGTCTGTAGAAATACAGTGTGAAGTATGGCAGCTTCAGTTATATGTACAGTATGGCAGTATGATGTTTGACGGTGTGAGGTATATGCATGATATTCCAGTGTGTGACAGGAATTTGGCAGTGTTTGATGTTATGCTGTGTGGAATGGCCACGGGGAACGTGACTGTGGCGTGCAGCAGTCTGTGATGTGGCAGTGTGAAGTACGGCAGTGTGATGGAAAACAATAAGAAGTTTGGCAGTACAAAGGAAAACAATGGGAAGTTTGGCAGTGTGAAGGAAAACAATGGGAAGTCTGGCA
This sequence comes from Coenobita brevimanus, assembly GCF_032717465.1. NCBI lineage: Eukaryota > Metazoa > Arthropoda > Malacostraca > Decapoda > Coenobitidae > Coenobita > Coenobita brevimanus. The sequence continues at coordinate 17,766,782 of NC_136954.1, forward strand.
GTGTGAAGGAAAACAATGGGAAGTTTGGCAGTGTTATGGAAAACAATAAGAAGTTTGGCAGTACGAAGGAAAACAACGGGAAGTATGGCAATGTGAGGGAAAACAATGGGAAGTTTGGCAGTGTGATGGAAAACAATAAGAAGTTTGGCAGTACAAAGGAAAACAATGGGAAGTTTGGCAGTGTGAAGGAAAACAATGGGAAGTTTGGCAGTGTGAAGGAAAACAATGGGAAGTCTGGCAGTGTGATGTATGTCTGAACTTTAAGCAATGAATGGTGTGGTAGTGTGTGAAATGGCGATGTGAAGTGTAACAGTGTGAGGTTAGGAAGTATGAGGCATGAATGTAAGGTGAATGAAACAAAACAGCACTGTCTTTTACAGCACATAACATTTTTTAACACCTATACTCCCCTTGCTAATTTGCCAGTGACTCTCTCTCTCTCTCTCTCTCTCTCTCTCTCTCTCTCTCTCTCTCTCTCTCTCTCTCGACGGGGGGGGGGGAGGGAGACTGCGAAAGATCCAACTAATTACTGTATATCCAACTAAGGACCTAGGAAGCCAACTCGTCCCGGCCAAACAGTGGAAGCAACAGGGAAGTTTATGACGACGCGAACACCGGCTGGTGGCACTCCCTCCACCTAAACTTCCCTAACAAGGTGAAACTGTGAAGACCAGCCAATGTAGCTGCCAGTATCGTAATTTTTTTTTTTCTACGATGCTGTTAATAGTGGAGAGGTGTTTGACAATACTGCCTGATTTTCTGCTTATATTTAATATGACTTCCTTCTTTAGATACCGACTATGCCGTGTATACAAATATGCTGTATATATATATACTCGTATCTCGTATATATAGATAGACAGATGGATAGATAGATAGATATAGATAGACAGATAGATATATAGATAAAGAGTGAGTGAATGAGTGAATTAGGCTACAACATTACAACACACAATGGTGTAATCTCCATGTGACTGTCTCAGCACGACCAACAGTACCCTCATCCCCACTCCTCCCACATACCCACACTACCAGTCTCCTACACTCCTACACCTTTCCCAACACCCTAAATTTTCGAGTCGCATTCTGGGGAGTACTGTACCTGAGCAAATAATGCCTGTCTGCCTTAATGTCTCTCGTGTCGTCGATAGGCTCCCAGGGTTTCTCTATGGTGAATGAAATAAACTTACTAAAAAACTGACGCCGCAACATCAACAATTCTCCTGGCTAAAGAAAGCCATCTAACTTTGGGCGAAAAGAAATGTAAACTTTCTAATTCCTGATCAAGATATTTTTTATATATTTTTTCATTTTCATCACTTTTTCTTTAATGTAACATGTGTTTTTGGAATCAGTACATTCGTGTGGCGTTGGACCAGTGAGGTACAACGTTAGTAATTTGCAGCCAGTGGATTTTCCTCTTAAATCCAGTGATAGCTTTGCATTTATAAATCTTTTCTATTCTACATCCAGATCACTGCTTGAAATCTCCATAATTTTTACCCTTTTTAATACTACGCGCCATTATTTTCCTTTCCTACCGACATTCGATTTCATCCAACCTACAAGACTCTTCCAACATAGCCCCTTCAAACCGAGAACGTCTTTATACACTATACTGATGTTGCTTTACCAAATATTATTATGCCTGATTAAACTCTAGAACTGGAGGAGTCAGACTGAACTTCATTAACTCCCCTCAGCTGAATGAAATCCTTTATGGTAGGAAGAATAACATCATCATCTAATCCTGTGTTGCCCCATGAGAAGCGTAGGAGCCCGGGGCTAGGCAAGTTGGTCCTGACATTTAAGATGAGTGACCAGCCTCACACATCCCTGAGTGGCGTTACGTGAGCAATAAACCCCAACCACCCCTTGGATATAAACCTACACTGGCTCAATCCAGGTGGAGCGCCTTAATTACCCACTAAACAAATAAAAAAATAAAGACGTTCTACTGTAGAATGTTTAAAAAGGAGTAAATGACTCAAACTGCGAGAAGCTGTAAGACAGTGCTGCAAAACTTAACCCCTTCAGTCTCACGGCGTATATTTCAATCTTGCTACTGCCAGACGATTTTACTCAAACAAGGAATGATAGACGGTGTAGGGGTTAATGCGGGCGCTCTCCAACCCCTCCAAAGGTTTCCCCTGAGCTAAGTAAAATCGTCTGGTGGTAGCAAGAATAAATTACACAAGGGGTTTTTAGGCTTGTAGAACTAAACTATTGGGACTGGAACACGGCTGAAGTTAGTGCTGGCAAACCTAATCTCGTGCACATTGTTTTCTCGAGGGAAATTCAACTGTGCTTTCCATGAGGCTTGTTTTTTATATTCTCGTACCGACTTCCGAGGTACATGTCACAGCCTGGGAAAATAACCACTTGGAGCCAGTGAGGATATATTTAGTTTATTCTTCCTTATTTTAAATAATTAAATTCAACTAAGAAAAGGTCAATTCAGGCACAGTTATGTCAACTTAGGCCTCATCAGGGTCATTATGTTAAAATTTATTACATTAAGGTCAGTCCTGAATCATTCACATTCAGTTAGGCCCTTTCATGCCATTTTGTGTTTATTCACTTCCCCCATCTCCGTCCGATTTGCATAATCTGAATCCCTCTACACGCATCGCCACCAGGGAACTTACAGACACCCAGAGCGTGTAGCTGATAGTGAAGCCAAGAATATGTCACAATTCTCTTCCCTGGTTTTACACTCACAAAACTGTTGAGCATAACAGTTTTAACTGATGCTTTTAACTGGCTGGCATGATTTGCATACAAGAATTAAGTCATACATTTATGAGCAATTGTCGTGACGTATGCAGGCTTCACTGACTAATAGTTAATGATTAATAACTCATTTCCATTTAATACTATAACGGTCCTTCAATTTGTTGTACACATACATCAATGCTATGAGTGGCTGCAACTTCCCCAACACTGAGGACTATGAAGGTTTTTCGAGTATGTTCTCACTTACACAATTTATTTAGCTATCTGAATGTAATTAACACACACACACATATATATATATATATATATATATATATATATATATATATATATATATATATATATATATATATATATATATATATATATATGTATATCTGGCTTGGGCATGCAAGTACGTGAAGAATTATAACCTAAGCTTATATCAGTGCTGGACGCGCCTGTTGCAATGTTTTGAGAAGCTATTAATTATCTGCAAGAAGTGGCTCAAATTTATCCTACAACGTACAACTGAGAGAATATGACTGAGTGGCATTCAGAAACCTGTACAAGCACAGATGAGAATGTAACATACAATTTAAAAGGTTAAAAAGGAAGTATTAGAAAGAATTCAGAGTAGACGAGAATAAGATCTTGAGAAGGTTAGGGATAGACGGGTGGGCGGGATATGCTGGGAATGGTTGGTGGGCCACGACGAATTTAGGACACATATTGGCTTGAAGTGAAAACATTAAGGATTACTGAATACATCACATCAGTACTGGGTTGACTGGATGGAAAGGAGTGGGGGAGATGGGCTGGAATTATGATATTATGGTCAATACAAATGGCAGAGTTATACCCACATCTGGAAAAGCTGTTTACTGAAAGATACAAAAATTTTGGCTAGACGTGGACTCCCTAGTACGAGTATATCACTAAATAACAGATTTTCCAAATATGGCTATGTTGTACAGTAGTTATTCCATTTGTACAATTCATGGCACTGTGACTCTATGAAACAAGGGTAATATAGGTCCCATCGGGTCACATCTATTATGGGGTGTGTAGAAAATCAGCCATGACGGTGATGTGGTTGACATGCGGCTTCAGGTCTTCAGAACTGGGTGGGTGTGAGGAAAGGAGTGGGCAGGACAGGCTGGGGAGGTGGTGGACGGCAGGCCGTGACTGAATGGAAACAGATGTCTCTAGTGTGGTTTGGTGGGGGATGAGTTTGGGTTGTGTGGGTGTACAGAAGTGGGCTGGATTAGCTGGCAAGGTAATACAAACTGTGAATATGGAACTGAATTTAGTCAGAATGAAAAAGGGGATATATAATTTTTTTTTCCCAACAGCAACAACAATACCAACAGCAAAAGAGGAAGCTGCCCTCTCATATATGTTGCGTCTGAAATCGTAGGTAAAAATGCGAGCAAGAAATTACGCAGGTTTGTCCGCATTGCAGGTACCCGTGGTTTATAAAGCGGCGAACTCTGTGTGGTTAGGGCCATAGTGAGCAGGTTATAGAGTTGGCGGAGGCTGGAAGTGTTGAGTCAGGAACCTCGGCTTTACTTCTGAGTGGCGGTGTGAGCAGAGAGTGTTTAAACGGCGGCAACGTGCCTTGGTGGGTAAGTGGTTCGCCTCCTGGCCGGGGTAATCTGTCGGTGTGAATGGATGCGGCGGGGAGTGAAATTCCTTTAAGATGGTCCTGGGTGGTGGAAGGGAGAGTGTGTGTGGGAATTCAAGAAAAATAAAAGAAAATAAGCAGTTGAGAGAGAGAGAGAGAGAGAGAGAGAGAGAGAGAGAGAGAGAGCCGGGGTCATTGTCTGATGTGAAGAGAATAACTAATGAGAATGAAGTGAAGGGAAGTACGAAATAATAATAGGTCAGTAAAAAATAAAATAACGCCTTCTTTCATTGCAAGAGCTGGATTACTGTGGGAGGGCTCGAATTGGGGTGGTTTACTAAGTGGCTTTGGTAATTCCGTAATTTCTGTTCCATAGCGATTGTTTGAGCTCATTTCAGTACACCTCTATTTCGTGCTGGGGAGGGACGCCTTCATGTGGTGGCATCAATATAAACAAGTGACTCTACTGTCCAGTTATACATACGTCCCTCAGCTCCCTCCCTATCCCCCAAAAGGATGATGATGAACTGCGGGATAAGGCCAGCTTCAGTCTGCAGGGCACTGTATTCACGTTGGCAAAAGCCTGGGGCAACAACAACAACAATAACAACGGCAACAACAACAACAACAGCAACAACAATTCCACTTCTTTTCGTTTGTCACTGGTAAGAGCTACGTCGCTGTTTAAAAATAACATACAGGAGAACGCTATGGTACTGTTGGCTAAATAAGTAGCTAATGAAGAAGCGTTACGAAGCCCTGCTATGCCACAAAGAATGCAACTTTTAGACAATATTTTTTTTCTTCTCCCTTCCTCATTGCTGATTTGACGATTATTCATGAGCGTACGTACGAAAATTTACTGTAAAAGTAAATGTGCATCTCGTTCTTTATGTGCGGTAGAGGCAGGGTTCTGTAAGAATGAATGATGTATGAACGACTACGTGGCTCATTTTACTTTGATTCTGTATACTTCCCCACACTATCTCTCAGGTGTGCGAATTATGGCTGGGATGATGACAGTCAAGCTAATCGCGAGGAAGTGAACCAATATTTTTGTCCGAGACTGTGCATTGACACCCCTCTTCTGCTTAACTCTTTGTCTCATATCGATATGGAGAGGGGGTGCTGAAAGGGGGAGCGTGATGGAGCGTTGAAAGGGGGAGCGTGATGGAGCGTTGAAAGGGGGAGCGTGATGGAGCGTAGAAAGGGGGAGCGTGATGGAGCGTTGAAAGGGGGAGCGTGATGGAGCGTTGAAAGGGGAAGGGGAGGAAGTAACTGTTGAAAGAAAGAGAGGGGTGTGTTGAAAGGGCGGGGGGAGGGAGGTGTTGAGAGGGGAGAGGGGGAGGGAGAGGGATGTGTTGAGAGGAGAGGGAGGTAGTGAGAGGGGAGAGGGAGAGGGAGAGGGAGAGGGAGGTATGTGTTTAAACTGGGGGGGGGGGAAGTGTATTGCAATGGGGAAGAGGGATGGAGTGTCGAAATCCGGAGAGGAGGAGGAGGTGCGAGGTGTATACATCAGGGGGGGAGGGGTACGTGGATTGTGAAAGGAAGGAAGAGAGGCAGGGAGGTGCTGAAAGGGAGGAGTTGGTGGCAGGTGTTGATGGGAAGGGAGGAGAAGGGAGGTATTAACAAACGGGGAGGGGGATTTGGAAAGGGGGCAAGGGGTGTTGGAAAGGGGGGAGGGAGTGCTGGATAGGAGGGGAGGGGAGACTGGAAGCGGAGGGTGGGAGGTGTGCACAGGGCTGACATGATACCACCCATGACTAAACCAGGATGACTAGACGCTCTCTGCCAGGGACCGATATGGCGAAATTATGACACACTGACACTCACTACACCTCGTATATAGAACGCTGGACATACACCAAGTTTTCCTGAGCCACGAAATTACTGTCAGTTGTTTGTCCTATGGGTAACTGATTTTTTTTTTCCCAGGAAGAACAAAGGATACTGTAAAATCTTCCCATGCCTCCTGCTCCAACAACAAACACAAATCTTGCCTGAGAGAAATGTTAATCGTGGGTTATACTTATTTCAGCAGGAAAGACAAGGATAGAACACAGAACTTCTCGTGTGTCGCATTCTTCCCGGAAAAACACATCAAGAGTTGTTCTTACGTGTGTTTGTGAATCCGGGTCCTGATGCCGGAACTTTGGATTAGTTCACGTAATTAATATCTGTTTTTGCGGGAAGGATAAGGGACATTGTAAGATTTTTGCGGTTTCCTTACATTGTGAAGTGGATGTGGATGTGGTTGGGAAGATTAGGAGAAATACACTGAGGTGGTTTGGACATGTGGAGAGAATGGAAAATGAAAGACTGACTAAGAATGTGTATGTAGGTGAGGTGGAGGGAGGGAGAGGGAGGCGCAGACCGAGGATGAGGTGGAGGGATGGAGTTGAGAGGTATATGAGGGAGGAGGAAGTGAGTTGGGGGGAGGGTAGTCAAATGGTGGGTGACAGAGAGACTTGGAGGCGTTTTGTCTGCGGCCACCCTTTGCGGGATTAGGGCGTCGGGCCATAGATAGATAGATAGATAGTGAAGTCTGCAGGGTTTTAGAAATCTGGCAGGAGGATTAAAAATGAAAATATATCCTCGGCCTGACGAGCTTAAGTGTATGCAATAGTAATCACCCCAGCAGGTGTGGGGTGGTTAGTTTCCAAGAGTCTTAAGCTACATTTAGTTGGGGACTAGAACATCACTTCACATTTTCGTCGAGTAATTATGAAAAAATTACACTATATTCTGAAAAAAGTGTATGAAGCTTCGAAACTAACATCAGTGGGTTACGAAAGTCATTGTTCTGTCTCCTTATTTATCGTGATGAAGCTGATCGATAATTATGTACGGAACTTGACAGAGACATGCATATCTTCCCAAAATCTCACGAATACATAGAGGAAAAATCGAACCATCTGAAAAACACACTGGTAGAGATAGGATTTTTCAATGTATTTCGCTAAATGTAGATTTTCTTCAGACGGAGTTGGGAAGTTAGTTGTGTGTGTGTGTGTGTGTGTGTGTGTGTGTGTGTGTGTGTGTGTGTGTGTGTGTGTGTGTGTGTGTGTGTGTGTGTGTGTGTGTGTGTGTGTGTACTGAAGGTCGTATCGATGGACATGTAAACTTCACATGATATCGTATTGGTACAAACATTCATCATCCACAATAAATTTATACTAGGGCTCCTACATTCAAATCTAGTGTGATGGTATTAACGTAGGTGATTTAATTACATAGCGAAGGAGCTTGTAGAAAATCAGTTTTTTTTTACGAAATTCAAATAACATGTAGTGGGATACTCAAACGAACTTACGATCGCCTCCCTGTCGTAATTTAGATTCGTTTTCGCAAGAACGACAAGGAAAGAAGTGCGCAGAAAGTCCCGAATTAATCTTACAAAACAGCAAATCGTAGTTATAAGGAAAAATTGTCGTACGTTGCAGGACACGGAAAGGGCGCGGAAGTTCAAAGTCTTTCCATGTCTCAAGCTCTTCCCGGAAAAAGAAATCAAAGTTACGACAGCAAAACGATCGTAAAAATGTTGGAGCACCACACCCCAGACTGGGCCCTGCCCTAGTCTTGAATCGAACACGCACTGTGCAATGAATGAATATTTATCGGTGCACATTCTGCCTGGCACATAATGACACCAGAACTGATGGTCATTGCAATATCCCCTACGTTTCCACCGCACATTGCTGAACCTCTTCATAAGGATGCGCTGTATTGCAATTTCCTGATATTTTTTTGCAACTACTGTTATCATGAAACTATTTCGGTGATAAACCAGCTAATCGGTGACTGCAAATATACATAAAAGATCTTCAAAGCACGGACTACCATCCATCTATCTATCTGCCTATCCATCTATAGCCACATGCCATAATCCCATTGGCCGTTTGTCACTGAGTTAGTTGTTTTACGGGGAGGGGCACTGACTCTCCGCCAGCCCATGACTGATACGTAGGCAGCACGTGCGGATTGGTTATATGGTTACCACCCAGCTTTGTGAATGGTTTCTTAGCTTACAAGAAAAAATTAGGCTTGTTATTTAACGTAAAGCTACCTGAAAAGGAAAGAAAAGTAATAAAAAGTGACAGGAAAAATGGGATAAATTTGAAGAGAGGAGGGAAGACACAGGAATAAGAATGATAAAGTGAAGGAAGAAGTAGGCAGTACTACATCAGGTGAGTGGATGATACTACTACTATAAAATCAATTACCGAAAGAAAACGGAGTGGGGATGGATCCTAAGTGTATCTGGCGGGAGTTCAGAAAGGTTGTAGGTAAGTTTGGGCAGTTTATGAGTTAGGTCGAAGTAGAGGATGTTAGTGTAGGGTTTAAGAGTGTAGAGAAAATTGGTGTGGAGTGGAATGGAGGGCGGTGAACTGTGGTGTACGAGTATTGTGGTGATACAGTGGTGGTGAGAATGATGTAGTGGTGAAATGTGGAGGTAATAAGGGTGATGAAGTATAGTGGTGGTGATACGGTGATGGTGTAAGTGTACTGTGGTGGTGATTCAGTGGTGTTGAGGGTGCATTGTGGTGGTGATAGTGATGGTGAAGGTGTATCGTGGTGGTGATAGTGATGGTGAAGGTGTATTGTGGTGGTGATACAATGGTGGTGAAGGTGTGTTGTGGTGGTGATAAACAGTGGTGAAAGTGTAATGTGGTGGTGATAATGTTGGTGAATGTGTATGGTGGTGGTGATACGGTGGTGGTGAAGGTGTATTGTGGTGGTGATACGGTGGTGGTGAAGGCTAACTGGCTGTGAAGCATGATGGTGAGGGTGTGTAGCTTGGCGAACTGTTGTGGCAGTTAGGTGTTGTTGCTCAAGCTCGGTCATGCCTGCTCCAACAGACCCGTCGACAGCAGGCAAGCAACTGCCCCTGTGGTCGTCCCATAGGTTTCCTACACCAAGGATGTTGTGTCTGTCTCTGATGGCCTATGCATGGCTGAGCCAGGATGAGAGTCTCCTGTCCATTCGTTCGTCTGTTCGTTCACGCTCTGGAGGCTGCAGTCATGGTCGAATTTTGACGACTGAGATGTCAAATGAAGCATCACCTTACGGTATGCCTTAGTCGGACAGGTGGACACGCTCAAAGAAACCCCAACCTCACAATGACCGACAAAAGGGCAAGGCAACAATGAAAACATCTTTATTTACAAGAATATAAGCAGAACATTGGCATCATGGGAAAGAGCAATCAAAATACAATAATCAATACCCTCATCACAATTTTGATAAAACCTACTACATACCGGCAAAAAAAAGAAAAAAAAAAAACTACATGCCTGTGTCGCGACCTCATTAAGTGGTGCAGGGAGGCAGGGAGGGAGGTAGGTAGGCAGGTAGGCAAGCAGGTAGGGAGGTAGGTAGTAAGGTCGACAGGGATGAAGGGAGGTACGAAGGCAAATGGGTAAGAAGCTAGGTAAGTTGATCAGAAGGCAGGAAGAATGGGAGATATAGAGGGAAACAGATATGGAATTAGAAAAGGAGAATCGAAGGAAAGTAAGCAGGAAAGGAGGTAAGTAAGAAAGTAGGCAGGAGTGTAGTTAGGTAGGAGGGAATGTTATGGAAAATTTAATAACTTCTCAACCAGCAAACTAGTGTATATTAGTGTATATCTAGTTTATAAGTGTAACCCTGTGTAAGTTAGAAGTGTAGTCCTGTGTAAGTATACTGATGTACGTGGCACAAATCGCTACTCACGTCGCGACACTACCTCTGGAAATGATGAGTTAGCGTCTAAATGTTTCGGTTCACGTGAGCTGCAGGCCGTTGGGGTAGTTAAAAGCTGGGGCATGTAGCGGGCAACACCTGTACGTAGGCTATCCCTTAATAAAGTCGAGTAAGTTCTAAGGAGTTTATACCCACATCTCTCTACTAACTTAATATCCAGATACAGGAAGAAAGGGAGGTTCCATAAGTAGAAAGATAAGCAGGTAGGGGGTTGGTAAGTAGGGACAGGTCAACAGGAAAAGGGGTTGGTAAGTAGGGATAAGGAATAAGAAGTGCCCAGATATCATATATATATATATATATATATATATATATATATATATATATATATATATATATATATATATATATATATATATGCCAAAGAAATAAAATGCGCCTCATTATCTCTCGGTGAAAGGATTACATAGTCCACGAGAGTGGCTGCAAACCTAAGATCAGCACAAAACAAAGAATCCGCTGTACACGGCAAGGATCACACGGAACTTGGCGTTCGGGGTCCTAGCAAGTCAACACTCAGCTAGTATGTCAACATCAATTATGCTTGTTTGTAGTCTACTGATTTTATTCTAACTTGCCCTAAAACTACCAGCTCTCCATTCTGAGTGCTAAGTTGTAGGACTTGATTAATATTATAATATGATGTTACTCATGAAAATGTGCTATGGAAAAATGTAGGGGCACTGCACTGTCATTTTCTTCTAATGAGGTATGTGAAATAAGCTACAAAAGGACGAAAGTTTGGATCAGGTAAGTGTAAAAGACCTGTACTTCTGACTTCATTCTTGCTGTCTGTACACGAGTTTATTCAGCGTAAAGAAGACCCATCGCAGTAGCAGGATGAATATAGAAGCTAAATGTATTCTCTCCAGGTCTTAAAAATCTCTTAAACGGAGTAGTGATAAATGGGGGAAACAAGAATAAGCTGAAATAAGACAACAGTGCACTAAATGACTTCATCCCTTCACTGACGTCTTTTCTATCTACTGTAGTTCCTGATGTCACCAGATAACTGTACTCGCCTTAGATATTTTTCGCACAGGAGAGAATATTAAAGTCTTCAATTACCCTTTCAATACTAGACGTCACCATTAAGTTGAATAAAATCACTTAAAGTTAGCAAGGGTTAAAAGAGGTAATTGTATGGGTGGATTGACACTCAGGTTCCTATAGAGCATTCTCAGTTAAATTAAAATACTAGAATTTCCCAGATTTTGACCAAGTTAATGATGCCAGAATTATCACTCAGGACCAGGACACACAAACGCACAAACGATCCCTTCCCTGTTGTAACTCAGGTGTTGATTTACAGGAAGGGCAAGGAGGCTGTCGAATTTTTCACTCGGTCATGTTCTAACTTCACATCTTAGTTACGAGACGAAAATTACTGCAGGATATAATGTTAACTGCAGGACGATCAGGGAAAGGAGTGCACAGTAGTCCCTTGTTTAGTTCTTGCTATTAAAAAAAAAAAAAATCAAGTTATAGCCGGGAATCGATCGTAGAAAATAGTGTTTCAAAACTCACTCCAGGGTCTTATGAACTACTCTCAACTGAATATAGTAGTCTGGTGTTAGCTGGAATATAATGAGAGAGAGAGAGAGAGAGAGAGAGAGAGAGAGAGATTCGACTGCCGATACTGATTTGATAATGCAACCTGATCCATGACAGGGTGCGAGACAAGTGTTAAAAAATGGAGTGATGTGTTGGTAGCTCGTGTGACTCTCTTTCTCTCTCTTTCACACACACACACACACACACACACACACACACACACACACACACACACACACACACACACACACACACACACACACACACAAAACGTATGAGCAGGAGCTAAATATTGACGCCCGTTACACAGCATTAAGAGAGAGAGAGAGAGAGAGAGAGAGAGAGAAGGGGGGGGGGGAAGGTGCAGCTCTCAGTGGCGCTCATTAATATTTTTTCTCTCGATTTATGGTCAAGCGGTGATAAGCCTCGGCATTTCCGCCCAGTTAATGAGGAGGTGGAAATTTAAAGCGGAGAGGCGGCACCAGCAGCATCCATGGTGTGTGTGTGTGTGTGTGTGTGTGTGTGTGTGTGTGTGTGTGTGTGTGTGTGTGTGTGTGTGTGTGTGTGTGTGTGTGTGTGTGTGTGTGTGTGTGTGTGTGTGAGAGAGAGAGAGTGGGGGGAGGCGGAGGCGAATGTGTACTGATTGATGGGTGGATGGATGTGTGCTTGTGTGTTTGTGTGCTTGTATTTGCGTGTATGTGGTGAGAAGGAACAACAGGTTTTGTGTGCAAATAGGTGGTAGGGGGCGGGAGAGGTGTATACTGGAAGGTGTTGATAGAATAATGGACGTGTTTAAGTGGGTTTCTCAGCTGTATATATCAGTACTTGCGAGGCGAGCGGGGGGGGGGGGGAGTGGGAGGAACGTTTGTTTGTGGACTGATACGTGTACAAGTATGGCTGTATGTGTGTGTTCGAGTATCTTTATACCACTGTGTGTGTGTGTGTGTGTGTGTGTGTGTGTGTGTGTGTGTGTGTGTGTGTGTGTGTGTGTGTGTGTGTGTGTGTGTGTGTCTGGCTGTGTAATGTAGAAGTGTCCCTTTTTCGTAGGATATGCATGTGTAATAATAATAATTTAGTGTGTGTGTGTGTGTGTGTGTGTGTGTGTGTGTGTGTGTGGGTGGGTGGGTGGGTGGGTGGGTGGGTGGGTGTATTCGAATATATGTAATAATAATTATAATAATTAATAATAAATTTCGGTTGACTTATTCATCGCAGCCAGTGGCTGACAATACACGGGTCTTTAATCTAATATCCTACCCTAAGAAGGTCAACAGGTTGACCCTGGCTGCTCTTGAGGAGCGCTGACACACTACCAAACCTCACGTTGGAGTGAAGTGTAGGCACATGGTGCCAGACCGCCTAATCTTTACCCCGATAAGATTCGAACCCCTGCTGGTCACTGCAAGCCTTGGGCTACAGATGATACGTGACAGCTTACCCCACCCACGTTACCAGAACGGCCTAAGCGTAGTAAGTGGTGCTCGACGAACTCGGGCCAACTGTTTTGGGAGTCGTGTGCTCTATCAACCGCATCCCAAGATGTGTGTCTATATGTATGAGAGTGTGCGTGCGCTTGAGTCTGTTTGTGTCTGTGTGTATATGCTGAACCTTCCCCACTCTCCGGCTTAAAACATGCTACCATCACCTTTAATCTCTCTAATGGAAGTACTGTAGATATACGAGAAACGTTGTTGTTGTTTTTTTCAGTTTTCCGAGTACTTGACTAAGCATACAGTAGATATAACACACACACACACACACACACACACACACACACACACACACACACACACACACACACACACACACACCTTTTTACTCCTCTGTCAACCCTGTTTATATTCCATCTCACTATTCCCTATCTGCCTATGTATTTCCCAACACGCCATCCTGAAGGAAATGCCCTCGACAAAGACCCTCTTCATATTAATATACATGGCGTAAAACCAAATTTTTTATTTTTTAATTCAGAAACGACCCCATCTCCCACGACACATAAGTCTCCTCTGTCTTTGTCTGTGGATATTCCCTGTTCAATCGTCCACACAAATAATGCAGATTCCTTCAATACAATGTCTTAACTTTCCCACAGCCACGACAACTTTGGTACTATTTTCCACTTAATACCCAACGATATTACTCAGCTAAGAATGAGTCATAGCAGCCTCAGCGTTAAGAATTCCTCTGAGATTATTTTGGTACACGTCACGGTATTTTTGTCTCGTATACTGTTGCGGAAATCTATGTTGACATAAAAAAGGCATTACACATGGCAGCTGGGTTTATACATCTCTGGAAAGACATCTCGTAATGAAGCCGATGATGATTACAACTATCACTTTCAGTGTGATCTCACCAAATCTGAAAAAACAAGTGTCCGACGGTAGCATATACTCATTCCACTTGAACTTGGCCAAGATTTTCGTCCTTTTGCAGTTTGTATCACGTAGTTGAATGGGCAAATTAAGATTATGTTGTGGCTCTACATCCTTTCCACAGCACATCGTCGTGATTACCATCATATTACTGTGCCAATCTATTGCTACAACTCAGCATTTAATATGGACAGACGGAGATTTTAGGCCAAGTTAAAGTAAAGGGAGTATTGTGAATAATGTACTTAGGACGTTCATCCTGGATTTTGGAAGATGGAACACACGAACCAGTTACAAGATGTCCTCCTACAGTTGAACAAAATCGTCCCAAGGCAGCAAAACTATAACACAATTACGCCTGGTGGCCTAGTGGTTAGAATGCCCCAGTGGGAAAGACGGCGTAGAGAAGTTCGATCCTCAAGTGATGACGGAAGGTGTTCGATCAGTGAATGCCATCAAGGGAATAGGATAGTCATCTACCTTGGAGGGTACTGGACACTGATACCTTAGAGAATTTCTTAAACTGGAGGGGTTAAATAATGCCTTCATTAACGCCTTCACTCCTAGAGATGTCCTAATCTCAATCACCTCTGTGTTAGAATAGTTTGAGGTGACAGCGTGCTGAAGTGCTTTAATTTACTGTACTGCGATGAATTAGACCAACTATACTTGTTGTACGCTAACTTGGCCAGAAAGCGCCATCTCTCCATAATTAATGCTGAAATTTAACAAGAAATTAAGACTAGAATTATGACGCTAGTAACGAAGAAGTGCTATGTGAAGGATGTTGAGCCATAATACTGCCATTTTATGCCACTGACCTACGTGATATAAGCCACAGAAGAACAAAATTTGGGGCAAAGTTAGTAGCGAAAAACCTATAACAATTACCTCACAGTGGTGATTGCTGGAATGATGATGATGATGATGATGATGATTATGATGACGATGATGATGATGATGAAGAAGAAGAGGAGGAGGAGGAGAATAACGATTATGATGATGATGATGAGGATGATAAGGATGATGATGATGATGATGATGATGATGATGATGATGAAGATGATGATGATGATGATGATGATGATGATGATGATGATGATGATGAGGAGGAGGAGGAGGAGGAGGAGGAGGAGGAGGAGGAGCAATAGAAGGAGGAAGAGGAAGAGGAGAAAAAAGATGATGATGATGAGAATGAGAAAAATGATGATAACGATACTACCAATGATCTCTGTAAATACCAAGCATAAAATAGAAAATAGCGTCGTCGATGAGGAGGTATAAATATAATCGTCTGGACGAGGCAAGAATTGAAATAGAACATGCTTGGTGAATTAAATCGTTTGGAGACTGAACAAATATAATAAAAAGGTCACTGAATTGAAATTCATAGTGAAAGAGGGACAGAAGGGTCCGTAATACCTCTTCCGAAGCGTTTTATTTTATATAATACACATTAACATTCTTAGTATATTTTTATCGCTCTCACATCGACACAGTTTCCCGAAATAAACAAACTAACTTACGAACTACCTTACGATGCATCTTCTGTCGTGTTTGTTTTATTTCGCAGGATGGAGGAGAATGCACATTATCCCTGCATTTCCTGTTGTTCTTGGGCATAAAAGAGTTACGAAGAAAATTATCATTAGGTATATGATCTACTTTACAGGATGGACCAGGAAAAGAGAGAGTAGAACCTTCTCAAGTTCATCCTACAAAAACAAATATAAAATAGGGAAGTGATCGTAAATGTTTGAGAATCTTAAATCTCAAAAAAAAAAAAGCCTAGGACTAAATTAAGCAGAAAACTAAAGTAATGGGATAAAGGTGTTAATAATGACTACATATGAACACTGCAAAACAGAAGACCAGACAGAAAGTACCTCCAAACATGACACGCATTGACACCACACGACACGCAATGACACCACACTTGACACGCACTGACACCACACTTGACACGCACTGACATCACACTTGACACGCACTGACATCACACTTGACACGCACTGACACCACATTTGACAAGCACTGACACCACACATGACACGCACTGACACCACGCTTGACACGCACTGACATCACACTGACACGCGCTGACACCACACTTGACACGCATTGACACCACACTTGACACGCACTGACACAACACTTGACACGCATTGACATCACACTTGACACGCATTGACACCACACTTCACACGCAGTGACACCACACCTGACACGCACTGACACCACACCTGACACGCAATGACACCACATCTGACACGCAATGACACCACACTTGTCATGCATTGCCACCACACCTGACACGCATTAACACCACACTTGACACGCATTGCCACCACACTTGACACGCATTAACACCACACTTGACACGCATTAACACCACACTTGACACGCATTAACACCACACTTGACACGCATTAACACCACACTTGACACGCATTGACACCACACTTGACACGCATTAACACCACACTTGACACGCATTAACACCACACTTGACACGCATTGACACCACACTTGACACGCATTAACACCACACTTGACACGCATTAACACCACACTTGACACGCATTAACACCACACTTGACACGCATTAACACCACACTTGACACGCATTAACACCACACTTGACACGCATTAACACCACACTTGACACGCATTGACACCACACTTGACACGCATGAACACCGCACTTGACACGCATTGACTCCACACTTGACACGCATTAACACCACACTTGACATGCATTGACACCACACTTGACACGCATTGACACCACACTTGACACGCATTGACACCACACTTGACACGCATTGACACCACACTTGACACGCATTGACACCACACTTGACACGCATTGACACCACACTTGACACGCATTGACACCACACTTGACACGCATTGACACCACACTTGACACGCATTTACACACCCTGATAGGCAAGGGCTTATCATTAAATCCCTAACCATTAGTTGTCCACTTCCTAATCACATCTGGGTCAAGTGTGCTCTGTGTGTGTGTGTGTGTGTGTGTGTGTGTGTGTGTGTGTGTGTGTGTGTGTGTGTGTGTGTGTGTGATTCCCTCTCGCTCTCTCATCTATAGCAATATACTTCACGTCATTTCACCGTCATATTCTGTTTTGTCATTACTTTTAGTTCCTTAGCTACATTCTCGTCTGTTAAGGAAGCTCCATAACACCTCTTCCTTAGCGATTCATTTTTGGATATGGCTTGTTAATATCCTTCTGTACGTTATTTATGCTGAGTATGACGATAATGAAAGGATCTACGTAGCGCAGAAAAGGGCAGTAAGGCGTAATAGACAAAACAGGTCGCTTAGGAAAAGGTGTTAGGGAATTTCCTCCACCTACGAGAATACAAGCCCTTTATGCTTCATCCTCGTTACCTCCATACAATCTTACTCATCTCCGCAGCAAAATTTTCGAACCAGAAGTGCTGAAAACAATACACACTAAACCCTTCACTACCTGCACTCTCCTCAGGTAAACAGAATCGTCTTTTAGGATCAAATATACGTCAGAAAAGGCCATTGCTGTGCCGAGGGTATTGATGTAATTATGTACAACTCCATCACGGTTGGCATCAGTAATGTTTAACAGGTTACTATGGTGTTATGGACAAAATTAGTCTATGGAAGTCTTAAAGAAATTCCCTATACCAAATAATTCACAACATTACGATCAGCACTCTCTCGTATCTCTCATTTTTATTTGTAGGAAGAGGAGACACGATAACTTAAGTTTCTGTATTGACCAATTTCTTTAATAATAATAATAATAATAATAATGTCAAGAAGCAGAAGAAGAAGAAGAAGAAGAAAGACGGAAGAGGAAGAAAGATGAAAGAAGAAGAAAGAAGAAAGGAGAAGTAAGAAAGAAAGAATGAATGAAGAAGAAGAAGAAGCAAAATAAAAAGAAAAACGATCAAGACAAAAAAGGAAAAGAAAAAGAGGAAGCGTATCTAAATATCTTTCCTCTCGTAACTGGGAGGAGTTTGTCTGTAAAAAGAACAACAAACCAGGAGAGCAACAATACCCCGTTGTGCTTCCTACCAAAACAAAGCTGAGTTACGAGAAGTATTTCATCATAAGTTTCTTCGTGCATCTCAACTCTGATCTTGTACTATGCTTCGCCAGTAGAAAATGGTGTTCGGCAAAACTGGGGAAATGATTTTGTCTTTTACTGTCAATAACTATCATCTCTATAAGTCTTTATGTGATCCACTGCATGACCTGATCTTTTAAAAACAAAGAGGGAGAGTGACAACCAGAATTAACCTTCTCATGCTAACCAAGTACGATTTAGGACGAGGTGCCAAACAACATAGAGGCTATAGGCAGCGGGGATTTGGTAAATGGACACTTATCAATATTCAAATCAGCAACGGCAAATCCTATAATGTAAAATTTGCCTTTAAGCCCCTGCATCTCCCGTCCCCTCTCCCCTACCGCTTCCCCCTCCCTCTCCCTTCCCTTCCCTTCCCCGTGCATCTTCACTCCTTGACCCCTTCATCCTTCCCCCCTGACTCTCTATTTCCCTCCCTCTACCTTCCTTTTTCCTCCCTCTACCTTCCTTTTTCCTCCATACTACCTTTCCCTTTCCTTTCCTTTGCCTCTTTCTCCCTTTCCTCTTTCTTCCCCCACCCCTGCCTCTTCCCCCTCTGCCCCTTCCCATTTACCTCATCCGACCCTTCCCTTGCCTCTTCCTCCATCCCCAACCCTGGCTTCTGTCCGTCCCCTGCCTCTCCCACGCCCATTTCTGCCTGTCTCCTGGCTCTTCCCAACCTATTTCTCCCTCCCTCCTACCTCTCTCCATCCCTGCCTCTCGCCCTCCCTTCTTCCTACCCCTCCCTCTCCCCACACCCGCTCTTCCTGCTTCCTTCCCTTTCCCCCTGTCCCTCTCCCCTCCCTCCTCCACGCTGACACTGTTCGCTGGATCATCACACAAGCTCAGCATTATGAGGCAACTCTTAATCACCTACATAATTAATAAACAGATTAACCTTTTAACACAATAGGTTCATGCTGTATGTGAGGCCATATGTGTCTGACTTTAGCTGATACAGAGCACTAGACTTATCCCAACCATGACACAACTGGGGCGTTAAATATTATCCCATTTATATGTTTTTCTATGGACGAATTTGTTGTTTCATCCATACTAACATCAGACGATTTTCACTTGGCAGAGAGATATCATAGTAGTCAAAGGGTTTTCTTTTTCTGCCCATGGACGTGTTTTTCACTTTATTTCAGCTGATACGAGAACAATTTATTTTGGTCAGGAGGACCCCTAGTAGTAGAGTTACTGAAGGCCTTAACTAACCCCTTTACTTCTGAGAGCTTGTCCTAATATACTTACAATCGTCTGAATATTACAGTAATATGAGGAATTAAAGTCCTCAGGTTTAAGGGGTGGAAGGCATGCATAGAGAAATCCTAGTAAACAGCGAGTGGTCTCTTTATTTCAACGACGTATTTTTCTTTTACCTTTTTTCTACCACTAGACTTCAGACTTACCTCTACTTGTGAACGGGCTACAGAGCTATAAATAACATCTCCTGGCTGTGTCGGTGTGAAATAGTTAACCATTGCGAGAGAGAGAGGTATTGCTTGGCTCGGTGTGTGTGTGTGTGTGTGTGTGTGTGTGTGTGTGTGTGTGTGTGTGTGTGTGTGTGTGTGTGTGTGTGTGTGTGTGTGTGAACAAAACTCAAGTAAATTTTACCGCTCTGAACCAAACTTGGTGGAAACATTTGAGTAGCATATCTGAGTAGCATATTCAGCTGAGTATAAGAGCCTGACAATGCTACTACGGGAACCACTTATCCTCAGGGTCGAATTGTGCCAAAACCTATCCCATCTAACGCCAGACGATTTTATTCAACTGACAGTGAGTCACAGGAGCCTAACAGTGAGTCATAGCAGCCTGAAAATGAGTCATAGGAGCCTGAATGTAAATCCTGACACTGAACAAATCTCATTATGTATACAACTGAATGTGGATCAGTTGTATACATAATGACACTGTGTCACTGTTGTAACAAGAGGTCGGAATATTTTCGTTAAAGCAGAGAGTTTTTTTATTCGTCACAGCCGATCCCTGATAAGTTTCCGTAACGCAATAATGACAGGAACATAAACATTACGGGTACGTGTTTATAATGTAAGGCTTAAAATGTCACGTTAATATGAATTACTGGACAGCCAAAACCACGCATAACCTGTGTTAACGATAAACAACCGTATAATCTTGTAACACAAGCTCCAACTTGTAGTGCTTAAGTTATGTAACCGCTTACTACAGGATGAAATGGCAGGTATACCGAAATATTGTATGTTATTGATTTGTTGGTGCTTAATACAGAGGTGTATGCTAATATAATATAATCAATACCTGACGGATCATTTCATCATTATATTAGTTTATGCTGGGTAACAAAGGGTGGGAGTGGGGGACGAGAGGGCAAGAGAGGCGTGTGGTGCAGACATGAATCCAGAGAGAAGGGTGGTGGAGGTGGGAGTGAGAATGGCTGTGAAAAGACATCATATCTTTCAACAGATGTTGTTAAATATACCATACTTATATGTAACACTATAATATAGGACGTAAGTATAATTAACAATACATTGCAGGTCTTCTTACACTTTCGTACCTTTCTCATATCCACAGATACCAGCGCAGTATTACACATTAAATGCCTTTATATACTCACCCCTACTTTTATATGTGTCAATGTATATACATATATGTATTTTTGCCTTAATGACCAGGGGCTCCGACCTCAATGGTCGATAGGAAAAAAAAAAAAAAAACTACTGGTTCTCATTGTCTATATGGGCAATACTGGCATACTGTAACATCATCAGCTTTGGCCGTTCCACAATTATCCATCAAGTTTACACTGGGGTTGGGGTAGGGGCGGGGGGTGAGGGGTGTTCGATCGCCCGGTCGACACTGGCCGCGACTCCGGATACTATGGGGGAGGGGGGGGGGAATCAGTGCTTTCGGGTGTACCTGGCAATATGGTGGTCAATAAGCACTTCACGGTAAAAGAGCAGTTACTCTAGACGTAATGGTTATGAAATTATCGGCAAATGTCTTCAAGCAAATGACGCAAAATACCTTCTTCATTTACACAGTTGCCAATATATGGAACAAATGGCCAAGGAATGTGGTAGACTGCAATGCGATCATAAGATGTAAAGTGTCTTGGATAAGTACCTCGCTTCAAATCCACAGCTGAACAGGTTAATAGTTGAATAATACGAAAACATGACTAATTAACTTTCCGCTCACTCATATCACGGAGAATATAGCAACAGCTCACCGCTGTCATGAAATAACGTCACAGTTCCATTAGAGTTTAATACACTGTTGATTTTATTTTTGTTTTCAAACTTCCTTATGAAATTTGCACTGTAGTTTTTCTATCCTGCATGATGGTTCTTCTCATCTTTTCCTGCCAAATTCAACTGGAGGGTTTGGCAGGCGGGGGGAAACTTTTGCCTTGCTATCCTGATCTTCAACTCATAAGCAGATATCCTAGTTACAGTCTTCTCCAAAACAAACAGCCTCGAAAGGACCATTGGATCTGTCGCCATTTGCTTTCGCCCTTTGTACTTACTTCCTTCGTATTCGTCCTATCTTTAGCTTCCCTCCTTACTTTCCTCCTCCCATATTCATCGTTCTCCACTTACCTTCATCTTCCTCCACCTCCTCCTTCTATGTTCATCTCCCTCCTACATTCTCCAACATCCATATCCCTCTTAATCTTCCTCCTTCTCCCATCATCTTCCTTCTCCCCTCCTCCTCCTCTTCATATTCCTCCTCCCTTCCACCTCCTCCTCCTCCCCCAATCTATCTTCCTCATCCTCATTTTCCCTCTTCCTCCTCCTCCTCCTATCTTCCTCTTCCTTGTCATTTCTTTTACACTTTATTTCATATCTTCTCCTCTGTCTTCAACTTTTTCCTCTTCCTCTTCCGTCTTTCGTCTTCCCAATCATCCCTTTCCTCATCTTACTATTCCCTTCTTCCTCCTCCTTCCTCTTATTCCTCTTCCTCCTCCCTTCCTCCACTTCCTGGCCTCTTCTACCTCGGGATACTGTATGTCAAAATCTGTTTTCACCTTGCTTCTCTCACCTATTCCCTCTCTCTCTCTCTCTCTCTCTCTCTCTCTCTCTCTCTCTCAGAATGTCTTCATTAAGAGAAACATCCAGGGGTAATATTCTTAAGCTTCCACAATAGCTGGTCATGTCTGCCCCCTAGAGGAGTGATTTTTCTTTTTTGTTTTTCTCAGCGTCTGGGAGTATACCAAGAGTTGATGGAGCATTCCCACTGAGTACGACTGATAGATAGATAGACAGGTATAGACAGACAGACTGAATGATACGTGGATGTATATATTGACAGACACATACATACAGATAATAGATTGATAGACAGAAAGATTTGGATAGACAGATCGATACAGACAAGTATATACAGAGAACAGAGATCGATAAATATAGATAAACATACTGAATATACAGACATGTACAAACATATATACATACGAAGGGAAGCAGACAAAGATACAATTTAATATACTACAATTCTCGGTTACCATGATTTAACGTGTTTCTTTTGGTCTTCGTCCTGCTAGTATCTCTCTCTCTCTCTCCCTCTGTGTGTGTGTGTGTGTGTGTGTGTGTGTGTGTGTGTGTGTGTGTGTGTGTGTGTGTGTGTGTGTGTGTGTGTGTGTCTACATTATGCATACGGTACATACATACATACATATATATATCCTTCGATGACGTATACTTTAATACATACTAGACTCAGACGAAGGTATTCAGCTTAGTACCTCAGCATTCTCTTCGTTTAAGGAAACTCCCTAAAACTTTTTCCTGAGCGAATCATTTTTCTTCTTACACCTTACTGTCCTCCTCCGTGTTACACAAACGATTCTATCATCGCCTCACTTTGCATAGGTAACTTGCAAAAGGATATTAACCAGCCATAACCAAAAATAAATCTCTAAGGAAAGGCACTGGGGAGCGTCCTTAACCGACGAGAATACTGGTCATGTAGTCCCAGGGCTCCTCGGGGCTGTATCTAACCCTGCCAGTTCGAAAAGTCAATAAGGTTAAAAGATCAGAAAAAACAAAACAGAAAAATATGTCATCGGATTAAAAACAATATTTGTCTAACGTTTATACTATTTTTTATTTTCATTTTTTGAGTCTCCTACTCAATCCATTGAATATTCCTCGTCCACATGGCCTGAAAATTGCCTTATATCTTGAATGCTGAGTTGCAATAAGAGATAAACACTAAAATACAATGCTAGTCACGAAGAAGTGCTATGGCAAGGATGAAGAGCCGTAGTATTTATTTTTTTCTACCAATGAGCAGTAGCAAGTATGTAATACAAAACTATGATGCAAGTAACAAGAAGTGGTGTGGAAAGTTTAAGGCAGACGTGTTATTGTTGGTGTTAAGGTCATGATGATTGTAGTAATGGTGACTGTGGAGATGATGATTGTAATAACGGTAGTATTGATGACGATGACGATGACAATGACAGTGATGATGATGATGATAGAATGATGATGACAGCATAATCAGTTTCTTATTATATCGTTGAATCAAGTGGTAGGTGGCGACCATCATCCACTCACTTGATGTAGTGCTGCCTACTTCCTCCTTAGCCTTTATCATTCTTTTTCTGTGCCTGCCCTCCTCTCTTCCTATTTCTCCCATCTTTCCTGTCACTTCTTATTGCTTTTCTTTAGTTTACAGGTGGCTTTACATTGAGTGACAAGCCAAATGGTTTCCTGTAAGCAAAGAAACCATTTACAACGCTGGGTGGTAACCATATAACCAAACCATACGTGCTCCCTACGTGTCAACAAATGGGTTGGTGGAAGCTTAGTGCCCCTCCCCGTAAAACAAATAACTCAGAGTCAAATGGCCACCCCTTACGGGATTATGGCGTCTGGCAATAGATAGACAGATAGATAGAAATCATAGGATGATGATATTTACCCAGCGTGAAATCTCTGAAAATAAAAAGGGTTATCATGACACGGCCGCAAGTTTACATCATAAACCATCATGCCAGAGTTAAATTAAAGCATCAGGTAGTACTAATAACATCACAAAAAAGTTATGGTGCTGAAGGGGTTAAGTCTCCACAAAAGCCCTTCATATCTGCCTCCAGCTCTGGGATTATTCTTTATATTTCTCCCGTGTCTAATGATATCAAGAGCTGCTGGATTTAAGACCGGGGCCCGAATAATGTTTCTTGTGTGTGTGTGTGTGTGTGTGTGTGTGTGTGTGTGTGTGTGTGTGTGTGTGTGTGTGTGTGTGTGTGTGTGTTTTAGACAGACAGACAGACAAATATACCATTATAGTGAATGCAGCAGGAATAGATGTGTGGTGAATGGAGAATGAGATAAAGGGTAAATGAATGCTATATCTAACCACTTCAATTCCAATGTCGCCAAAGCTGAACGAAGCAATCTGGAAACTGCAGGAGTAAAATGAAAAACACGTCATGGGACTGAAGGGGCAACACGGAATATAACAAAATGAAATGACAGAAGTACTGGGAGCCTTCTAATTCCACGAGAACATGGCTTAAATCTGGGCTCGTATTCTCTTCTGTTAAGAAAGCTCCCTAACACCTCTTCCTTAGCGATTTATTTTTGTATATGGGTGGTTAATATCTTTCTCTGCGTTATTTAGGCAGAGTTGGCGATACTGGATGGCTTTATGTAACGTAACGCAGAAGAGGAGAGCGAAGGGTTCAAGTAATAAGTAAAATAAATCGCTTAAGAAACGTGTTGAAAAGCCCTCTTAACCCACGAGAATAACGGCCGTAGTATCTTTTTGCTTATTCTTATCTCCAGGTGTTTTTTTTTTCCATCTTTCTTTTTATTTATTTTCAAGCTGGAGGGGGGGGGGTGATAAAGCCTTCAGTAACTCCTTTATTAAGTCCTCCCTAAGCTGAATAAAATCATCTCCAGTTTGTAAGAGATGTCCATCCATCCATCCATCTATCATGAAATCCTACGTTGCCCCATGAGAAGCGTAGGAGCCCGGGGCTAGGAAAGTTTGTCCTGGCATTTAAGATGAGAGTGACCAGCCTCACTCATCCCTGAGTGGCATTACATGAGCAATAAACCCTAACCATCCCTTGGATATAAACCTTCACCGGCTCAATCCAATTGGAGCACCTTTATTACCTACTAAACCACCAGGAGCCAAAATTTGGTTATATGGTTACCACCCAGCGTAGTAAATGGTTTCCTGGTGTACAGGAAACGTCAAACAATAATAATAATAATACGGTAATAATAATAATAATAATAATAATAACAATAACCCTGTTGTATTAGGACGCAATCGGTATAAAGTGCTATCTACTTTTTCGTCTTCCTTTTTTTCTGAGTATTCCCATGTCATTTCCATGTATATTGTGAGAGAGTAAACCATGAATGTGGCTATACTATTCAGACATAGTAATTCCGCCATGAATGCTGTAGTAGTATTCATTAAGGATAAACAATTTTCCAGTCCGATTTCGTGGTTCGGCGGGAGACAATGGCCTCATCTTAACTGATGGGCTAACCTGGAATGGTCAGGGCTCCTTTATTTATTTTTATTTATTTAGTTATTTTTATACTTTAATTTTTATTCTTTA
The DNA here is from genome assembly GCF_032717465.1 of Coenobita brevimanus. Lineage (NCBI taxonomy): Eukaryota > Metazoa > Arthropoda > Malacostraca > Decapoda > Coenobitidae > Coenobita > Coenobita brevimanus. Next base: position 17,792,513 of record NC_136954.1, read on the forward strand.
TTTACCATACAGTACAAGCCCGAACACTCCTAGGAACGTTGTCGCTGAAGGCAAGGCAGGAGGAGTACATGTGATCAAGCAGGTACAGCTCCGTTCAGAAATTCGTACTACACCCAATGTGGAAGGCGCTAGTCTCGGCCCCTCCTTCCCAGACGACAGGTTACAGTTTCGAACCTCCCACGAGCAACCAGAGTTTAGCTAGTATCAAAGCAGTGTCATTCGCTCACCGACTGTTAAATGAAATGAGAATTTTATTTTCATACTCGCAGGTATCAGTCAGTCTTACTGCTGATTAAATGATGAAATAATGTTCATATTCGCGTGCCTTAAAAAATATAATACAGTACTAATAGCAGAAATGCACATAACAAAATATAAGAAGTTCGGCTATGAATCAGTGTGATTAGGCGAGCTAGTGAGTTATCACATGTCTTAATCCCTAGACACGGGCATTATTTCAGCTAACCATCTTAGCTCAGTATCTATGACCTGTTCTACCGCTTCAAAGAGAATCCAAGCAGCTAAAAATAATTTGTATGCAGTCAAGATATTCAAACATTTAAGAAATATCAGAACAGTTAAAACTCATATTCATACTCAAAACCAGATGAAGACTATTGGTGGAGTCTAAGGAATAATGAAAATCATGTTTAATGATGAAGTAGCTTACATGATGTTTCCCCTACATAACTACATAACCGTCGGTCTCTCTCTCTCTCTCTCTCTCTCTCTCTAATCTCTCTCTCTCTCTCTCTCTCTCTCTCTCTCTCTCTCTCTCTCTCTCCACACACACACCAATGTTCATCTGAATTCTCTGCTTGCATCTCTCCCCCATTATGACTGAAACGAGGCACCAGCCTTGCCCCATCCTCCCACCCACTCTGCAATGCAACTGTTAACTAGTAATCTGTCTTTCTTGTATACGACTTTATTTTTTGGAATGTCTCAACATGTCTTCTTCCAATGCACAGTTCCCCATTATTTCAAACACAGTGTGTCCAGGCATCTCAATGGAATGGATATTTGTGTGTTTAAGTTTCTTTGGAAGGAACTGACAGAGTTTTGATTTATGGCGGTCACATACAAATCAGTCCTAGTCATTCTAAGAACGAGACTTCAATTCCCATCTCTTGATGTATAGCTGTTGTTGTTGTTGTGTAACCCTGGTCTGTCTGGCCAGGCAGAGCCATGAACCACTGTCAAGCAATCGCCTCTGCAGGGCTGTCCCGTGCAGTGATGGGGTGAAACTAGGATATCTGGCCTTGAGCTGCATTTAGTCTCGCTAAGCCACTAGCTTTATAGGCAGCAGTTTAATTAGTACAACAGTTGCCTTTGTAACAATATTTTCATATAAAATTTATTTAAACACAAGTATGCATACTCGTAATGTTATTCCAAACTAGATTTTCGGCATTGATTTTTATTAGCGCCATATTTACTAATAGCGAATACTTTCATACACTGAGGTGGTTTGGCCATGTGGAGTGGATGGAGGGTGAAAGACTGACGAAGAGAGTGTATGTGAGTGAGGTGGAAGGGGGCAGAGGGAGGGGGAGGCCGAGGATGAGATGAGGGGATGGGGTGGAGAGGTATATGAGAGAGGGGGGTGTGAGTTGGGAGCAGGGCAGTGAAATGGCGAGGGACAGGGTGACGTGGAGGCGATTTGTTTGTGGCCACCCCGAAATGGATTGAGGCGTCTGGCAATAGATAGATAGAATAGAATACGTGCATGTTAGAAAGGACGGGAGCCCCTCGAAGAACCACCCAGGCTGAAGATTCTGTTATTGTCGCGGCAGCAGAGCCAACTCCCCTTACGAACGCGGTGCCCATAAGGGACAGTCTTCAGTTAGATGTGTCTGCGCTGACTATCAGGCGAAGGCTGCATGACGCTGGTATACACCATAGAATTCCAGCAATGAAGAAACGCCTGACACAACAACACAGAGAGGGGAGGTTAGCCTTTGTTCAACGCTACTTCCAGGAGAACCTAGACTTTTGGTCGCGAGTCATGTCCACGGATGAGAAGCGTTTCTCCTCCACCTCGCGTGGTAGGGTTCACTGCTGGAGGAGAAACAACACCAGGTATATGATATTGCCATTTTTATTACTGATAAAATTCCGTACTCTTATTGCCCCCCTCCAGGCTCTGTCTTCGTTGCAGTCATCTGTTTTCTATCACTCTGTTACAGTGATTAACCGATATTCAGACTTTTACGTATGGAATAGGTCAATCCTGAAGCTATCTTCCGCAGTCTGCATACCCCTCCATCCTTGATTTCCAGTCTTTTAAAGGGAATATGACCAGGCATCTAAAATAATCAGGATCCCTTATTTTTGGTTTTATTCTGTTCATATTGTCCTGGAAAAAGATATGATTCCTTCTACTCTTTGCCTCTGTTTTCTTTGTATAAAGACAGTGCCAAGAAAAAAAATGTGATCAGTACTAAATAATATAAGGTTAGGGGGACATGTCATCACCAAGTATAGTCTCATGGCTGCAGTAATTTAGAAAAAAAAAAAAGTAAATATATATTTAACATGCAGATACGAGAGGGTCAACATTTGTGATGAGGCACGATCGGGTAACGTTACCTGTAACATCTGGGGATACCTGATCCTATATGGCCTGGGTGACTTGTCCAGCAATGAGGGGCGTTATACTGCTGACCAGGATGTCCATATCCTGGAGGAACGTTTCCTGCCATCTTGACGCGCAAAGGGTTTTCCGTTCCCAGATGGACCTATTATTTCCATGCATGACCGGTGCCCCATCCACACAGCACGTGTAGTACAGCAGTGGTTTCAGAGATAAGACACACTTCAGCTCTTAGACTGGCTCGCCAAAGGGGCCGATCTAAATGTAATAGAACACGTTTGGGCTGAAATGGTTAATACCTGGCAGCCATGACTGACGAGAGGACAAGAAATGAACTCCTCAACCACGTAAACGATCAGTGGGAACTTTGCCGGCGCAACATGACTTCATCAGTGGCCTTGTAAGCTCCATGCCTGACAGGTTGCAAAGCAGTGATTGAGAAAGAGGGAAGATGGACCCGATATTGATATGAAAAGTTAGGCAACTGTTATCATTATATTAAGGATATGTATATATAGATAGACAGATATAATAGAGATACAATAGAAAGATCGATATAACAGATAGATAGATATAAGATAGAAATAATATAAGTTAGAGATAGAGAGATAGATATTAGATAAATAGATAGAGTACAGATAGATATAATAGACATAGATATAGATAGATAGGTATAATATAGATAGATAGATATAATAAAGATATACATATGATAGACTGCAGATAGTTAGATACGGTATACATAGACAGCTATAGATATAATATACATAGATGTAGATATAATACAGATAGATATAGATACAATATAGATCATACATATATATATATATATATATATATATATATATATATATATATATATATATATATATATATATATATATATATATATATATATATTATCTCATCAGCCGTTTGAGTGTCCACTGCAGGACCGGCCTATCCCTACCGAAGTGGGGACGATACAGCCAATGTATCTCTAACAAGTGGCTTAGGCTGTCTAACAGAGATTGTATGTAGGGTGAGAAGTGCTCGTAAGTGTAATTGTTGTGTTGGAGTGGCTTTGGATGTGTTTGTAGTCTGTGAACCAAGTGTAATCGGCCCGCTCAAGTCGACTGGGTGCAAGCATACTTTAGTATGTGACACTGGTCCAACCACAGCACCCCTTGTTCCGCCAATGCAGTACGTGGCCAGAAGAACGCTCCCAAAGTTTATTACCCTGGCGGGGCGCGAACCCTAGTTCTTCAGTGTACGAAAACGCACACTTTACCACTGTACTACAGAGGCTCAAATATATATATATATATATATATATATATATATATATATATATAAACCCCGACTTCGGTCGGGATAGGCCGGTCCTGCAGTGGATACTCAAACGGCTGATGATGATGATATCTATCTATCTATCTATCTATATATATATATGTATATATATATATATATATATATATAATATATATATATATATATATATATATATATATATATATATATATATAATATATATATTTATATATCTTTTGCCAGACGCCTCAGTCCCGTTTGGGGTGGCCACAAACAAATCGCCTCCAAGTCGCCCTGTCCCCCGCCATTTCACTCCCCTGCACCCATCTCATATACCTCTCCACCCCATCCCTCCATCTCATCCTCGGCCTCCCCCTCCCTCTTTCCCCCTCCACCTCACTCACATACACTCTCTTCGTCAGTCTTTCACCCTCTATCCTCTCCACATGCCCAAACCACCTCAGTATGTTCCTCATAACGCTTCCTATCACATCCACATCAACACCACAACGCTCCTTTATATCCTCATTCGTCAGCCTGTCTCTCCATGTGACTCCACAGGCTCCTCTTAAATAACTCATTTCCACTGCTCTCACTCTTGACTTGTGTCCTTCCAACAACGTGCAAGCTTCACTTCCGTACGTTAGAGTTGGTATCACAATACTGTCATGTAGTAACTTTTTCACTTCCATGCTCACTTCCCTGTTTCTTATCACTGCTTTCAAAAAACCAGCAACCTTTCTTCCCTGCTGTACCCTTTCAAGCACTTCACCCTCCAAACCTCCATCCCTACTCATCACACTACCCAAGTACTTAAACGTACTCACATTTTCCAATTCCTCACCATCCAACCTCGCTGTACATTCACTGACTTCACCTCTCTCAAAGACCATCACTTTACTCTTCCCTACATTCACCTTTAGATTCCGTTTCTTACACACTCTCCCAAACTCATCCACCAAGCCTTGCAGCTCCCCTTCGTCTTCACTCAACAACACAGTATCATCTGCAAACAACAGTACAGGGAGTTTCCAAACACTATCCTCTCTCACCAGGGCCACTCCAACATCCACTACCCTACCTTGTACATCTTTTATTACCCCATCCATGTACAGATTGAACAACCATGGAGACATGACACATCCCTGTTTCAACCCAACTTTCAAAGAGAAAAATTCACTTAGTTCACCATCCACACGCACTGCAGCCTTCGCACCATCGTACATACTCTTCACAGCATTCAACAACTTCCCATCTACTCCATATATTCTTAACACTTTCCACAATCCTAGTCTATCCACCCTGTCATATGCTTTCTCCAAATCCATGAAAGCCGCATACAACTTCTTTCCCTTCTCTAGAAACTCTTCCACTAAAGATCTGAGAATGAATATCTGATCTACACAACCTTTTCCCTTCCTAAAGCCTCCCTGTTCTTCTCCAACTAATTCCTCTGTTCTTTCTCTAACTCTGTCAATAAGTATCCTACCATACACTTTTCCTATTATACTAAGAAGACAAATGCCCCTATGATTACCACACACTTCTTTTTCCCCTTTTCCTTTGTACAAGGGAATAATTATACCTGACTTCCAATCCTCCGGGACTCTACCTTCCTCCCAGGCCAATCTGCACATCTTCCACATCCATTCTACTACTATCTCTCCCCCATGCTTCAGCATTTCACCACACACTCCATCAATTCCTGGGGCTTTCCCTGATTTAACTTTCTTCATTGCTTCCACAACTTCTATCCTACTGATTTCTTCCTGTCTTCTCACCTCCCTCCTTCTCCCAGCCATTCCCCAGCCACTTATACTCGCATTACTTCCATCCTCCACGTTCAACAATTCCTTAAAGTGTTCTCTCCATCTGCTCACTTTTTCTCCCTTCTCCACTAGTAATCTACCATTTTTATCTTTCACTCCCCTGCTAACTTCACTTCCACCCTGTCTTACTCTTTTCACCTCTCTCCAGAACATTTTCTTACAGTCCCTCCACTTTACACTCAAATTCCTTCCAAATTCCTCATCCACTCTCTTCTTACTCTCTCTTACTAATCTTTTCACCTCTCTCTTTCTTTCTACATATAACTCTCTCTTCCGCCTCTCAACCTCTTCCACGCCCCTATTCCTCATCCATTCATTGTATGCTTTCTTCTTTTGTGCCACAGCCTGTTTCACCTCTTCAGTCCACCACGCTGTTCCTTGCACCCCCCTCCGTCTTCTCTTCCTTCCACACACCACATCACATGCTGCACATATTTCTTCTGTAAATATTCTACACACACCTTCCACGTCCCCCATCTGCTCCAATTCATATTTGCCCAATCGTTCCTCCACTTCTCTCTTATAAAAATGAAATTGTCCATTTTTGTTTGAAAAAATCTGTATAATTATCCTTATATATTTTCCACCGCCTACGCGAAGCAAGGTCACTCACACGTAATAAATATAATGTGTTCCTTGGCCTTCCCACACAAACAGGACGGATGAAGTAAGCTATTTCAGTGTCTTTACCTCCATATGCGACTTGTTAATGCGTCGGTGGTGGTGGTCGGTGGTTGCGGCGGCGGCGGTGGTGGTGGATTGTGGCTGGTGGTGGGTGACGGCGGTGGTGGTGGATTGTGGGTGGTGGTGGGTGACGGCGGTGGTGGTGGGTGGTGGTAGGTGGCGGAGACGGTCGTGATGGTGGCTATTATTGTTATTGTTGTTGTTTTTGTGTGTTTGTCTTTACGTTTGTGTGTGTGTGTGTGTGTGTGTGTGTGTTTCAGTGGGAGAATAGTTAACTCATAAATTACTTATTGATTCATATCAGACTTCTTCATTTCCCTCTATTTGTGTATTGTAACTTGTTATTTGTATACATACTTTCATCACAACCGCATGATGTCCACGTATTTCCTTCATTAATATGTAATAATACTTGCCAATATCTGTATAAATATCCGTTTCATCTCAAATTTCGCATTCGTCGTGTGACTGAAACTGTTCCGGTATTTGCTGTTCTGTCTGTGGTGGCGAGAGGTTCGGGGTATTAACATGTCGTCCAGAAAGAGCGGACCGAGGCTTGAGCCTTCCACTTTGGGTGTAGTACGAACTTCTGAACGGAGCTGTACAATGACACATACATGGGGAGGGAGAGAGAGAGAGAGAGAGAGTCACCCGTAGTTCGTTTTCTTTCCACCGGGAAGACGAATTTGATTTTATGGTAGACTTTGGTCCAATACACATTCTTCCAACGCCAGTCGCTGATGTGAAAGTAAATACGAGTGAACTCTTGTGGATCTTTTCTCTCGCTGAAACTCAGGCAAAGTTACCCACAGATGAAGTTACCAAGAGTCGCATACCGGTGGACTTAGAGAGAGAGAGAGAGAGAGACGGGGGATAGGTTGGGATGGCAATATTACGCTTTAATCAATATATTCTCTGTATAGTAAAGGGATCAACTATACCCTTTTCACTCTCACTTGGCCTAAAATTGCCATCTCTCCATCTTGAATTCTGTGCTGTAACAATATATTAATACGAGACTATGATGCCAGTCATGAAGAAGTGCCATGGAAAGGATATAACGCCATAATACTGTCTCCTTCTGCCATTTATTTACCTAGAATAATCTGAAAAAATGGACGAAAATCTTGACCAAGTTGAAGTAAAAAAAAAAAAAAAATAGGTTGTACGAGTCATGTCGGCGGTCAGACTCTCTCTCTCTCTCTCTGGGAAGGGGCGGATGAAAAAGTACGATAACATTAAACGTGAACAAAAACTCAATATTCCTGTACAAAAACTGATAAAAAAGAGGCTTGGGCGCTGTCATGACTTTAATTAAAAACAGCTGGTGCTGTAGACTGACATTTTTATCATTACAAAGTTTTCAGTATTTCTCACCTTCTGAATTTTTCTGATATGCAACTTAATTACACGTCGGATATTAACTCTTGCCTGGATATAAGGTAGGAGAGAGAGAGAGAGAGAGAAAGGGGGGGGGGACATTTCATAACTAGTCATAATACAATCACTACACAAACATTACCAGCCTCTCTTCAATAACATCTTACCTCCAGACAATCCAACACTTATCAGTGAAGAAACACCTATACACTCATTTCATGCGCAGGGCAATACATCATCTCGATCAGATCAGTATACAACAAGTCCCCCTCCAGATATCCACCCATCAGAGGTATCCTTAAACAGAGCTAATCGAGTTCACCCGGCTAGGCTTAGGGCAGATTACCCAGCCTTCCTTAGATAGGGTTGGGTGCGATCACGGTTACCTTAACGCTCATAGAATAGGCCCACACAACATAACATGCATATAAGAGCACTGCACAGCATATACCACACTGAGACGCAAACACATCAATACATGTAGTGTAGGGAACCTATGGGACGACTCTATAGCGACAGTTCGTTATTTTCGGTCGACATGTCTGCTAGGCCAGGCATGATCGGGGTTAAAAAACATCAACAACTTTCATTACAACAACCCCCACCCCCCACACTACAACCACGACAACCATCACCACCACCACAACCATCACCTACAACACAACCATCACCTGTTACCACAGCCGCAACTACCACCACCAGTACCTCTCATCACAACCACTACCACCGCCTCTCACCACGACGACCACCACCTCCTCCCACCACAACCGTCACCACTACCCTCCATACTACAATCACAGCCATCATCCCCACCACCACCCCCATACTGAAACCACAACAACCATTAATCCGCTATTATCACAACCACATTGACCACCACCACCATTACTCTACCAAAACCATAATCACAAATCCATCCAATACAGTATATTACCAATATGCCGGGAATCGAACCCTGGATTCTCAGGTGAGAGCCAGGCAGCATTGGTTACAAGATAGTGACAATGTGAGATAACTTTAACATGGTCGTGGTGTAGTGGTATGCTGCCTGGCTCTCGCCTGAGAGTCCCGGGTTCAATTCCCGGCATATTGGTATTATATTGGATGATTTTTCCTGTGTACAAAACATAATCATATATACTGCCACCACCATTCTCAGCTAATCCATCCCTACAAATTATCACCACCACCACACTCACCACAATCATATTCACGGCTGCCAGCATCATGCTTACCACAGCTATCCCTAAAAAAAAATCACCATCACAACAACCATCACCATCATAACCGTCTCTACAAACTATCACAACCACGCCATCCCCATCACCATCCTTGCCACCACCACATCTGTCCCTACAAACCATCACAACCACTATAACTATCATCACCTTCAACACAGTCACATCCATCACAACCACCACCCTCACCATATTCCTCCCTTTACATCACAACGACAGTCACTACCCTCACTACTGCCACATCCATCACAACCACCACCCTAATCACATCCCTCGCTACAACTCATCACAACGACAACTACCACCGTCCTCACCACAATCACCACACCCACGCCAGCCCCAGACCTCACTAGCACCGTGGCAACTGGGCTCGTGTCGATACGTAATCCCGAAATAATCACCAGCTTAGAGCATCGCCAGAACCCTAGACTGACGCTTCGACAGGTTGTTTGTTTTGTGTTATACTTGCTGGGTGGCAAATGACTGGATAAATGGATAGATAGATGGATGGATAGATAAACGGATGAATATGTGGACAGATGGACAGAGAACTGGACGGATAGATGGATAATGGACAAAGAAATGGATGGACTGATAAAGGGATGACTTAGCTGATGGTTAGATGGATTAATGCATGGATAACTGGGTGAATAAACACATAGGTGGATGGACAGGTTGTTGGATAAATGGGTGAGGCCACCGGTATATGGATAGCAGGGCGGATAAAAGGGTTCACTGATAGACAGATGAACTGATGTGTACATGGATACATGGACTGGGAGAGGAAGGAGGTGGGGGTTTTTAAAAATGGGTACTGGGCTTGACGGGCTAGGATTTGTTGGGTGAAGGAGCCCGAGAAGATAAGCATTCTATGTGAAAATGGGCGGGGTAGGTAGGCAGGCAAGGATTTAGTCTACGATATCCCCTCTACCTTAGCGATTTATTTTGCATATTACTCCTCTGTGTGGTGGAGAGGGACGGCTTCAAGTGCCTGAACCGATATAGCAGGAAAACTTCGCTGCCTAGTTATACAAACGTCCTTCACCTCCCTCTCGGTCTCTTGAAAGGAGATGGTGGACGGCAGGACAAGGGTAACTCCACCGTACAGTCCACCAGGTTCATGTTCAGATGAGATATGATGTATAGTATGATCATCAGCAATAACAACATCTATGTGAATGTTGTGGTTGTGGTGAGAAGAGACGTGATGGTCGTTGTGGTGAGTTGTAGGGATGGATATAAAGTAGTGACGGTGTTTGCTACTGACGAAAATGTCGAGATTAAAACAAGGTACAATAAATAAAATACAAGGGCACATCGTACAGTGTCCTAAGCGGAGAGTAAATGTTACGGTGTCATAGGAGCACATATTATGGTATCATAACGGGAGAACACATGTTACGGTGTCATAAGGGGAATGCACATGTTACGGTGTTATAAAAGGAGAGCAGGTGTTACGGTGTCATAAGAGGGAAGCACATATTACGGTGTCATAAGAGGGGAGGACATGTTACGGTGTCATCAGGGGAAAGCACATGGTACGGTGTCATACGGGGAGAGCACATGTTACGGTGTCATTAGGGGAGAGCACATGTTACGGTGTCAGAAGAGTAGACACATGTTACGGTGTCACAAGAGAAAAGTAAACTACTGAGGAAGTGCTAGTATGGTTCTCATGGCACCAAAAAATGATAAAATAATAGTATCCCATACGTCCTTCGTAATATCGATGTTGTAGGCAGGCCAATGAAATTTTAACTTCTTGAATCCGCTGACGTATTATTTTTACCATATTCTTACTTCTTCCTGATAATTTTATTCACCTTGAGATATACTTTTCAAACTGAACGGCTTAGCTATGGCCTTCAAGAACTTTTTGACTACCAGAGGCCTCTCCTAAGCTGAACAGCATCCTTTTAAAATACGCCACAAAAACAATAGCTGTTCTCTATTTGACGTCTAAAGATGTACGCAAAAATTTGCTCTCTTATTTGCGCTTTCACTGTTGGCTGACGAGGCGGAAACGAGGGAGGAAAGATAATGGGTAGAAAGGGTGATTTAGTCATGCTTACGATTCCTATGAATTAAGAATATCTGTTTAGCTATCTATCTGCAACCAGACTCCATTCTCTTACGGATCACGAACAAATCGCCAAGCAACTCTGTCCTCCGCAGTCTGGATGCCCTTCCTCCTGCCCACACCATCCTCAGTCATATACGAGTACCTGCCTACCTTATCCCTCTACTTCCCTTAATCATATGTATGTACATTTAATTATTACCGGGTACCATTTCTTTTCGTGTTAGTACATATAATATATATATATATATATATATATATATATATATATATATATATAGATAGATAGATAGATATAGATATATATATGTATGTATGTATGTATAGATAGATAGATAGATACAGACAGATAGATAGACAGAATGGAAAACGAGAACACGATAAGCTAGGCAGGTAGGTGAATCAAGTGTTAAAGGTATTCCTATCGTAAATCCCTCGACCCTTGGCTGAATGCATAACAACAGCACGCGCTATCCGAAATCTGTACCGATACCTAAGCAACCTGTTTATTGTAATGCACGCAAACTTTAGGTAAAGCTTTAAAAAACAATGCACACATTTACTGCGCTAGGGAGATAGGAGGTCTCGGCACAACGGAAGAAAGGAAACGGTTGGCGCATGCGTTCTGGGACAGGCACACATGCATACTTCCATCTGTTCTGCATACACTGAACACGCAGCATCATGAGGAGACCCCTTTATTATTATCGTTCTGCCTTAGTTACAGTCGCAAAGACTGTTCAGGGCGAATATCCAGACAGCTAACGTGATTAAACATACCTTTAACCTGCAGAAGCACCTTACCAAATTAGTTTCTCTCTCTCATAGTCTTTTTTTTTTATTATTATAATTTTGGGGGTGGTAAATAAACGTTTCACGATAAAGTTCTTTCCCTATTATTTTTAGCCATGTTCCTTCTGCTCTGTCAACTGTTCTTCGAATGTAATGGCAAACATTTATTTCCACATAACCAAATCTACCAAAATTGTTGTTGTCGTCCCAGTTGCCTTTTAGTACCTCTTCCACACATTTTAATCTAACCTGATCGAACCTAGCCCTACAGTTTAACCAAGCCTAACCTATTCTAGTAAGTGTTAATAAGTTCGCCATTACGCCCGTGAAATAAAACGTCAAGATCAACAGAGAAACAATATCAACAGTACACATTATTTATGCCCATAAAAATAGTAAACAAAAAAGGTAGAAAAAGTAAATACAAAAGAAAATGAATCTGGGTGGACTGAAGTAGGTATTAGTACGTCTCTCCCATTACAGGTACGCCTGAGGAAAAACAAACGTCGGTGAGGCATAAGGAACATTATGACAAAAGGTGTGTGGGGGGGGGGGGAAGGGAAATAAAAAGAAAACTGTTTACCGTCGTGAAAATATTCAGAAAAAAACAGAAAATAAATTGGAGGAATAGGAACTGAACAAGCAAGGTCTTTCTACTGCTTGAACCATACATTTACCATGTACGGTATATTACCAATATCTTAAGCTGGCGATGTTTCTACCTTTTTTTTTTTTTTTTTTTTTTTTAATAACAGAACGGAGGAAGGAAAAACAAATGGAGAAAAAAAAATAATCCATACACCAGATTACTGGTGTCCTCTGTTCATAAAATATCTGTAACAGTTAGACTTGAAGAGTTGTAGGTTGAAATTTGGAGGAAAACAACTCTGGGGAAGCGAGTTCCAGAGAGATGCAGTTCGGGGAATGAAAGAATTCTGATAGGCAGAAGTTCTGCAATATGGTTGAGTGACATTCCAGTCATGAGCGCTACCAGATGCCCGTGTAGCACGAGGGAAGGCATGGAGAGGTGGCACCATGGACGCAACTTCGTCTGAGCATTTGCCAAAAAATATCTGTAAAATAATGCAAGGGAGGCAACATTCCTTCTTACTTGCAGGGGAGGTAGTTTATATGTAATGGCAGGGTTGTTAATGATTCTAACAGCTTTATTCTGAATTTTGTCTAGTTGCCTTAATGCAACCTCTCCACAACCATTCCACAAGGGTGAGCAATATTCAAGCTGAGAGCGCACATGACTCTTATAAATTATAGCTAACTGCTCATCGGCGAAGAAGTTACGGACTCTGTACAATAATCCAAGTTTCTTTGAGGCGGTTTTAGCAAGTGATCTGACATGAGAGGTCCAGCTGAGGGCACTGTTAAGTGAGACACCAAGAATTTCAATACTTTTGGAGATGGGAATATTAGTAGCACTGAAGGTAATGTACGAGTCTGGCAATATCTGTCTATTGGTAAACTGTATATATTTAGTTTTACTAGCATTAAAAGAGACAAGGTTGTTTTGTCCCCATTCACTGATTGTAGATAGATCTTCATTTATGGAGATGGCTGTATTGAGTTGAGAGGTAGAGATATTAGACTTTGTAAATGGATGTCTGAGTGTGAATGAACTATGTAGTGTTGAGTCATCTGCATATGAGTGAATGGGATTGTGAGTGACAGATAAAAGATCATTAATATGAACCAGAAATAGGGTTGGCGCCAGAACTGATCCCTGCGGCACGCCGGTGTTAATTGAGTGGAAATTCGAATATACATCATCTACTTTTACTCTTATTTTCCTGTCACTAAGATAAGAAGAAATCAAAGGAACAAAAGACGTTAGTCCATAGCAAGGGAGTTTGGACAGCAGGGAACGGTGCCATACTCTGTCGAAAGCTTTAGAGATATCAAGAGCTACTGCATGAGTTTCTCCAAAAAGATCAATTGATTGATGGATGGTATGAGTTAAGAGATTGAGTATGTCAATGGTGGATCTTTCGTGGCGAAAACCGTATTGTCTATCATTAATTAAGTTGTTGGATTCAAGATGTTTAACAATATGCTTATTAATTAAAGTTTCAAATACCTTACCAAGAGAAGATGTGATAGCTATTGGTCTGTAATTGGAGGGGTCAGACGAACTTCCTTTCTTCGGAACTGGGTGGATATTGGCTTCTTTCCATGAATTTGGGAATAAAGAAGTACGTATGCATAGTCTGAATAATTTAGCTAGGACAGAGGCAAGTTCAGGGGAACACTTTTTCAAAACAATTGGCGGAATTCCATCTGGACCTGGAGCTTTGTTGGTAGGTAAATTGTCTAGGATGGATTTTACAAATCTTGTCTGTATTTTAAGTGGGGCAATTTCGGGAGAATCAAGTTCCAGTACAGAGACATTCTGGCTGGTATCATCTATGGTAGAGTTTCTTGCAAAGGTACTAGCAAAGATATCTGCTTTCCCACGTGGGTCATTTGTAATATTGCCATCAGAAGATTTTAGTGGGGGAATGGAAGATGACTTGTTAAAGTTATTATTGAAAGAATTAAGAGTTGACCAGAATATTCTATTGTCATTAGGGTTGTTAAGTAGTTTTGATGCTTGCTTTTGAAGAAAGTTTGATTTGGATAGATTTAATACAGCTTTTGCATGATTTCTAGCAATTTTAAATTGGGAGAGTGATTCAGGTGTTTTTGATTTTAAGTAAGAGTTATATGCTAATGACTTTTGGGCTGTTGCTCTGGCACAATTGCCATCAAACCATTTTGGAGAGTTTGATCTTTTAGTGAATTGTTGACTTGGTATGAATAAATCCATACCAGCTAGTATTAAGTCACAAATGTGGGACTGGGTAGAATTGGGATCACTAGAGAAGAAAGACTGCCATGGAACATCAGCAAGATAATTTCTAAATCCATCCCAGTCTGCCCTGTCAAAGTGCCATCGGGTCCTTTCAGCACGCCCATTTCCTCCACTTACTCCCCTCTCACCCTCCCTTCCTCCTCCGCCTCCACTCGGGCACGAACACACTTGCTCAAAACATAATTTATGATCAACAAGAGAAAACGAGACAGGGTTCCGTCAAAGATCCACACTCTTAATTCAGCTAAACACACCCGGTGCTTCGTTTCCTTTCTTTTTGTCGATGAAAGGTTTCGCTTAAGAGTCAGCGCCTTTAAACCCTCCCTCTGCTCTTCTCAGCTTTATCATCCACTCATCTATTCATCCTTACTCTCCTCTTGCAAAAATGTCTTTTTTTGTTTTTTTCTAATTGACCAAAAGTGCAGACATTTTGTCGGTCACTGAGCTCAAGGATTGTATATAATTAATAAAATCCCAGTAAATATACTAAGCCATTTCCATCACACCTGTTGAGAGGCCACCCTCTGTGTGTGACCCCCACACACAAACAACACACGCTTCATGGTGTTTGAGTACGTCGCATATTTAATACACCGCACTGTATTTCACCCATACGTCATTCTTCACCCCTTTTAACGACACGAAGTACCAAAGTAGGTAAACACTGAGATAAAATAAACTTCGAGGTTAACACACGGTCGTATGCTTAAAGCTGTGGGGCCTTTCCTAAGGACCCCACATCAAAATGGTATGCCAAAAGTTTAAGTAGAGAAAGATTTCACTCTCTCTGTAAGGGTTGTTACAATTTTTTTTGAAGGGGAAGTATGCTATGACTTTCACAAACCCTATTTTTAATTATTCGTAATAAAGTAGCTCTGTGCATGCAGAAAACAATGTAGTTTGTAGACAATATCATAACAAGCTAAAAATACAATGCAAGTATACACTGCAAATGAACTGTTTGTTACAAATACCCGCAGACTATACCATAAGGAGTAACAGGTCAAGGGCAAGTCAAGCCCTTAGCTGCGCTTGTGGTGACATGTATTTTTTTTTTTTTTTTTTTACACAGTCGACAGTAGTAGGGTAAGATCCTCAAACGGACATGCTTAAACCACAAAATTTCACATTATCCGAGAGACTTAAATGAATATCGGACGTTCAGTCAATGCTACAGGGAATGATATAAAGTACATGTTGTCTCATGTAACAAGTTACTATCCTTAGCACATAGGTCAAACTATGAAGCGTCGTATCGGCATCAGATCTCAGGCACTGCAAAGTATATTCTTCTTTTTCTTTTCTAATACAATTTTAAATATATACGAGCAGCATCCCATTCATAATTCTTGGTAATCCTTGAGGAGACGGGTCCGCCTTATTTTGCAGTTTTCTCACTTTTTCCTTACCCTTCAAGTATTCACCAATTGCGTTTTTGTTTCATTATATATATATATATATATATATATATATATATATATATATATATATATATAGTAAAAAGAACCTAAGAAAGCAGTTTGTTCACGGACACTATCTTGCAATCCATGAAGACAGACGGACGCCATCTTAGAACGCTATCTATATGAAAAATTACCCTTATCAAGGCCTACTTATCCAAACCTAACCTAATTTTTCGTAACAAGCCAATCTTATTCATCCTAACCTTACCTACCCTATTTTTGGCTAACCTAACCAAACTTATCCTAACGTGTGCGCGAAGTCAGACGGACGCCATCTTAGAACGCCATTTTTAATCAATTTACCTTTTATCAGTGCCCATTTACTCAAACCTAAAAAAATTTTCGTACTTCGGTCCAACCTCATTTATCTTAACCTATTTCATGCTAACCAATTTTTTGCTAACCTAACCAAATCTATCCTAACCTAATCCCTTACGTGTCCTCTTCCTACACGAAAACACACTTCAGTACACCTTTATTAAGCCACTAGTCAGTTTTTTTTTTTTTTTTTTTTTTAGGTGGTCCTACGTCTCCCGATTACCTAATTCCTATAACCGCAGCGCTAGTTATCATTTATACAACATAAGTACTGACGGAAAAGTTTCTTACTGTAAAAGTATATACAGTATACATAAAACAAGTGCTAAAATATAAAAATAAAAAAGGAAAAGTTTTGTTGTTGATGGACATCGTAATGAATTGTACGGTGACTCCCTTGGGAGCGGACCTTCCGACATACCAACTACGCAGGACTACCAACCACCCCTTTTCCCTTAATGCTGTACAGCATACCGTGTAACAACTGAGGGCTTGCTTGTGCTTTTCTTACTGTGTAAAGTAGGGACCAATGCAGGGCCTCTCCATTTGTGTTTAAGCATACGGCCATCAGTGATCGGCTAATATATTCCTACAGACGCTGCGGGTATCACTGGAGAGGGAATATAATCACTTACCTCGTCCCACTGTCTGATATCTTGGTTCACTCCTTCCTGTTTGTTCTTTCACTACCCACAGTTATTGTCCTAACGTCTCGTCTAGATGCACACACTCAGGTCGTTGATAAAGCACAACAAAGGAAAAAAAACTAAGCAACTGCGCCATGCATCCAGTTAGGAGGCAGGCGCACAAGTAAACATCATGTTGAGGAAGCTTACAGTAGGCGTGACGTCACGGGATCCAGCCAATAAGAGCCTTCGCAGAGTTTCTATATATATATAATTGATTGCTATTCTTGCTGCTAGTGATAGCAGAATCTCTACACTCGTACAGTTGCGTGATACTTATGTTGATGCAGTTCACCATGCTTTTTCTTAACAAGATACGTCATCATCATCAATCATACGATCCACTGCAGGACAATGTTCGGTAAACTTACGCTTTACTTGAAGCAGTAGAAGGACCTTACCAGGTCAATTCATTTTCTTCCAGTTTGTTTTCTGTATTTCTCTGACTATTTTCTGGGTGATAATTTCTCTTTTCGTGCTGAAAATTTTCACACTTTTTATTATTTATCTTTTCCCGCTGAAAAATTTCCCACTTTTTATCATCACGCTCCCGTAGGCTACCTACGATTGTCTTACTCATGGTAGTCAAAGGTAGTTTTCGTTTCTCAACTTCCCGACCGGATTCTAAGTTAGGTTAGGTTAGGTCCGGTTAGGTTAGGTTAGGTTAGATTAAATTATTAGGTACAGTTAAGCTAGGTTAGGTTAGATTTAGCTAAACACTTACGTTAGGACAGTCCCTTCCGCCATTACCCTTACGAGTCAAACGAGCTGACACCGTGGAACATGGTTCATAATAGCGGAGAAACAGACATCGCATGAAACATTTAATTACCACCACAGAAATAATAAAAAAATATAACAAACCATCAGGAAGAAGAAAAACTGGTTTGGTAATGTGCTTCTACTGCTTCAAATATAGCGTATTGTTTACCCAATGTTCTCTCCAACTTCAGTCACTTATTTTTTTATCAGTTAGTATGTTCCATCCAGTTTCACCAAGTTTCCGAATTTACACACACACACACACACACGAATACCTACGTTTTACCACAGTCAGTTGCTAGGATGGTTTAGAGCGCTTACACAACCAACTGACGAAGAAAAAAAATGCTGCCAAGATAATGAATAGGTGATACGATGCTTCTTGATTTGGCCCACTTCGCCTCCTGACCATCTCACCTCAAGGACACATTCTCGCTAGGTTAGAGGGCCTTTTTTTTTTTTTTTTTCTTTAACTTGGCTAAAAATTGTTATCTCTCACCTGACTTGTAACAATAGATTAACAACAAAATAGCATCCTGGTCACAAGAAAGTGCTACAAAAAAAAAAAAAAAAAAGTAAACTCGTATGTGAAATAATATGCAAAAGGACTAAAATCTTGGGCACACCAAGATGGAAGAACTATTAGCACCTCTTCTTGAGAGATTTATTTTGCTTTCTACGCCTTAGTATTCTTTTTTAGACTATCGTTATGTTTCTAATATTTACACAGACTGAATTAATAACCTGTAAGAAAATATTACCTCTTCATATGCAGAAATAAAACTGGTAAGGAAGAATTGTTAAAGAGCTTCCATAACCGATGAGGTAAGGTTATTCTGTCTCTTGTTTATATCATTATCATCTTATAGTCATGAAGATTTAGAATTTCACACACACACACACACACACACACACACACACACACACACACACACACACACACACACAATTACACACACACACACACACACACACACACACACACACACACACACACACACACACACAATTATAACATTCTCACTTGCCCTTTCTCAAATATACACACCCGTCTCTCTCTCTCTCTCTCTCTCTCTCTCTCTTTGGCAACTTCCCGGATATTAAAGAGCCACTCCAGATGTCACGTCACAGGGAGGAGGAGGGAAAGAAAAAAGCATGGAGAGAGAGAGAGAGAGAGAAGCATACGGCCGTTATCTTCAAAATTCTCAATGCTAATAAAGAATGCTCAGCAGCTTACTACGCCTTGACAGAATAATTAAAAGAGACAGCCTATGCAAACACTAAGGCACCTATTCCCGTGGGTTAAGGAAACTCCCTGGCACTCTTTCTTAAGCGATTTATTTTGCTTATTACACCTTATCGTCCTCTTCTGTGTTTACGAAATCATTTTAATATCACCATACTCTGCATAATAACGTACGAAACGATATTAGCCATCCATGTCCAAAAATAAATTGCTAGGGAAGAGGTGCTAGGGAGCTTCCTTAATCGACGAGAATAAGGATTAAATCCCCCTCATCCTCCGGATGCATCTCCCTAAGGACTGTATTGCAAATGACTTCGAAATCTTTCGTAACACCTCTTCGATGGCGATTTAACTGGTACAGTACACTTTAATATCCTCTTGTGTGTTAGTGATGCAAGATATGTCGATACTGAAACTTGAAAAACGGCATGTAGGGATAATGTGTAATACTCAAAACAAATAGCACAGGAAAGGGTGCTACGAAGCCTTGTATGCCACTTAAGAGTATCTGTGAAAACCAAAATGAGTAAAGAGCGTTTGTGTTCTCTGCCTTGCTGATCAGTGCGGTATGTATCACTGCACACAGCCTGACCAAACCAAATGCTCGTAACTTTTCCACAGTAACCCTAAGAAGTTTGAAAGGTTACACACACACTCGTCCCCTTGGTTTTAAGAATACGAATATTGGTTTCTTTCCCTCCCTCCCTCTCCCTCTCTCTCTCTCTCTCTCTCTCTCTCTCTCTCTCTCTCAGCTGAAGGAAATACAATCATGATCCGAAAATGAGAGAATTTAGGACCAGAAGGGGAACCACAAGGAAACGGAGATGAAAGAGGGGAGGACAAACAGGGGAAAGATGGGAATGAATTGGTGGAGAGAGAGAGAGAGAGAGAGAGAGAGAGAGAGAGAGAGAGAGAGAGAGAGAGAGAAATGAAATGAAATGAAATGAAAAGGTAGCACCAGGTAACAAAGACCATATGGCACTAAGTCGCATCACAGAGTGAAAATATGGTAAAGGAGAAAAATAAGGGAAAAACGCAAGATAAAACTAAATATCATACAAAATCCCTTAATGAGTTAAAAAGGACATTAAACGGGTAAGAGAAAAATGCCGAGACTCACTTAAAACATCACTTAAATCTGGAGGTCGGAAAAGTGAGGATAAAAATGGGAATAGTGGAAGGCGAACTCCTGGATGTCGAGGACAGGCAATGAGAATGTGGTGTACTGACAGGGGAACATTGCAAGCAGGGCAGAAAGGTGGCGAATCGCCAGACATCAAATACCCATGAGTAAGACGAATATGGCCAATCCGTAAGCGAGCGAGGGCAGTCTCCCAACGGCGGTTATGATGACAAGGATTGGACCACGGAGAAACAGAAGATTTAACAGTCCTGAGTGTATTACCAGTCAACATGGACCAGCAAAACTGCCTTAGCTGTCGGAAGAACTCTCGGAGGACAGGAAGAAAATCAGAAACTGGAACAGATCGAAAGGGCACACAAGGGGACTGGAGGGCTTCGCGAGCCAAGGCATCCACAGTTTCGTTACCAGGAATGCCGACATGACCTGGCACCCAGCAGAAAGACTGACTTTTTCTTGACAGACAGAGGAAACAGCCACTCTTGAATCTCTAAGATGAGAGGATGGAAGCGCGAAGTTGACTGCAACAGAAGGAGTCAGAGAATAGAACGAAGGACGATGAAGGATGGCTGTAACATTTACGGGCCGCAAGTAATAAAGCATGAAGTTCAGCCGTCATAACTGAAGCTACTGAAGGAAGGCTATACTGATATGAATGATCAGGGACCTGAACTGCAAACCCCGTACCGTGTGCCATTTTTTATCCATCTGTCTAGACATGGACTGCAGAAGCATGTTCGACAAGATGTGCGTGAAAGGAAGATCTAAGAACTATGGAAGAGGTAGACGACTTTGAGGAAGGCAATATGGAAGAACAAACAGAGGGACGTGGCAGCAGCCAAGGTGGAAACTGCCCAGGGAGAAATAAGAGAACATTGTCTATGGAAACTGGGAAGGACGAGAGGAAGGACTGAACACGGAGTAAGAAATGGGGTCGACGACGGGGATGGGTTAAAAGAGAGAGAGAGAGAGAGAGAGAGAGAGAGAGAGAGAGAGAGAGATGCATAGACCACACATACCTTATGACCTCAGAAAGACTATCCGGCCTTTTTTTTTTTTTTATAACAGAACAGAGGAAGGAAAAACAAATGAATAAAAAAAAAAAAATCCATGCACCAGATTACTGGTGTCCTCTGTTCATAAAATATCTGTAGCAGTTAGACTTGAACAGCAGCAGGTTGAAGTTTGGAGGGAAACAACTCTGGGGAAGTGAGTTCCAGAGAGATGCAGTTCGGGGAATGAATGAATTCTGATAGGCAGAAGTTCTGCAGTATGGCTGAGTGACATTCCAGTCATGAGCGCTGCCAGCTGTCCGTGTAGCACGAGGGAAGTAGTACCGGTAGTAATATGATAGTTAATGCAGTCTTTATGTTCTAGTCACAGATATAGATATAAGAAGAGTATAGCACCGTACAGCAAGAGGCTCTCTCTTCCACCCTCCAGATTCCCTGTATTACGCCGCCAATAATATCAATAAATACATAAATCAATACATAAATAATAAATGGAAACAAAAAGTGAAAAGCAGTACAGTGCAGCATGGAAAATCCTGACGGAAATTTGAGAGAGAGAGAGAGGGGGGGGGGAAGGTGGTAGGGAGGGGTGGTAAAAGGTAGTGCCTGGGTGTTACATATTAACCAGGTCATTAGTTTGATTAATCCCGGACCTTCTGGATCATTTGCTTATGAGTCTGGATCCCCGCCTCACTGATGGGGAGCAGGGAGGGAGAGGTGGAGGAAAAATTGATGCTTGGGGGGTGGGAGGAAGGAGGGAGGAATGGTGGGACAAGGTATAAAATGAAGAGGAGGCAGAGGGAGTAGATGGAGGAAGGAGGATGAAGGCAGGGGACAGGTAGAGTGGTGAAAGGAGGACAGAACGGTGAGGGAGGGGAAGAGGGTATGCAGGGGAAGAAGGGGTGAAAATGGTGAGGGAGGAGGAGATAATGGAGGTGGGAGAGAGGGGAGATAATCGAGGAGGGGGAGAGGGGAGATTATGCAGGAGGGAGAAGGAAAGTAATGGAGGGGGAGAGGGAAGATAATGGTAGAGGGGGAGAGGGGAGATAATGGACGAAGAGGAGAAGGGTGATAATGGAGGAGGGGGAGAGAGGGAGATAATGGAAGAGGAGAGAGGGGAGATAATGGAGGAGGGGAGAGAGGAGATAACGGAAGGGGAGAGGGGAGAATGGTGGTGTGGTAGGAATGAGGGAGTCTAGAAATGCATGAGGAGTAGGAGGGGTGACTATTTTCGCCACATTACTGGCCATATTTGAAGCCGCTAAGTTAGTATAAACAAATTGCCGGATGTTACCACAGGAAGGTTGCTTCGTTTAGATTAGGCTAGACAGGCTGGGTTATTTGGCTGGGCTAGTTGTGAAACAATTCAACTGGATCACAAATCACTATCAAAATGGAATAAATCACACTACCGTATACCCTACAATGAATACTTAGATTTGACGAAAAAAAAAAAAAAAATCGCTGTTTGTGTGAAACTGCAACTCGATCGAGAAGAACATGTTCTCGGACTAAGCAACCATCCATATATCCGGGAAAGTGAACAAATAAAACGTGCTAATTTGGTGATCAAAAGAACCTCATGCAGCACTGGAACAAATAAACAATCCAAAAGTTAATGCCTGGTGTGGCATGTTACGTGATCCTGTGATTGGATATTTTTTCTTCGCTAAGCATGTATTATACGTCTGCCAATTATGTGAATATATGATAATTATTTTGATCCAATATCAGATGAACTAAGTTTCAGCCTAGTGTATTTTTAGAGCAAGATGGTGCACTGCCACATCAAAATCTGTTGGTACCACCTCTGATACAAACTACAAAGTCCCCTGGATTGGCAGTGGTGGATCCATCTCCTGGCCAGTCACATTCAGTACTGGTGAGTTGATATTTACGGTCGGTGTTGTGCAATTTCAGTAAAGCCTCCCATAAGGAAATCCAAATAATCAAGCTGTTCCTTGCTCCTGCATGAAATGAAACTCACATTCTTTCGAACATTTGATCAACCCATCTCTCTCTCGAACTTTTCCTCATTCCTTCTCTCCCCCTCAGTCTCTATCTTACCGTTTCTCTTCTCCCTTAACTCCCCACCTCTTAGCCGCTCAGTCTCTCCACCCCCTTTCTTTCTCCCTTCCTACCCTGTTTTTCGCATTTCCTCCCAGTTAGTCTCCCTCCCTCCCGCTTCCCTCCGTCGTGTGTGCCTGTGAGAGAGTCCTCTGCACAAATTCCCGTCGGCTGGCTACCAAATGACTCGGTAATTATGTTTCAAATACTTGTCAAACGCATCAAAGGCTGCCACGACGCTGCGTTATCATCAAAGGCCTGCAGGTAAAGAGCGCATCTCTCCTTGAATGGATTACGAGGGGTTTTAATGGTCATGCTGTGTGCGGGATACGATGCGGCCGCGATGTGAATGAGGCCCCGGGGATGATACAATGTGAGCCGGATTTCCCCCTTGTCATATCAGTGCCTGTTGGCCAAATATCCTCGTAATATTAAATGCCTACTTCATTCCCTAAATGCCTGAACGTCTGGCTTTAGTTGCAGATGAGTAATGTTGTCATTATTGCAGTTAGGCAGTCAAGGGCCTCTGTTAGAAAAATGTTCATGGTGTATTGTAACGTCAGATAAATGTAACAAGAACACCATCTGCTGCAGATGAACAAATGACTGCCTAATGTTGCTCCACTTTCACTTATTGTCCTATTTATCTTCCCTAATTCTTAAAAATCCAGCAAGAATTTTGATGTTTCAACTCACTGATGTTAGTCACTGGAGTTCCACATAACCCATGAAAAAAATTACAGGGTGTTACTGGTAGACTGTTTCTTCAGACATGACTGACCAAGAGATGGATCCACGATGGCCAATTCAGGGGAATTTGTAGTTCGTATCAGGGGTCGTACCAGCAGACTTTAACGTGGCAGTGCATCATCCTGTTTTAAAAATACTTTAAGTTCTAACTTAGTTCATGTAATATTAGATTAAAATAATAGTCAAAAATATTAAGACAATTGGCAGATGTTTACTGTTTGCCTAGTGAAGAAAAGATATCCAATACACCCAGGATCATGTAACAAGCCACACCAGGCATTAACTTTGGATTGCCCACGTGTTCCAGTGCTGCATGAGGTTCTTCTGACCCCTAAATTGGCACGTTTTATTTGTTCACTTTCCTGGATATTTGGATGGTTGCTTAGTCGAGAAAATGTCCTTCTCGATCAATTGTAATTTCACACAAACAGTGATTTTCTATATCAAATCTAAGTTTTCCTTGTAGGGTATAGTGTGATTTATTCCATTTTGATATTGATTTTTGTTGCAGTTGAATCGTTTTACAGTTAGCCTAGCCCAAAATAACCCATCCTCATCTTGCCAAATCTGAACGGAGCAGCCTTTCTGTGGTATCCAAATTCCCTACACAAATCCAGCAACTTTTTTATACTAACACTGAGGCTTTAAATATGGCCAGTGATGTAGCGAAAATAGTCACTCCTTCTACTCCTCATGTTTTTTTTAGACCTTCCCTCATTCGCACTTCCCCACCACTCTCCCCTCTCCTCTCTCTTCTCCTCCATTAGCTTTCCTCTACCCCTTCTCCATCATCCTCCCTCTCCCCTCCCACTCCTCTATTATCTCCCCTCTCTCCCTCCTCCATTATCTCCCCTCCACCCCTCCTCCATTATCTCCCTTCTCCCCCTCCTCGATAATCTCCCCTCTCCCCACCTCAATTATCTCCCGTTTCCCTTCCTCCATTATCTCCCTCTCCCTCTCCTCCATTATCTCCCCTCTCGCCCTCCTCGATAATCTCCCCTCTCCCCCTCCTCCCTCACCATTTCACCCTTTTCTTCCCCTGCACACTCTCTTCCCCTCCCTCACCGTCCTGTCCTCTCTCCACCATTGTACCTCTTCCCTGCCTTTATCCTGCCCCCTTCAACTACTCCCTCTGCCTCCTCCTCATTTTACATTTTGTCCCACCATTCCTCTCTCTCCTTTCTTCCCTCTCCCCCCTCCCCATCAGTTTCTCCTCCACCTCTCCCTTCCCGCTCCCCATCAGTGAGATGCGGATCCACTCTCAAATATATATATTTTCTAATGCGAGTAAGAAGGAACCAAACGCTAGGAGCCCGCAATCAATTCCTTCCAAGAAAAAAAAAAAACAATACAAAAGAGAGCCAAATTCAAGATCTGTTCATTTCGAGATGCCTGGACACACTGCGTTTGAAAGACTGGAGATCATAGGAAGTAGAAAATACAGACAGATGGAGACAGTTCCAGAGCTGACCCGTTGCATAAATGAAGGACTGGGTGTAACGGTTAACTCTTGCATTAGAGAGTTGGACAGAAAAGGGATGAGAGTTTGATGCTAGACGGGTGCTACGAGCCCGTCGTAGAGGTGGAGGGATGCAAGCAGACAGTTCAGAGGAGCAATGACCATAAATGTAGCGATAGAAAAGGGATAAAGAAGCAACAGTGCGGCGAAGAGACAGAGGTTGAAGGGAGCCAGTAAGAGGAGGAGAGTTACTGAGACGAAAAGCCTTTGACTCCACCCTATTGAGAAAAGCTGTATGTGGGGAGCCTCCCCACACATGAGAGTTGTACTCTAAACAGAGGCGAATAAAACCCGTGTATAAAATCAACAACTGTGCAGGGGTAAAGAAGGTATGGAGTCGGCTTAGCACACAATCTCTTGGAAGCTGATTTTTCAAGAGATGTAATATGATCTTTCCAAGACAAATCCCGAGTGAATGAAACACCAAGCATGTTCAAGGATGATGCAGGCTTGAGCTGGATATTATTAAACATTAGTGGGTACTCCTGTGGAAGAGTCTGTCGGGCTGATAGGTGTAAAAACTGAGTCTTTGATGTATTAAAAACAGCAAGATTATTTTTTACCCCAGTCAGAGATACGAACAAAGTCAGACATTAGATGTGCCATTGCCTCATCCCTTGTTTGTTGAAGTAACTACTGAGATGGACGTTGCGGGAGCCGAATGGAAAGGTGAAGGGTGGAATCATCAGCGTACAAGTGGATAGGGTTAGATGTACAGCTTAGAAGATCATTGATGAATAAAAGGAAGAGAGTTGATGATAGGACAGAGCCCTGAGGAGCACCACTGTTGATAGATCTAGGAGAAGAACGATGGCCGTCTACAACAGCAGCTATAGAACGACCAGAAAGGAAGCTGTAGATGAAGGCACATATAGAAGGATAGAAACAGTAAGGGAGCAGTTTGGAAAGTAAAGATTTATGCCAGACTCGATCGAAAGCCTTTGAGATGTCAAGTGCGATGGAAAAGCTTTCGCCAAAGTCCCGAAAGGAGGATGACCAGGAGTCTGAAAGGTAGGCGAGAAGATCGCCAGTGGAGCGTCCCTGATGGAACCCATATTGACGATCAGAAAGAAGGTTGTGATAGGAAAGATGCTTTAAAATTTTATTGTTAAGAACAGACTTGAAAACTTTTGAGACACAGGATGTTAAAGCAATGGGACGATAGTTACAGGGTTGGGAATGGTCTCTCATCTTTGGGACTGGCTGAACGAGAGCAAACGTCCAGCAAGAAGGAAAGGTACAAGTTGAAGGACAAAGGCGAAAGAGTTTGCTTAGGCAGGGTGTAAGCACAGAAGCACAGGTCTTGAGGACAACAGGAGGGACCCCATCAGGCCCATATGCCTTGTTAGTATTGAGGTCAGTGATGGCAGAAAATACATCAGCTGAAGAAATTTTAATGTCAGCCATGAGGAAGTCAGAGGGAGGAAGTGATGGAGGAACAGCACCGGAATAGTCTAAGATGGAATTGGAGGAGAAAGTCTGAGTGAAGAGATCTGCTTTATCAGTAGAAGAAATAGCTACAGAACCATCAGAGTAGAAAAGAGGAGGGAAGGATGATGGGGTAAAGTTGTTAGAAAGGTTTTTGGCAAGGTGCCAGAAGGAGCGGGAGGAAATCGAGTTGGAGTGTTGAGAGAATTTAGTACCGATGAAATTTTCTTTAGCAGAGAGATGGATAGACTTAGCACGATTCCGGGCAGAAACATAAAAAAGATGTGATTCAGGGGTGGGTTGGCTCTGGTACCTTTTATAGGTCCTCTCCTTGTTTTGGACAGCATTAGAACAAGCGTGATTAAACCAAGGCTTTCCTGCATTAGTCAAAGGATATGTGAAAGGACCGTATGCTTCCATGCCAGAGAGAATAACCTCTGTAATGCGCAAAGCACACTCAGATGGTTCCTGGTCATGGAAGCAAGAATCATTTCAGGGAAAATCAAAGAAATACTGCCTGAGGGCCTCCCAATCCGCAGCTCCAAAGTGCCACAATCGACGTTTCTTTAGAGGGTCCGCAGGCAGTACCGGAGCAATAGGACAGGTTAAGGTTATAAGGTTGTGATCAGAGGAGCCCAGTGGAGAGGAAAGATTAGTTGCGTAAGCAGAAGGATTAGTTGTAAGAAAGAGGTCAAGTATGTTGGAGCTCTCTCCAAGGCGGTCAAGGATACGGGTAGGGTGCTGTACAAGCTGCTCTAGGTCATTAAGGATAGAAAAGATATAGGCTTGTTCACCAGGTGGATCTGTGAAAGGAGAGAAGAGCCAAAGGCGGTGGTGAACACTGAAATCTCCTAAAATGGAGATTTCAGAGAAAGGAGAAATGGATAGAATGTGTTCCATCGTAGAAGTAAGATAGTCAAAGAATTTTTGACAGTCAGTAGAATTAGGGGACAAGTAAACAGCACAGATATATTTAGTCAGAGAATGACAGGAGAGCCGAAGCCAAGGAGTAGAGAATTCAGAAGAATCAAGTTCAGGAACACGTTGCCTCAAACAGCTGTCTCGGTAAGGAAGAGAAGGTGAGGTTTAGAGGAGGAGAGGTGATGTTCAACAGAGAGAAAGTTTAAGGAAAAGCGGTACATTGCAGCATAGAAAATCCTGATGGAAATTTCAGAGAGAGAGAGGTAGTGCCTGGGTGTTGCATATTAACCAGGTCATTAGCTTGATTAATCCCGGACCTTGTGGATCATTTGCAAATGATCATATGCAAATGATCCACAAGGTCCGGGGTTAATCAAGCTAATGGCCTGGTTAATATGTAGCACCCAGGCATTACCCCTCCCCCCTCTCTCACTCTCTCTGAAATTTCCATCAGGATTTTCTATGCTACACTGTACTGCTTTTCTCTTATTGTTATTATTCATGTGTTCATTTATGTATTTATTTATATTATTGGCGGCGTACTACAGGGAATCTGGGAAGTGAAAGAGAGAGCCTTTTGCTGTACGGTACTATCCTTGTCTTATATCTATATCTGTGACTGGCATATAAAGACTGCATAAACTATCGTATTATTACTGGTACTACTGTTTAGGCCAGATAGTCTTGCTGAGGTCATAAAGTCTGTGTGGTCTATGCATCTCTCTCTCTCTCTCTCTCTCTCTCTCTCTCTCTCACTCACTATGCATTCCCATCTTTCCCCTGTTTGTCCTCCCCTCTTTCATCTCCGTTACTTTGTTGTTCCCCTTCTGGTCAGAAATTCTCATTTTCAGATCATTAATTTATTTCCTTTAGCTGAGAGAGAGAGAGAGAGAGAGAGAGAGAGAGAGAGAGAGAGAGAGAGAGAGAGAGAGAGAGAGAGAGAGAGAGAGAAACCAATATTCGTATTCTTAAAACCAAGGGGACGAGTGTGTGTGTAACCTTTCAAACTTCTTAGGGTTACTGTGGAAAAGTTACGAGCATTTGGTTTGGTCAGGCTGTGTGCAGTGATACATACCGCACTGATCAGCAAGGCAGAGAACACAAACGCTCTTTACTCATTTTGGTTTTCACAAATACTCTTAAGTGGCATACAAGGCTTCGTAGCACCCTTTCCTGTGCTATTTGTTTTGAGTATTACACATTATTCCTACATGCCGTTTTTCACGTTTCAGTATCGACATATCTTGCATCACTAACACACAAGAGGATATTAAAGTGTACTGTACCAGTTAAATCGCCATCGAAGAGGTGTTACGAGAGATTCATAAGCCATTTACAATACAGTCCTTAGGGAGATGCATCCGGAGGATGAGGGGGATTTAATCCTTATTCTCGTCGATTAAGGAAGCTCCCTAGCACCTCTTCCCTAGCAATTTATTTTTGGACATGGATGGCTAATATCGTTTCGTACGTTATTATGCAGAGTATGGTGATATTAAAATGATTTCGTAAACACAGAAGAGGACGATAAGGTGTAATAAGCAAAATAAATCGCTTAAGAAAGAGTGCCAGGGAGTTTCCTTAACCCACGGGAATAGGTGCCTTAGTGTTTGCATAGGCTGTCTCTTTTAATTATTCTGTCAAGGCGTAGTAAGCTGCTGAGCATTCTTTATTAGCATTGAGAATTTTGAAGATAACGGCCGTATGCTTCTCTCTCTCTCTCTCTCTCTCTCTCTCCATGCTTTTTTCTTTCCCTCCTCCTCCCTGTGACGTGACATCTGGAGTGGCTCTTTAATATCCGGGAAGTTGCCAAAGAGAGAGAGAGAGAGAGAGAGAGAGAGAGAGAGAGAGAGAGAGAGACGGGTGTGTATATTTGAGAAAGGGCAAGTGAGAATGTTATAATTGTGTGTGTGTGTGTGTGTGTGTGTGAAATTCTAAATCTTCATGACTATAAGATGATAATGATATAAACAAGAGACAGAATAACCTTACCTTATCGGTTATGGAAGTTCTTTAACAATTCTTCCTTACCAGATTTATTTCTGCATATGAAGAGGTAATATTTTCTTACAGGTTATTAATTCAGTCTGTGTAAATATTAGAAACATAACGATAGTCTAAAAAAGAATACCAAGGCGTCGAAAGCAAAATAAATCTCTCAAGAAGAGGTGCTAATAGTTCTTCCATCTTGGTGTGCCCAAGATTTTAGTCCTTTTGCATATTATTTCACATACGAGTTTACTTTTTTTTTTTTTTGTAGCACTTTCTTGTGACCAGGATGCTATTTTGTTGTTAATCTGTTGTTACAAGTCAGGTGAGAGATAACAATTTTTAGCCAAGTTAAAGAAAAAAAAAAAAAAAGGCCCTCTAACCTAGCGAGAATGTGTCCTTGAGGTGAGATGGTCAGGAGGCGAAGTGGGCCAAATCAAGAAGCATCGTATCACCTATTCATTATCTTGGCAGCATTTTTTTTTCTTCGTCAGTTGTTTGTGTAAGCGCTCTAAACCATCCTAGCAACTGACTGTGGTAAAACGTAGGTATTCGTGTGTGTGTGTGTGTGTGTAAATTCGGAAACTTGGTGAAACTGGATGGAACATACTAACTGATAAAAAAATAAGTGACTGAAGTTGGAGAGAACATTGGGTAAACAATACGCTATATTTGAAGCAGTAGAAGCACATTACCAAACCAGTTTTTCTTCTTCCTGATGGTTTGTTATATTTTTTTTATTATTTCTGTGGTGGTAATTAAATGTTTCATGCGATGTCTGTTTCTCCGCTGTTTTTAGCCATGTTCCACGGTGTCAGCTCGTTTGACTCGTCAGGGTAATGGCGGAAGGGACTGTCCTAACCTAAGTGTTTAACTAAACTTAACCTAACCTAGCCTAACTGTACCTAATAATTTAATCTAAACTAACCTAACCTAACCGGACATAACCTAGCCTAGCCTAGCATCCAGTTGGGAAGTTGAGAAACGAAAACCACCTTTGACTACCATGAGTAAGACAATCGTAGGTAGCCTACGGGAGCGTGATGATAAAAAGTGGGAAATTTTTCTGCAGGAAAAGATAAATGATAAAAAGTGGAAAATTTTGAGCAGGAAAAGATAAATTATCACCCAGAAAATAGTCAGAGAAATACAGAAAACAAACTGGAAGAATATGATTTGACTTGGTAAGGTCCTTCTACTGCTTCAAGTAAAGCGTAGGTTTACCGAACATTGTCCTGCAGTGGATCGTATGATTGATGATGATGACGCATCTTAAGAAAAAGCATGGTGAATCGCATCGACATAAGTATCACGTAATTGTACGAGTGTAGAGATTCTGCCTTCACTAGCAGCAAGAGTAGCAATCAATTAAGTATATAGAAACTCAGCGAAGGCTCTTATTAGCTGGATCCCGTGACGTCACGCCTACTGTAAGCTTCCTCAACCTCATGTTTACTTATGCGCCTGCCTCGTAACTGGATGCATGGCGCAGTTGCTAAGTTTTATATCCTTAGTGGTGCTTTATCAACGACCTGAGTGTGTGCTTCTAGACGAGACGTTAGGGCAATAGCTGTGGGTAGTGAAAGAACAAGCAGGAAGGAGTGGACCAAGTTATCAGACAGTGGGACGAGGTAAGTGTTTATTTTCAATCTCCAGTGATATCCACAGCGTCTGTAGGAATATATTAGCCGATCACCGATGGCCGTATGCTTAAACACAGATGGAGAGGCCCTGCATTGGTCCCCACTTTACACAAGCAAGCCCTCAGTTTTTACACGGTATGCTGTGACAGCATTAAGGGAAAAGGGGTGGTTGGTAGTCCTGCGTAGTTGGTATGTCGGAAGGTCCGCTCTCAAGGGAGTCGCCGTACAATTCATTGTCGAGACGATGTCCATTAACAACAACAAAAAACTTTTCTTTTTATTTTTATATTTTAGCACTTGTTTTATGTATACTGTATATACTTTTACAGTAAGAAACTTTTCCGTCAGTACTTATGTTGTATAAATGATAACTTGCGCTGCGGTTATAAGAATTAGGTAATCGGGAGACGTAGGACCACCTAGAAAAAAAAAAAAAAAAAGACCCTAACTAGTGACTTAATAAAGGTGTACTGGTGTGTTTTCGTGTAAGAGGAGGATCCACCAATAAACAAGGAAAATGATTACGTAAGGGATTAGGTTAGGATAAATTTGGTTAGGTTAGCAAAAAAATTGTTAGGTTAGCATGAAATAGGTTAGGATAAATAAGGTTGGGTTGAAGTACGAAAATTTGTTAGGTTTGGGTAAATGGGCACTGATAAAAGGTAAATTGCTTAAAAATGGCGTTCTAAGATGGCGTCCGTCTGTCTTCGCGCACAGGTTAGCCAAAAATAGGGTAGGTAATGTTAGGATGAATAAGATTGGCTTGTTACGAAAATTTAGGTTAGGTTTGGATAAGTAGGCCATGATAAGGGTAATTTTGCATACAGATAGCGTTCTAAAATGGCGTCCATCTGTCTTCATGGACTGCAAGAGTGTCCGTGAACAACCTACTTTTTTAGGTTCTTTTTACCACTCATAGAGAGAGAGAGAGAGAAAGAGAGAGAGAGAAACAAAAACGCAATTGGAGAATACTTGAAGGGTAAGGAAAAAGTGAGAAAACTGCAAATTAAGGCGGTCCCGTCTCCTCAAGGATTACCAAAATTTATAAATAGGATGCTGCTGGTAAATATTTAAAAATGGTATTAGGAAAAAAATATATATATATAGTTTGCAGTGCCTGAGATCTGATGCCGTCATGACGCTTCATAGTTTGGCCTATGTGTTATGGATAGTGACTTGTTATATGAGACAGCATGTACAGTCATAAGAAAAAGTATCGTTACCCCCAGGGATGTTCGATGCGAATCGAACGTTAGCTGGGCTATGTGGGCGGGTCCTTGTTGTTCGCCCCTCCCCTATCTAGTGTTGCCATATCACAATCCCATTACAAGAGTTGGAATAATGAGCAAGAATGAGCCATATGGCGGAGAAATATAGAGGAAGTGCTTGCGTTATCCTGTGCACCCCGCCGTGTGTTAATAATGAAACTCGGCACGTTTATTATTTTCCTACTGTTCAACACTTATTATCTATAAAATACAACAAATAAATTATTTTGAAGTGTATTAAATCTATAGGCATCGACCTTTTTTTTTTTTTTTTTTTTTTTGACAGTGGAGCAGGGGTACACGGTTTCACTTGTTTGTTTTGAATGAGTGGTTAAATGCTTCAGAACGATGCTTCAGTTAGTGGCTTCCATGCGTCGACGTCTAGAGGCTGTTTTGGAAGCAGGAGGTGGGTATACAAAATACTAAAGCAATGAGGCTGAACACGTATTATTATTTTCCTTTTACTCAACATTTATTATATGTAGAAAGCAATACATATCATTATTACACTGAAAGTTACTAACTTGGCTTGTATCGGCTGAATTACGCTCATACGTCTGGCATGGGTGCACATACTCACTGCCCGTCTGCATGTGTGCTGCCGACTCTATATTATTGTTATATTTTTATTTAATGAATTCTGTGCCGGAAAATAAAACTATTGTCTTTATGCACAGAGGCCAAACCTTTTATTACATCTAGCCCAAATTCTATTATCTGTGTCTCACATAACCGACATTGACGGGTTTGCGGTACAAACTTTCCTGTCCCGTCATTCCACAACACTTCGTCGTTGTATCACAGTGGATAGCTCTGAAGGGTAACGATAGTTATTCTTATGACTGTACTTTCTGTAGCATTGACTGAACGTCCGATATTCAGTTAAGTCACTTGGATAACGTGTAAATGTGGTTTAAGCATGTCAGTTTGAGGAACTTGCCCTACTATTGTTGACTGGAAAAAAAAAAAAAAAAAAAAAATATATATATATATATATATATTAATATATAGATATATATATATATATATATATATATATAGAGTGTTATATATATAGATATATATATATATATATATATATAGTGCATGTCACCAAAAGCGCGCAAAGGGCCTGACTTGCCCTTGCCCTGTTACTCCTTAAGGTATAGACCGCGGGTATTAATAACAAACAATTCAGTTGCAGTGTATACTTGCATTGTATTTTAAGCATGTTATGATATTGTCTATAAATTATTTACATTGTTTTCTGCATGTACAGAGCTACTTTATTACGAATAATTAAATATAGGGTTTGTAAAAGTCATAGCCTACTTCCCCTTCAAAAAAAATTTGGAACAACTCCTGCGGAGAGAGTGAAATCTTTCTCTACTTAAACTTTTGGCATACCATTTTGATATAGAGCCCTTAGGAAAGGCCCCAGAGCTTTAAGCATACGGCCGTGTGTTAAACTCGAACTGTTTATTTATCCCGGTGTTTACCCACTTTGGTACTTCGTGTCGTTAAAAGGGGTGAAGAATGACATATGGGTGAAATACAGTGCGGTGTATTAAATATGCGACGTAGTCAAACACCATGAAGCGTGTGTTGTTTGTGTGTGGGGGGAGGGGGTCACACACTGAGGGTGGCCTCTCAATAGGTGTGATGGTAATGGCTTAGTATATTTACTGGCATTTTATTAATTATATACAATCCTTGAACTCAGTGACCGACAAAATGTCTGCATTTTTGGGTAATTAGGAAAAAAAAAAAAAATGCAAGAGGAGAATAAGGATGAATAGATGAGTGGTTGATAAAGCTGAGAAGAGCAGAGGGAGGATTTATAGGCGCTGACTCTTACGCGAAACTTTCATCGACAAAAAGAAAGGAAACGAAGCACCGGGTATGTTTTGTTGAATTAAGAGTGTGGATCTTTGACGGAAGCCTGTCTCGTTTTCTCTCGGTGATCATAAATTATGTTTTGAGCAAGTGTGTGCGCGCCCTAGGTGAGGTGGAGGAGGAAGGGAGGGTGAGAGGGAAGCGGAGGAAATGGGAGTGCTGCAAGGAGAAAGGTAGTATGGTCAGACTCAAATATGAAGTCCGTTTGGGTGGGGCCCGCGCGGAGATTTCCCTCTCTACAGCTCTGCCAAACCTCCTCACTCTCTCTCTCTCTCTCTCAGTTGATTGAGAAAGTTTTTATGTATTTATAAGTTTTGTTTTCTTCTATATTGTTTCGACCTTTTCTCCACACCACCACTGAAGTAAAAGTCTTGGCGCATTTTTTTTTATAGAGGTTTCCCCAGTAGGCATAAGTCCTCTCTCTGACCTTTCTTCTAAAAAATACTTGTTCACATTGTAAATAAGTTCTTTCTCCCGACTGTGGAGCACACGAGAGCGCGTCGGAGTAGCTGCCATCGTGGGTGGGGATCAGGCAGAAAGTGACCGGTCACCTGTAGTCTGAGGTGGGTGTCCTTGACCTCTGGCATCGTTGGAAAGCGACGTTGTCACGTGGTGTGGAATTTATACAAATCATTGCTATTATCCTAAAAAGCGACACATTCATAGCACTATATAGCCTTATTTAATATATTTAATAAGTACAGAATATTTAATATACAATTTCAAAATATAGTAAATAGCTGACATATGACAGAGAGAGAGAGATAGGTACTGGGGTTGATGCGGCAGAGCTGTAGAGAGGGAAATCCCCTCTCGGACCCCACCCAAACGGACTTCATATTTGAGTCTGACCATAGGTAGAAACATCGCCAGCTTAAGATGTTGGTAATATACATGGTAAATGTATGGTTTAAGCAGCAGAAAGACACGTTCATTTCCTATTCTTCCAGTTTTTTTTTTTTTTTTTTTTTTGACTAATTTCATGGCGGTAAACATTTCTTATTATTTCCCTCCCCCCTCCCCCCACACCTTTGTCATAATGTTCCTTATGCCTCACCGACGTTTGTTTTTCCTCAGGCGTAATGGAAGAGACGTACTCATACCTACTTAAATCCACCCAGATTCATTTATTTTTGTATTTTTTTTTTTTTTGTATACTATTTTTATGGACATAAATAATGTGTACTGTTGACATTGTTCCTCTTGATCTTGACGTTTTATTTCACGGGCGTGATGGCGAACTTACTAAATCTTACTAGAATAGGTTAGGCTAGATTAAACTGCAGGGCTAGGTTAGATCAGGTTAGATTACAATGTGTGGAGGTAATAAAAGGCGACTGGGACGTCAAAAACAATTCTGGTACATTTGGGTATGTTGAAATAAATGTTTGCCATTACTTTCGAAGAACAGTTGACAGAGCAGAAGGAACATGGCTAAAAACAATAGGGAAAGAACTTTATCGTGAAACGTTTATTTACCACCCCCAAAAATATAATAATAAAAAAAAAGACTATGAGAGAAACTAATTTGGTAAGATGCTTCTGCAGGTTAAAGTAAAAGGTATGTTTAATCACGTTAGCTGTCTGGATTATCGCTCTAAATAATCATAGTGACTGTAACCAAGGTAAAACGATATTAATAAGGGGGTCTTCTTATGATAGTGCGTGCCCAGAGTGTACAGAACAGATGGAAGTATGCATGAGTAAACAGATGGAAGTATGCATGAGTGTGCCTGTCCCAGAACGTTTCCTTTCTTCCTTTGTGCTGGGACCTCCCATTTCCATAGCGCAGTTAATTTGTGCATTGTTTTTTAATGCTTAACCTAAAGTTTGCGTGCATTACAATGAACAGGTTGCTTAGGTATTGGTACAGATTTCGGACAGCGTGTGCTGTTCTGTTATGCATTCAACCAAGGGTCGAGGGATTTGCGATAGGAATGCCTTTAACACTTCATTCACCTACCTGCGTAGCTTATCTTATTTTCGTTTTCCATCCTATCTTTATTTGTCTATCTATCTATATCTATATCTATCTATCTCTTTCTATCTATCTATCTATCTGTCTATCTATCTATCTATCTATCTATCTATCTATATATATATATATATATATATGTATATATATATATATATATATATATATATATATTACATATATATGTAGTAACACGAAAAGAAATTAAATTTACATACATATGATTAATGGAAGTAGAGGAATAAGGTAGCCAGGTTTATGACTGAGGGTGTTGTGGGCAGGAGGAAGGTCATCCAGACGGCGAAGCACAGAGTTGCATGGCGATTTGTTCGTGATCTGTAAGAGAAAGGAGTCTGGTTGTAGATAGATAGATAGACAGATATTCTTAATTCGTAGGAGTCTTAAGCATGAATAAATCACCCTTTCTACCCATTATCTTTTTCCCCCTCGTTTCCGCCTCATCAATTAACAGTGAAAGCACAAATAAGTGAGCAAATTTTTACGTATATACATCTTTAAGGCCCTCTCCCACTTCGGCGAAAGTGGGGAAGATAAAGTCACGATGTGTCAAAAATCCCTAATCGTGGGTATTCGTGATCAAAATCTTGTCCATTCGTGGCATGTCGCCGATACGTCGCACGAGGTGGAAATTTGTCATGGGGGGCCACGACGTTTTCATGCTGCATGAAAACGTCATGGCCCTCCACGATTTTGTAAAATTTCGCAGATTAGTCGTTGACAACAAGGCGACGCCTCGGCGACGTCTGCGATTACCCGGCGTATAAACCGCGTATGATCGCCGACATCGGCGAGGCGTCGGCGGTGAAAAAACCGTTGAGATGTCGTACGGTCATACGGCCGGCAATGTATCGGCGATGCATCGGTGAGGTTAATACGACATAGCCTACGTAAACCGTACGATACGTACCGGGTTGTGCAACAGTAATATTTCATCTTATGAATGTCGGTGATATATCGCCGACATTTCGCGGATGAACCGTCGATTAATCGCCTTAAATACGCCGATGACGGCGATGCACCTGCGATGGCCTCGGCGTTTTGTCTGCAAGGTGCGTGCGATTTATTCCGCATTGGCGCCGATGCATTCGCCGACACATCGACGATACATCGTCGACAGCACGCCGCCGTTGTACTTTTATCGCAGTTGAATCGCCGTAAAAAAAAACCGTTAAAATTTGAATTTAGAATAATGCTTGCGCATTACGCCGATATATCGGCGATATGTCGGCTACTAGTCGCCGGTTATATCGTATACTCCGCCGAGGTGTCGGCGTTTTGTCATACTGGTGTCGCCGGTATTACGCCGACACCACGATTCTTGGTCAGAGTCGTTGACACATCACCGACTTCGGCCACGATTTTCATCGTGGCTTCATCGTGCCTATTTACGCCGAAGTGGGAGAGGGCCTTTAGACGTCAAATATGAGAACGGCGATGGTTTTTGTGACTTATTTTAAAAAGATTCTGTTCAGCTTAGGAGAGGCCTCTGGTAGTCAAAAAGTTAGTGAAGGTTATATCTAAGCCGTCCAGTTTGAAAAGTCTATCTCAAGGTGAATAAAATCATCAGGAAGAAGTAAGAATATGGGAAAAAAAAAAAAAAATACATCAGCGGATTCTAGGAGCTAAAATATCATGGGCCGGCCTACAACATCGATATTACAAAGGATGTATGGGATACTGTATTAGTTAATCATTTTTTGGTGGCATGAGAGCCTTACTAGCACTTCTTCCTCAGCAGTTTACTTTACTCTTGTGACACCGTAACATGTGTCTCCCCTTCTGACACCGTAACATGTGCTCTCCCCTAATGACACCGTAACATGTGCTCTCCCCTTATGACACTGTAACATGTACTCCTCTATTATGACTCGGTAACATGTGCTCTTCGCTAATGACACCGCAACATGTGCTCTCCCTTTTTGTCACCGTAACATGTGCTCTTCCCGTATGACACCGTAAAATGTGCTCTACCCGTATGACACCGTAACATCTGCTCTCCCCGTATGACACCGTAACATGTCCTTCTCTTTTATGACACCGTAACAAGTGCTTCCCTCTTATTGCACCGTAATACTTGCTCTTTTTTTTTTTTATAACACCGTAACATGTGCAATCCCCTTATGACACCGTAACATGTGTTCTCCCCTTATGACACCATAACATGTGTTTTTATGACACCGTAACATGTGCTCTCCGCTTATGACACTGTAAGATGTGCCTCTGTATTTTATTTATCCTACCTAGTTTTAATCTCGACATTTTCGTAGGTAGCAAACACCCTCACTACTGTATATCCATCCCTACAACCCCTACAACTCATCACAACGACCATCACGTCTCTTCTCACCACAACCACAACATTCATATAGATGTTGTTATTGCTGATGATTATACTATACACCATAGTCCATCTGAACATGAGCCTGGTGGACTGTACGGTGGAATTACCCTTGTCCTGCCGTCCACCATCTCCTTTCAAGTGAACGGGAGGGAGGTGAAGGACGTTTGTGTAACCAGGCAACGAAGTTGTCTTGCTATATCAGTTCAGGCACGTGAAGCCGTCCCTCTCCACCACACAGAGGAGTAATATGCAAAATAAATCGCTAAGGTAGAGGGGAAGTCCTAGACTAAATCCTTGCAAACCGACCTTCCCCGCCCATTTTCACTCAGAATACTTACCTTCTCGGGCTCCTTCACCCAACAAATCCTAGCCCATCAAGCCCATTACCCATTTTTAAAACATCCCTCCTCCTCCCTCTCCCAGTCCATGTGTCCACGTACACATTAATTCATTTGTCTATCAGTCAACCCTTTTATCCGCCTTGCTATCCATATACCGGTGGCCTCATCCATTTATCCAACGATTTGTCCATCCACCTATTTGTTTTTTCACCGAGTTATGTATACATTAATCCATCTGTCCTTCAGCTAAGTCATCCCTTTGTCAATCCATCCATTTCTTTGTTCGTCATCCATCTATCCGTCCATTTCTCTGTCCATCTGTCCACATATTTATCCGTCTGTCTCCATCCATCTATCCATCCATCAAGTGTAACACATAAAGCAAACAACCTGTCAGAGCATCAGTCTTGGGTTCTGGTGGTGCTCTAAGCTGGTGATTATTATTTTCGGGATTACGTATCGAGACGAGCCGAGTTGCCCCGGTGCTAACGAGGTCTTGGGCTGGTGTGGGTGGCGGTTGAGGTGAGGAAGGTGGTGGTTGTCGTTGTGATGAGTTGTGGAGAGGGATTTGGTGAGGGTGGTGGTTGTGGTGGATGTGGCAGTAGTGAGGGTAGGAATTGTCGTTATGATGATTTATAGGGAGGAATATGGTGAGGGTGGTGGTTGGGATGGATGTGACTGGTGAAGGTGATGATGGTTGTAGTGGTTGTGATGGTTTGTAGGGACAGAGTGGTGAGTGTGGTGGGGTAGATGTGGTTGTGGCAAGGATGGTGATGGTGATGGCAGTGGTT
Organism: Coenobita brevimanus; assembly: GCF_032717465.1. Taxonomy (NCBI): domain Eukaryota; kingdom Metazoa; phylum Arthropoda; class Malacostraca; order Decapoda; family Coenobitidae; genus Coenobita; species Coenobita brevimanus. Next base: position 17,832,823 of record NC_136954.1, read on the forward strand.
GTGATAGTTTGTGGTGGCGGTTATGGTGGTGATGGTAATGATTTTTTGTTGTATTTGTGATTGTTTTTATGAACAGCTGTGGTGAGCATGATGGCAGCAGTGAATGTGATTGTGGTGAGTGTGGTGGTGGTGGTGGTGGTGCTGATGATAATTTGTAAAGATGGATTACTTGAGGATGATGGCGATAGTATTTGTGTTTATGGTTTTGGTAGGGTAATAGTGGTGGTGGTCCTGGTGGTTGTGGTTGGCAATAGTGAATTAATGGTATGGGAATGGTGGTGGGGGAAGATGTCTGTGATTGTGGTAAGGAGGATAGTGGTGGAGATGGCTGTGGTGTGTGGGGGTGGTGGTCGTCGGAAGAGGTGGTGGTTGCCACCGTGGTTATAGGTGGTGGTTGTGGGTGATGGTGGTGGTGATGTTTGCTGTGGTTGTGGTGTGGGCGATGGGGACTGTTGTGGTGAGGAAAGTTGTTACTGTTATTGTTGTTCAATCCCGGTCATGCCTGGCCAACCGGATATGTCGACCGAAGGTAAATAACTGTCCCAAAGGAGTCATCCCACAGGTTCCCTACACTGTTGATTTGTATGCGTCTTTGTGTGGCAGATGCTGTACAGTGCTCTTCAGTGAATGTTATGTATGTGGGCCTATTCTATAAGCGGAGAAGGTGTCAACTGTAATTCCACTCAACTCATGTCTAAGCAAACTGAAAAAGGCTGGGTGATGTCCTGCTCTAAGCCTAGCCAGGTGAACTCGATCAGCTCTATTTAAGGATACCTCTGATGGGTGGATGTCAGGAGGGAGGATTGTTGTATAGTGTTGTGATCGAGGTGCTGTATTGCCCTGCACATGAAATGAGTATGTAGGTGTTTCTTCACTGATAGTGTTGGATTGTCTGGAGATGAGATGTTACTGAGGAGAGTCTGATAATGTTTGAATACTGATTGTTTAATGTCTAGTTATGTTGTGTCCCCTCCCCTTTCTCTCTCTCTCTCTCTCTCTCTCTCTCTCTCTCTCATTACCAGTTTATGAGTCTATTCGGATAGTGATGACGGGGAGGTGACATGAAAAGATACACCCACATTCACATTTCTCTACACTCACCACACCCACGCTCTCTCCTTTAGGTCCACAATCCTCTACAAACTTTTGCACTTACACACTCAAAGACATGCCCACTCCCTCACCCTCCCTTCCTCTAACACACACTCTCATACTTTCACTCCCCAGCACCCATTCTGTCTACATTTTCCCAAACTATCCACATCCAGTTCCCACACTCATATTCACATACTTATATCCACACCATCTACACACACACACACACACACACACACACACACACACACACACACATTGTTCCACTTCTGACCTTATATTTTCTCTCATTCCAGCCATTCATAAATCCCACTACCGTTCTTCTTTCTTGAAAGTTTCAGTTTCTTCAGTATGATCGGTTACTTTTATTCGTGCCTTCTTCATATGAGTTATTCAATTTAGGGGAGACTTTTGGGTTTGGCGGGAGTAGATAGTCTTGTTTAACGTCTTGACTATAAATCCTTCCAAATTTAAGTTAAATCCTCTGAAGCCAGTGAGAAAAAAATAAGCATGTACTCTAGCTGAAGAAGATGAGATCCTGTTTAATATTTTGTATCCGGAGGCGTCCTTTTTATTAATTCCAGTTGCTACTAAACGATCATATTCAACTTTGGAGAACCCTATTGTTGGCAAAGACACAAATAAACCCATAAAGGACGTCCCCGGACTCGAGGGGTTCAAAGTGTTATGTATGAGGGGAATAATTTTTTATTTTTATTTTTTTTTATTTTTTTAAGGAATATACTATACTCTGTTCACGTTGACCTATACTGGTGATCAGCCCATCCTTAATAATCTCACTGTGGCTGGAACACTTGGGCACTTGACTGAAGCTAGGGAATTCCTAGCAGGCAAAAGCTCCATAATCTATCTCGGGTAACCCTTTCTTCTCTGCTATGGGTAGCCTACACCTGCGTCCGTATTCTCGTCGATTGAGGAAGCCCCTAACACCTTTTCCTAAGTGATTTATTTTTCTTATTTGACCATATTGTCCTCTTCTGTGTTACATAACTTCTTCCAGTATTACCATACTCTGCCTACACAAAGTACGAAGGGATATTAACCAGTCATATCCAAAAATAAATCGCTAAGGAAGAGGTGTTAGGGAGCTTCCTTAACCAACGAGAATACAAGTACTGGTGATTCTGTTTAGGATTTCACGAGACGATATTGCTCAGGTGAGAGATATCCTGGCAGTCGAAGGGTTAATTCAGAGTTATAGCAAGAAATTAACACTGGAATTAGGTGCTAATCACGAAAGGGAGTTTTAGAAAGGAGGAAGGGCCGGTATATTGTCTTCTTCTGCCATTGAGCTACGAAAATAAGGCTACGAAAAGAAGAAAATCAGACAAATTAAAGTGGATGCACTATATTACTTCTCTCTCTCTCTCTCTCTCTCTCTCTCTCTCTCATGCCTTATATCGAGGCGAGAGTTAATATCTGACGTGTAATTTAAGTTTCATATCAGCAGATTTAAAAAAAAGAGAAATACTGAGAACATTTTAAGGATAAAATTTAATATCAGTATATAACACAGCTATTTTTAATTAAAGTCATGGCAGCGCCCAAGCCTCTTTTTTTTCTTCATCAGTTTTTATTCAGGAATATTGAGCTTTTGTTCATGTTTGATGTTGTACTTCATCTTCCGTCCCCTCCCAGATAGGTAGATAGATAGACTGATAGAGATAGGTAGGTAGGTAGGTAGGTAGGTAGAGAGAGAGTTCAATTTGGCTGGGGGCATGATCTGTACATTTTTTTTTTCTTACTTTAATTTGGTCCATATTTTCGTCCATTTTTCCAGATTATTTCACGTAAGTGGCAGAAAGAAAAGTGTTATGACATTACGTCCTTTCCATGGCACTTCTTCGTGACTAGCATCATGTTCTCATATTAATATATTGTTACAACTCAGAATTCAAGATGGAGAGACGGCAATTTTAGGCCAAGTAAAAGTGAAAAGGACATAGTTGATCCTTTCACCACATAAGAAATATATTGATGAAAACGTAATATTGCCATCCCGGTCTGCGTCCCGTTTCTCTCTCTCTCACTCAACTCCACCGGTATGCGACTCTTGGTAACTTCATGGTAACTTTGACTGAGTTTCAGCGAGAGAAAAGATCCGCAAAAGCTCACTCGCGTTTACTTTAACATCAGCGACTGGCTTTGGAAGTGCAAACTGGACCAAACTCTACCATAAAATCAAATTAGTCTCCCCGGTGGAAAGAAAACGAACTGAGGGTGATACATTATACCCATTCTCTCTCTCTCTCTCTCTCTCTCTCTCTCTCTCTCTCTCTCTCTCTCTCTCTCTCTCTCTCTCTCTCTCTCTCTCTCTCTCTCTCTCTCTCTCTCTCTCTCTCTCTCTCTCTCTCTCTCTCTCTCTCTCTCTCTCTCTCTCTCTCTCTCTCTCTCTCTCCATGTATGTGTCACTACCTTTGTGCTCACATGTACCCCTCCTGCTTTGCCTTCAGCGACAACGTTCCTAGGAGTGTTCGGGCTTGTATTGTATTGTAAGTAAAGAATATAGATTAAAGTATAAATAAAAAACTAAATAGATAAAAATAAATAGACAAAGGAGCCCTGACAACTACATATTAGCCCCATCAATTAAACTCAGGCCATTGTCTCCCACCGAACCACGAAATTGGACAGGAAATTGTGTGTATCCTAAATGAATACCACGACAGCACTGATGACGGAATTAATATGTCTGAATAGTATAGCCACATTCATGGTTTACTCTCACAATGTGCATGGAAATGACATGGGAATACCTAGAAAAAAAAAGGGAAGACGAAAAAGTAGATAGCACTTTATACGGATTGCGTCCTAATACAACGGGATTATTATTATTATTATTATTATTATTATTATTATTATTATTATTTAACATCTCTCTTACAAACTGGAGATGATTTTATTGAGCTTAGGGAGGACTAAATAAAGGAGTTACTGAAGGCTTTATCATCCCCCCCCCTCCAGCTTGAAAATAAATAAAAAGAAAGAAAGAAGGAAAAAAAAAAACACCTGGAGATAAGAATAAGCAAAAAGATACTACGGCCGTTATTCTCGTGGGTTAAGAGGGCTTTTCAACACGTTTCTTAAGCGATTTATTTTACTTATTACTTGAACCCTTCGCTCTCCTCTTCTGCGTTACGTTACATAAAGCCATCCAGTATCGCCAACTCTGCCTAAATAACGCAGAGAAAGATATTAACCACCCATATACAAAAATAAATCGCTAAGGAAGAGGTGTTAGGGAGCTTTCCTAACAGAGGAGAATACGAGCCCAGATTTAAGCCATGTTCTCGTGGAATTAGAAGGCTCCCAGTACTTCTGTCATTTCATTTTGTTATATTCCGTGTTGCCCCTTCAGTCCCATGACGTGTTTTTCATTTTACTCCTGCAGTTTCCAGATTGCTTCGTTCAGCTTTGGCGACATTGGAATTGAAGTGGTTAGATATAGCATTCATTTACCCTTTATCTCATTCTCCATTCACCACACATCTATTCCTGCTGCATTCACTGTTATGGTATATTTGTCTGTCTGTCTGTCTAAAACACACACACACACACACACACACACACACACACACACACACACACACACTAATCAGGCCCAGGTCTCAAATCCAGCAGCTCTTGATATCATTACAGACGCGGGAGAAGTATAAAGAAAAAACCCAGAGCTGGAGGCAGATAACAAGGGCTATTGTGGAGACTTAACCCCTTCAGCACCATGACTTTTTTGTGATGTTATTAGTACTGCCTGATGCTTTAACTCTGGCAAGATGTTTTATGATGGAGAAACTTGCTGGCGTGTCTTGATAACCCTTTTCATATTCAGAGATTTCACGCAGGGCAAATATCATCATCCTGAGATTTCAAAGATAATATAGAAAACAGATTATGCCATCATCATCATCATCATCATCGTCACTGTCATTGTCATCGTCATCACATCCACTGTTACCACAATCACCATCACTATAATCACCATTACTACAATCATCATGACTTTGATACCAACAATAGCCTACCTAAACTTGCCATAGCACTTCTTCATTACTAGCACCATAGTTTTGTATTACATTCTTGCTGCAGCTCATTGGTAAAACAAGATAATACTAGGCTCTGCATCCTCGCCATAGCACTTCTTCGTGACTAGCAATGTATTTTCGGGTTAATCTCTTATTGCCTTTTGATATAAGGCAATTTTCAGGCCACGTGGACGAGGAATATTAAATGGAGCGGGTGGGAGCCTTTAAAAAATCAAATTAGAAAATAGTCTAAACGTTAGAAAAATAATGTTTTTAATCCAGTAACATATTCTTCTGCTTTGGTTTTTCTGAACTTCTTTTAACCTTATAGACTTTTCGAACTGGCAGTGTTAGATATAGCCCCGAGGAGCCCCGGGACTACATGACACATATTTATTTTTGGATATGGCTGGGTAATATCTTTTTGCAAGTTACCTATGCAGAGTGTGGCGATAATAGAATGGTTTATGTAGAACGGAGAAGGACAGTAAGGTGTAATAAGAAAAATGAATCACTTAAGAAAAGGTGTTAGGGAGTTTTCTAAGCCTACCAGAGTACGAGTCTACATGACACATCTCCGAACTTATTAAAGAAAAAAAAAAGCAAGACTAATATAAATCTTAATTATTTTTTATTCCTGCCAGCACCATACTGATTTATTCTGATTAATGGAACGCTGAGGAAATGAGGAAATGAAGGAGTTAATGAAGGCTGTATGTAACCCGTTTAAAATATCTCGAGGTGAATAGCTTCATTTGGGTGTAGTGAGTGTTAGATAGATAGATAGATTAATAGGTAGATAAAGAAATACGTGGAGAGAGAGAGAGAGAGAGACTAGCAGGACGAAGAATATTTAGAGTAACCACAAATTACACCATTGTATCTGTCTGGGTACCACGTATGTAACAATGTATGTATCCGTTTATGTCTGTATATACAGTAAATGTTCATCTAGCCATCCATCCATGTCTGTGTATACCTGTCCTCTACATATACAGTATATCGATCAATATCCCAATCTTTGTCCCAGTCTATCTATCTATCAATCTGTCTATATATATCTATATATCTCTATCCATATCTATATCTGTCTATCTATCTATCTATCTATCTGTCTATATCCATCCACGAATTTGCCTGTCTGTCTGTATCTGTCAATGTCTGTCTGTGTCTCTGTCTATCTGTGTGTCTATCTGTATGATTATCTATATATACGAGTATATTCACGTAGCAATCAATTTAGCTGTCTGTTTATATCTATCTCTATCTCTGTCTATCCATCAGCTCCTGGTATACTCCCAGACGTTGAGAAAAACAAAAAGAAAAATCACCCCGCCAGCTATTGTCGAAGCTAAAGAAAATCACCCCTGGATGTTTCTCTTAATGTAGACATTCTGGGAAAGAGAGAGAGAGAGAGAGAGAGAGAGAGAGAGAGAGAGAGAGAGAGAGAGAGAGAGAGAGACGCAAGGTGAAAATTAAGAGAGATTTACATTACCCGAGGGAGGAGAGTCGAGGAAGTGGAAGAAGGGAGAAGGAAGGGAAGGAGGAGGAAGATGAGGAAGAAGGGAGTTTTAAGATAAGGAAAGGGAAGACAGGGAGGACGAATGAGGGAAGAGGAAGAGGAAAAGTTGAAGACAGAGGAGGAGCAGGAGATATGAAATAATCTGTACAAGAAATGACAGGGAAGAGTGAGACAAGAGGAGGAATAGGAGGAAGGAAAATGAGGATGAGGAAGATCGACTGGGGGGAGGAGGAGGAAGAGGAGAAAGTGGAGGGGGGAGGAGGAGGAGGAGGAGAGGAGAAGGAATACGATGGGAGGAGGAAGAATATCAAGAGGGATATGGATGTTGGAGAATGTAGGAGGAAGAGGAGAAGGAGGAAGGTAAGTGGAGAACGATGAATATGGGAGGAGGAAAGTAAGGAGGGAAGCTAAAGATAGAAGGAATACGAAGGAAGTTAGAAATACAAAGGAGTAACCTACACTGGAGAGAAAACAGCAACAGATCTAATTGTCCTTTCAGTACTGTTTGTTATAGAGAAGACAATGACTAGAGCGTCTACTAGATGAAGATCAGGATAGCAAAGCGAAAAGGCTTTTCACCCCGCCCCCCGCCTACCAAACCCTCGAGTTGAAGCTGGCAGGAAAAGGTGAGAAGATCCAGCATGCAGGATAGAAAAACTGCCATGGAAATTTCAGAGGAAAGTTTGAAAGGGAAAAAAATCAGCGGTGTTTATCCAAGCCACTTTACATCGTATTATCGCATAGCAGTCTACCACATTTGTAGGTCATTTATTCCATATGTTGGCGACTGTATTAATGAAAAAAGTGTTTTGCGTCATTTGATTGAAAACATTTGCCGATAATTTTATAACCACTACATCAAGTGTAATTCTGTTGTTTTAACGACTACCATATTGCCGTGTACTTTAAAAATTTTATATACTTGACTCAGATCGTCTTGCCGTCTGTGCTTTAAGTTATAAAGTCTTAGCTCTTCTAAATGTTCCTTTGGTTTGTACCTGTGTATCATTTTGTTTACTCTTCACTGTCCTCTCTCTAACTTCCCCATATCTTTCTTGTAATATTGTGATAAACCTGAACACAGTGTTCCAGATAGGGACATACGAGTACTAAGGAATTTTATAAAGTGAGAGCAATATTGCTTCTGTGCAACGCTGACTTGGCTTTAACATATTTGTTATTATTATTTCTAAATCCTTTTTCATGGTTTAACATTTTCGAGTTGAGTATTATTATTAATGTACCTATATGTTTTCGTGTTTACTTTCATTATTAATAACTTTGCATTTCTCAGCATTAAAAAATCCTTTGCTACACGTGAATCAAACTGAATATTATATCAAGATAACTTTGAACTGATATCACCTTTTGTGTGGCGTATCTTCTCAGTTACCAATTTTTGTATCTCTACCAAAGTTGGGTATCTTACATCACAAACCTTCCTCAGTATCATCATAAAAATCAGAAACAGAATGGGATCCAAAACTGAATCCTGTGACACTCTGCTTATACCATTCACCGGAGGAACGGGTCGATCCCTGCAAATGCTCTTTAACTTCACTTACCGTACATTGGACGTTTTTCTTCCTCCACACCAGCCGTCTCAACAAAGCATTGTTAGCAACCACTCTTTACCTAAAGCGTTGATCACATTTACAAATTACTTACCAGAACAGTTAACCTTTGTTGTCCGGGCCCACCATAACGTGGCTGTCACGAATCAATTCGCGACATTTCCCTTTTGTGAGAAGCCACGAACTATTAGTGGAAAACTCACTGTGTATCGCTCAGCTAACCGTTTCTCCCTCCATTTCGGAGTATACTTTTCAAAACATTCGTCACTTTCAAAAGTGACCGATTTAATGCACGTCACTAAGTTCTCTACTGAGCGATACAATTGTTTCTTTATCGTTCGCCTCTGCTTGCCTTAACCGTTAGCCACGCCTTCTTCCGGTGGCTTGGCGTCCTGCCCATACAATGTATTTTGAATTCAGTCTAGTGTTTGCTGTGACGGAGAAAGGTTCTGTGCTCAAGAAGTGTGAGAGGTCAGCTAGCACCCCAAGCTCCACTTGTACAGTTAATCCCAGTACTCCCACCCCCCGGGTGATACATAGCATTCATCGACCGGTATTTCCTTTTTGTATAATCCTAGTTTTAAGAGTTTAGTTAAGGTGTTTTTTCCTAGGCGTAAGTATTTAGCTTTTGTGTGAGTGAGTGAGTGCGTCTCATTAATTTGATTTGAATTGTAACGTTAAATTTATTTTTTGTAATCAATAAATTTAACAGTTCTTTTTCTTGAGCTCAATGTAAAGTAAAATCTTGTTTCATTTCTCCAAATTAAGCTTATTTCCCACATAGCTCCTAGCTTGCATACACGTTTTACTATTCATAACTGGTACTTAGACCAGTCTTGTTGTATTAACTTAAAATCCGTTGTGCCATAGGAGTTAAGCATCAGCAAGGACCTGATTATTATAGTATTAGTTATTGTCAGGGGTGAAGTAACTTTCTCCAGAGGCTAACAGTACAGTAATTCAGCAATTGTGAGTAATTAGTCTCTGCTGTGTACTGTTGAGAAAGTTTATAAATTCTCGTTCTTAGAGAATCGTAGCAAGTCAGCGTAAAGTAATCGTTGCTTGATGTAGCAAGACAATCATTGTCTCTGCTCTTCAATATTATTGAATATTATTATCAATTTAAATAACATTTAACCATTTATATTCCAAAATTACCGTGATATTATAAAAACCCCGTGACAAATGGCGACCTCGCCAGGATATTAACTCCTAGCTCTAAAGCTATTCACGAGATAGTGCTCACTCATTCATATTTAGGTATTTATAATTAAAGTTTATAGGCACAAGTTTATTGGTGGTTACCGTTGATTTAGCAAGTGAATTTTTGCTTTATTAATCAATAGAGTACCTAACTCTAGTTTATTCTTGGTAACGCCAGACGATTTTATTCGCTCCTGGGTAGCCGCCGTACGCATTATGTTAATTATTGAGAGTTCTTAGTTATTCGCATTTTTGCTTTAATATTTGCCAGGTAACTAGGTAAGACTGGTCACCACTAACTTGTGTCTGTACTCTTTACTTGTGTTTATTAGCATTTGTTTGCGAAGCAGTCAGTACTCAGTTTCGGTTTGCTTAGTAAATTAGCGCCATGGCTACCACCATATTTTTACAGGAAGCCAAAGATATGGGTCTTACAGACCCAACCGAAATTAAAGAGTATATACTCTCACGGCATAATCAGGAGCAGCAGCGCGAGAATGATGCCCGTGAAGAGCGTAAGATTCAGCGCGAATACGAGCGAGAACAGCATGAGGAACGTGAAAGAGAGCGTGCATATGAACAAGAGCAGCGTGAGAAACAGTGCGAATACGAGCAGAAACAACGCGAGCTCGAGTTAGAAAAAAAGCGAGAACAGCGCGAATACGAGCATGAAAAACGTGAGAGAGAACGAGAGCACGAACGTGCCGAACGTGAGGCACGTGAAAAACACGAATATGAAATGATGAAGCTCAAGCGAGATTCCTTGGCTTCAGATACATCTGGTGCAGTTGGTCCAAGCTCCACGAGCGTTCTCCCTGCACATGTCCTGGCGACCCCACGCATCAAGCTTCTTTCATACAAGGAAAGCGAGCGAATCGAGCCGTACATAGCTCGTTTTGAGGACATGGCAGACATGTATCAACTGGATGAGGCAGCTAAGCGGCTTCAGTTTCTTAGCCTATTTGAGGGCCCTGCCCTCGATATTCTCCACAGAATTCGTGGAGACAATCTCACATATGAGATGATGAAAGCTGCACTCATTAAGGCGTATGGTCTCACAGTAGACGATGCCAAAGTTCAGTTCATGCGAGCTCGTCTCCAAGACAAGGAGACAGCTGTTCAGTTCCTTGATCATCTTACAGCTTACTTAAATGAGTGGATGGAGAAAGATGAAACTCCTTCCACGCATGAGGGGATAATTGACCTTATGCTGCGTACACAGCTAGAGAGGTCGTGGCCTGCTGAGCTCATAGCACAGCTGAAGATCTGCCAGGTGAAAGATGCCAGCCAAATGGCAGACAAGGCTGACGCATTCTTTACTGCATACGGGTATCAAGCTCGTAAGCAAAACACCTGGAGCAGAAAAGATACTGCCAAGTCTGGGAAGCCGTCTCAGACTGAATCCCAGCACCAAGGCCGTTCTCAGAGTAATGGCCAAGGTCCAAAACCACAGAAGGGCCAGGGGCAAAATACACAGCAGCCTGCTTGGAAGCGGTACAACAAGCACCCCAACCAGCAGCAGTTCCCCAAGCAGCAGCAGCAGCAATACAAGGACAAGCCACGTAACCCTCAGTCAGGTCAATTAGTGTATCGGAGGCAGGAAGCGAACGCAGCCTTCATTCCACAGCAGCAGCACGGTGGTCACGTCCCTACCAGTGTGGGTACTTCCCCACAGTTCACTAGTCCCACAGTGACAGTGAACCCCCCTCCACAGATGGCCAATGTTCCATCTTCTCCTCAAGGCACAATGTTTGCCGCATCAATTCAGCAGCCTCATGAGTGGCTAGCTCCTTCCTCCACAGGCCCTCCCACAGGTGACAGTACCTTCCTTGTCCGGCCAGGGTTTGTGGGAGGCATTCCTGTGAAGGTCCTGAGAGACAATGGTTCCTCAGGTTGCTCTGTTAAGCAGAGTTTAGTTCGGCCTGAGCAGTATACAGGTCGACAGATCCATGCAAATCTTATTGATGGATCAGTGAGATTGTTCCCTGAGGCACGTATCCAGGTGGCATCTCCATTTTATACTGGTACGACACTTTCAGTTGTCATGCCAGAACCTTTATTTGACCTCATCATTGGAAATATTATTGGAGTCAAGGATAGTTGCTCCGATGACGCTACTCAGACTTCGGCTGCTGCGGTAACACAAGCCATGGCTGAGGCTCCAGATTGTGTCACCCCAGTGATCATTGAATCGCCGCAAGATCTGATGTGTAGTCAACTTGTTGTACAAGAACAACATTCTGACCCAACACTTGCTGCCGTGTGGAACAAACAAAAGGGTCGAGTGATTAAGTATTCACGGGGAGGTCGAGCCAAGTTCCTTCGCAAACAAGGACGGCTCTACCGTGAGTCACGAACACCCGAGGGCGAGGTTCGACTGCAGTTTGTCGTTCCCACCAAGTACCGCCTAGCAGTGTTACGATGGGGTCATTGTTCAGCCTCAGGAGGTCACCTGGGCAAAAGGAAGACCCAGGGCCGTATCCGAGCTGACTTTTTCTGGCCAGGGATGGGACGAGACATAGATAGTTTTGTCCGTTCCTGCAGTGTGTGCCAAAGTATCACCACTAATCAGGGACTTGCCCTTCCTGTGCCATTTGTAACCACACCCGTAATCTCTGAGACAGTTGAGAGACAGGGTAGTGGTGAAGTGGGTGCAGACCTGATGTCTCGCCCATTGGCCCCACAGGACACATTATGTCCAGGGCCTGTACATACATATTATGTACCGTAAGTTAAGGGGGAAGTTCGAGAGAGAACTCCGCAGAGGCAACTCGAGGCTATGGAAGACCCGAGTTTGCACAAGGATTCTCAGCTTCCCGGTACTAATATAAGTACTGTAGGTTAAGGGGGATGTTCGAGAGAGAACTCCGCAAAGGCGACTTGAGGCTATGGAAGACCCAAGTTTGCACAAGGATTCTCAGCTCCCCGATACTAATATAAGTATTGTAGGTTAAGGGGGAAGTGAGAACTCCGCAGAGGCGACTTGAGGCTATGGAAGACCCAAGTTTGCACAAGGATTCTCAGCTCCCCGATACTAATATAAGTACTGTAGGTTAAGGGGGAAGTTCGAGAGAGAACTCCGCAGAGGCGACTTGAGGCTATGGAAGACCCAAGTTTGCACAAGGATTCTCAGCTTCCCGGTACTAATATAAGTATTGCACTGTAGGTTAAGGGGGAAGTTCGAGAAAGAACTCCGCAGAGGCGACTCGAGGCTATGGAAGACCCGAGTTTGCACAAGAATTCTCAGCTCCCCGATACTAATATAAGTACTGTAGGTTAAGGGGGAAGTGAGAACTCCACAGAGGCGACTTGAGGCTATGGAAGACCCGAGTTTGCACAAGGATTCTCAGCTTCCCGATATTAATATAAGAACTGTAGGTTAAGGCACAGGTTGAGGACCCGTGTGCAGTTCGAGGCTATGGAAGACCCGAGTTTGCACAAGGATTCTCAAATTGTCGAAACTAATCGTGTGCTATAATTAATGGCGACCTCGAATGTACGAAGCTTAGGCTGTCACTCATATTTTTCGGCCAGAGCGTACTTTTCGTAGCATGTACTGATTGCTAGGCAGAGAGAGTAATTGTAACATAATAAAATTTTGTCTCATTGACACTTTTGATGCTCCACCTCAATTGGTTTTGCAGGTTCAGCAATGGGTGTAGCAGTTTTGCTGTGCGGGCCAGCTGATCGTCTGCCGCACCCTGCCGCCTCTTCTCTCCCTTCGTCGTCGCCATATTATTTATTGTGTCATTTTACACATAGGTACAGTCACACTACAACTGTCACACCTACACCGTGTATTACATACACCACGCTACACAACAATTAGTTGTCAGTGTAAATGTAGCGAATTTTCGCTCTGTTTGACCTGAGTACAGGATTTTCACCGTCGTCACGGAGTTTTTCCCTCAAGCTTGCTTCTATTAACGTAAATACGAGGTTTTTTCGCTCACTGGCGACCGTGACTTTCTCCTGTAGCAGGATAGCACACACACTACAGTGTGAATCTTGTGCGAATGCCTTAGGATGTGTACATATATATATATATATCCACAAATTTTTTCCCATAAGGAAAAAATTTAACTTTGTAAGGGCGTAATGTCACGAATCAATTCGCGACATTTCCCTTTTGTGAGAAGCCACGAACTATTAGTGGAAAACTCACTGTGTATCGCTCAGCTAACCGTTTCTCCCTCCATTTCGGAGTATACTTTTCAAAACATTCGTCACTTTCAAAAGTGACCGATTTAATGCACGTCACTAAGTGCTCTACTGAGCGATACAATTGTTTCTTTATCGTTCGCCTCTGCTTGCCTTAACCGTTAGCCACGCCTTCTTCCGGTGGCTTGTGCGTCCTGCCCATACAATGTATTTTGAATTCAGTCTAGTGTTTGCTGTGACGGAGAAAGGTTCTGTGCTCAAGAAGTGTGAGAGGTCAGCTAGCACCCCAAGCTCCACTAGTACAGTTAATCCCAGTACTCCCACCCCCCGGGTGATACATAGCATTCATCGACCGGTATTTCCTTTTTGTATAATCCTAGTTTTAAGAGTTTAGTTAAGGTGTTTTTTCCTAGGCGTAAGTATTTAGCTTTTGTGTGAGTGAGTGCGTCTCATTAATTTGATTTGAATTGTAACGTTAAATTTATTTTTTGTAATCAATAAATTTAACATTTCTTTTTCTTGAGCTCAATGTAAAGTAAAATCTTGTTTCATTTCTCCAAATTAAGCTTATTTCCCACATAGCTCCTAGCTTGCATACACGTTTTACTATTCATAACTGGTACTTAGACCAGTCTTGTTGTATTAACTTAAAATCCGTTGTGCCATAGGAGTTAAGCATCAGCAAGGACCTGATTATTATTATTAGTATTAGTTATTTATTGTCAGGGGTGAAGTAACTTTCTCCAGAGGCTAACAGTACAGTAATTCAGCAATTGTGAGTAATTAGTCTCTGCTGTGTACTGTTGAGAAAGTTTATAAATTCTCGTTCTTAGAGAATCGTAGCAAGTCAGCGTAAAGTAATCGTTGCTTGATGTAGCAAGACAATCATTGTCTCTGCTCTTCAATATTATTGAATATTATTATCAGTTTAAATAACATTTAACCATTTATATTCCAAAATTACCGTGGTATTATAAAAACCCCGTGACAGTGGCAGTAAGAACATTTCACATATTGCAGAAAGTAAATATGTCTGGTAGTAAAAACAGACGCACGAATTGGTGATACCAAGTAAATCGAGTAACTTGTGAAGTGTCCAGTATTTGTCGTACCCCAGCGCTGACGTATCGTACTGCCAATGGATACGTGTACCCTTAATAAAAACCATTGGTCAGTACTATCAGAAGAACACTTTTAACCCAATAACTCAAAGTATTGCTCTCGGCTAAGTAAAAATCGTCTCCCCCTCCAGCCCCCATGCCGTTAACCCCAATAGTGGGATGAAGTATAATGTACTTAATTGGCCACTGCTGGACGATTCTCTTTTGTTGAAGAGAGTCTTATTGAACTTCAACCATTTCGCTTCTTGAAGGCCCCCATGGGTGAATAAAATCGTCAAGTGGCAGAAAGATTAAAATACAAATAAGGAGGAGCATCGGAGTGCAACGCCGCGCAGGACATGTCGCTAAGGATCGAACATATAACTTTGTCGTGTGACCTTGACGTTCGACTGATAGCTGTCAAAATCGAATTGCTTCATCCTTGTTTTACCCTCAACCCTTGTAATGAGTTTGACCCACATCTGATTTAAATTAGGCTAACCTTGCCCTGTGATCTTGACCTTTGACCTATTGTAAAAAAAAAAAAATCGAATAATTTCATCGTTTCCTGAAATTCAACTGAAATATGGTTCAGATCAATTATAAAGTGTTAGAATTTTGAGATCGAGCCTTTGGCCTTGCCTTGTGACAATGATACAGTATTTGGTTTATTGTTTTCAGAGTCGCGTGCGCGCACACACACACACACACACACACACACACACACACACACACACACACACACACACACACACACACACACACACACACACATCGAGCAGAGCAGGCCTCTCGTTCGCTATGTTGAGTGCAAGTGCAATAACACACACACACACACACACACACACACACACACACGGAGCAGAGCAATACCTCTCTCTCTCTCGCTGTGGTTAACAACTACACACAGACAACCAGATGTTATTTAGATCAGTCTTAAGTGTCTTGGTATAAAAGGTTAAAGAATAATACGTCGTTGGAATAAAGAGATCACTCGATGTTTACTAGGATTTCTCCAAGCTTGCCTTCCACCCCTTCAGCCAGAGGACCTCACTTCCTTATTGTAATTTTCTAACGATTATAAGTACTTAGAAGTAAAGGGGTTAGTTAGGGCCTTCAGTAACTCCTTCACAACTATCTTGTAAGCAAAATCGTCTCGTGGCAGCTGGAATAAAGTGAAAAGCACGTTTTTGGCCTGAAAAATAAAACACTCTGACTACTATGATTCATCTCAGCTCAGTGTAAATCGTCAGAGAATATGGATAATAAAACAAATTCGTCCGTAGAAAAACATAAAATTGGGATATTTTTTAACGCCCCAAATGTCTCATGGTCGGGACATTTCTAGTGCTCTGTATCAGCTGAGGCCAGACACATATGGCCTTACATATAACATGAAATTATCGTGTTAAAAGGTTAATTATTTTGCAGATTAAGAGTTATATCATAATGCAGAGCTTATGTGATGATCCAGGGAACAGTGTCAGCGTGAAGGAGAGGGAGGGGAGGGACAGGGGGTAAGGCAAGGAGGCAGGAAGAGTGGGTGTGGGGAGAGAGAGGGATAGGAAAAAGGGAGGGCTAGAGGCAGGTATGGAGAGTGGTAGGAAATAGGGGGAAGGAGATTGAGGAGAGGCAGGAGGCAGGAAGAAAGAGGTTGGGGGGAAGCAGGAGATAGGGAGAGAGGTTGGGGAGAGGCAGGAGACAGGCAAAAATGGGCGTGCGAGAGGCAGGGAATGGTCAGAATTCTGGGTTGGGGATGGAGGAAGAGGCGGAGGAAGGGCCGGATGAGGCAGAGGGGAAAGAGGCAGGAGTAGGGGAGGAAAGAGGAAGTGGGAGGGAAGAAAAAGGGAGTATGGGGGGAAAAGGAAGGGGGAGAGGGAAATAGACAGGGAGAATGAGGCGGGGGAGAAGTATGAAGGGGTCAGGGAACGAAGAAGCAGGGATAGGGGAAAGGGGGGGAGGGGGAAGCGGTATGGGAGAGGGACGGGAGATGCAGGGGCTTAAAGGCAGATTTAACATTATAGGATTTGTCGCTGCGGATATGAATACTGATGAGTGTCCATTTACCAAATCCCCGCGGCCTACAGCCTCTGTGTTGTTTGACACCTC
The DNA here is from genome assembly GCF_032717465.1 of Coenobita brevimanus. Lineage (NCBI taxonomy): Eukaryota > Metazoa > Arthropoda > Malacostraca > Decapoda > Coenobitidae > Coenobita > Coenobita brevimanus. Next base: position 17,849,630 of record NC_136954.1, read on the forward strand.
GTCCTAATTCGCCCTTGGTTAGCATGAGAGAAGGTTAATTCTGTTTGTCACTCCCCCTCTTTGTTTTTAAAAGATCGGATCATGCAGTGGATCACATAAAGACTAAGAAGATGATAGTTATTGACAGTAAAAAACAAAATCATCTTCCCAACTTTATCTCAGCACCATTTTGTACTGGCGAAGCCTGGCACAAGATCAGGGTTGAGATTCACAAAGAAACCTACGATGAAATACTTCTCTTAATCCAGGTTTGTTTTTGCGGGAAACACAACGGGATATTGAACCTCCAGGATTGTCCTTCCTTCTACACACAAACACATCCTAGTGACGAGAGGAAAGACATATGGAGGTTCATTTTCTTCTTTTTCTTTTCTTGCCTTTCATTTTCTTTTTTCTTCCTCTTCTACTTCTTCTTCTTCTTCTTCTTCGTCTTATTATTATTATGATTATTATCATTTATTATTATTATTATTATTATTATTATTATTATTATTATTGTCATTATTATTATTATTATTATTATTATTATTATCATTATTATTATTATTATTATTATTATTATTGTTATTATTCAGTAACAAGGTCAGTGCCGAAACTTAAGTTTTCATGTCTTCCTACAAATAAAAACATATACGAGAGGGTGCTGATCCTAATGTTATGAATAATTTGGCTTTGTAAATAAGACTCTCTTAGACTTATTTGGCCCATAACAACTTGGTAGCTTCTTAAATGTACTGAAGCCAACAGTGACGGAGTAGTACATAATTACATCAACACCCTTGGCATAGCGATGCCTTTTTTTTTCTTTTTTTTTTAACCTAATTTATACTGGTCCTAAAAGACGATTCTGTTTACCTGAGGAGAGTTGCAGGTAGTGAAGGGGTTAGTGTATATTTTTAATACTTTTGGCTCGAAATTTTTGCTACAGAGAAGAGTCAGATTGTATGGAGGTAACGAGAATGAAGCAAAAAGGGCTCGTATTCTCGTAGGTTGAGGAAGCTCCCTAACACATTTCCCTGAGCGATTTAATTCATTACATCGGTTGAGGAAGCTCCCTAACACTTTTTCCTAAGCGATTTAATTTATTACACCATACTGTTCTATTCCGTTTTATATAAATCCCTCCAATATCGCCATACTCTGCATAAACAACGTATAGAGGGATATTAACCAGCCATATCCAAAAATGAATCCCTAAGGAGGAGGTGTTAGGGAGCTTCTTTAATCGACTAGAGTAGGAACCAAGGACGTCGCTGCATTGAAAGAATTAATGAGAATATGACGGTGAAATAATTGAAGTATATTGTTAGAGAGAGAGAGAGAGAGAGAGAGAGAGAGAGAGAGAGAGAGAGAGAGAGAGAGAGATGGCAGCACTTGACCCAGATGTGATTAAGGCGTGGACAGTTAATGGTTAGGGATTTAGTGATAAGCCCTTGTCTGTCAGGGTGTGTAAATGTGTGTCAAGTGTGGTGTCAATGTGTGTCAAGTGTGGTGTCAATGTGTGTCAAGTGTGGTGTCAATGCGTGTCAAGTGTGGTGTCAATGCGTGTCAAGTATGGTGGTGTCCGTCTGGCCTTCTATTTAGCTGTGTTCATATGTAGTCATTATTAACACCTTTATTCCCATTACTATAGTTTTCTGTTTTATTTAGTTAAAGGTGGTGTTATTAAGTCGTCCGTTGGAAGTTAAAATTTAACAAACGAAGTTCTTTAAATACAGCCTAAACGTTGGTCGTGATAGATGTTAGTATTTCTGCTGTCCTGAATTTGTCTTGTGGATAGTGTAATAGTCTGTTGTTAATCGAAAATGTATAGTCGGTGGTTTGCAGTAAAAAGAAAAAAAAAATGGTTCTTTTCGATATTTTCCTTCCACCATTTTGACCCAGTTTCGTGTGACACCTAGATTTTTTTTTTTTTTCTGGCGAACAAGAAACATGGGAGGATTCTGCTCTCATTCCATTGTCATTTCTTTAAAGGAAAGAGACATAGGCTACCGGTAAGTTTTCTCCTGTCACTAAAATCTGCGTTTGCATCAACAGTAGATGTGGGAAAGTTCTGCACTCTCGTTGTCCTTTTTTCCAAAAACAAGTCAGTTACAGGAGAAAATCAAAAATATGTTTGTGAATCTGGGTCTTGCTTTGTTTGCATCTAAACAAAAAAAATCTTGAACATGGTAAGCTCCACTGGGGATATACTGAGATCATGAAGCATGCCATGGCAATCTGTGTAATATCATTTGTCTTAATGATTCATTGGCTTTCCACCGAACACGACAGTGGAGGCGGAAACTGAGAAGTGAAAAGATTTGTTAATTGGAATCTCAACCCTCTCATGGTTGGGATTACTATAGCATCCATTCCAGCTGAAAGCTAGTCTTTAGGGCCAGAGTATTAATACTGTCAGCATTTACCTTTCCATGGTCTGGACAGATTTAACATCCTATTCCAGCTAAATCCAGGCGATGTTATTAAGTTGACAGTGAGTCATCGGACTCGAGAGTTCAGAGAAATGCAACTACTCTGTTACACGTGTGTGTGTATATATATATATATATATATATATATATATATATATATATATATATATATATATATATATAATGAGACTGCACTTCCCTTCTGTAATTGCTGATAACATAGAAACTAACGTACACTTACTTTCCGACTCGTCCGTCTCCCCAACTCTGTCCCTCCTCCCCTGTCACGAGTCAGCCAGATAAGACCTCGACACGATAATGTACCACCCCATATCTTGTCCTCCCCATCCCCCTCTCTCCCCACCCTCCTGTCGTCTCTTCTCGTCCCTGTCGTCTCTGCTTATTGTGTTCTTTTCTCTTCCACTCTTTATTTTTTCCCACACCCTTTCACATTATTTTTCTGTCCCCATCTCTGTGTCTGTCTCCTCCTACCCTTCCCTCAGTTATCATCTCCCTTTTCCTCCTACACCTCACACCTCCTATACTCCCTTTCCTCTAACACCTCACAACTACTCTTCTCCTCTTCCTCTTCCCATTCCTTGCCCTCCTCCCCCATCCCAAACTAACACATCCTCTCTCCCAGTAACTTCAGCTTTCCTCTCCTCACTCCGTTCCTCCCCCTCCCCACTTAAACCTCTCTTTCTCACTCCTCGTCTCTCCCTTACCCTTCCATTCTGACACCTTTTCTCCTCCACCCTTCCTCCATTCCCCCATCTTCTCACATCCTTTCTCCCTCCTTCACACCTCACATTCCCGTCTCCCCTCTTGCATCTTGTCCTCTTCTACCTCCGTCTTTCCTCATATCTTCCATTCCCCTCCCACCCTTCCTTTCCCCCTCACCCTTCCTCTTTCTTCCTACTTCTTGCTTCTCCTCCTATTGAATCTCTCCCATCCCCTTCTCACAACTTGTCTCTTCCTTACCCTGACCCTCTCCCCTCTCCCCTCCTCTCCCTCATCTCCCGTTCTCCCTTCCTCTCCCCGCTCCCTCTCTCCTCTCCTCTTCCCGCTCCCTCTTTCCTCTCACACCCCCTTCTTCCTCTCTCCTTCTCCCACACACACTTTCACCGTCATCTGATCTCCTCCCTCACCCAAAACTGTTGTTTCTCCGCCTCCTTCCGCGCTTCTTTTTCTTCTCACCCTCACTAGTCTTTGCCCTCTCTTACACCTTCCCTCCCACCTCCCCCAGACACAGCTTGTTTCCTATCCCTCTCATTAATCTTTTCCTCCTCCACACTTCTCTCCTCCCTCTCCTACTTCACACCTCCATCTCCTCATTCTGCTTCTCCCTCCGTTGCTTCACACCTCCTCTTCTCTCTCCTTTCGCTTACTCCCCTCCCTTCTCCCTCCTCCTATTGTTCTCCTCCCTCTTACCCCTCCTCACTTCTCCCTCTTTCCCTCTTCTCCTCCCTCCCTTTTCTCACTCTTCTCCTTCTCCCCCTTCTTCAGTTCTCCCACCTTCTCTTCCCCTCGTTTCTCTCCTCCCCGTACACCATTTCCCTCTTCCCTCTCACTCCACTCCTTCCTCCTTCTTTACCCCTCTTACACCTATCTTTCAGGTAGATAGTGTAAAATAAGATTTCCATTCTCTCTTTCCTCTAAATTTTCCATGACAGCTATTCTGTGCTGCAGGGTGGTTCCACTCACTATTTCCTGCCGGCTTCAGCTGGATGGTTTGGTGGTGGTGGTGGGGGGGAGCCTTCCTGCTTTTCTGTCATTATCCTTTGTTGACAGAATAGTTTGGTCAGCTATCAGCCACGAATGGACCAGATATGATGCTGTTCGCTTTCCTTTGTGCTCCACGTACTCTTCTTCTCACTCCTCTTCTTCCTCTTCACCTTCTCCCTTCACATCTCACTTCCCCCACTACCCCTATCATTTCTCTTTCTCCTTCTCTCTTCCCCCATTCTTGTTTCTCCTTCCCCACCTTCACTCCCTTCCAACCTTTCCCCGACCCCATTCCTCAGTCTCCCCACCCCATATGCTCACTCCGCCTCCTATATCACACTCCCTCCACACTGTCACTCCCTCCCCACCCTTCCATCCCTACCTGCCACCTCGTTTTTCTCTCCCCTTTCTCATTCCTCCCCCAGTCTTCTCCTCCCCTCGTCCCTCCTCCCCCCGCTTCCCTCTTCGTTTCCCCATCAGGTAGCCTACATCGCTTCCCCCTGCCCTCCCCCGTTCCATCTCATCCCTTCATAATTCGATACTTATCCTCCCACACCTCTCTCTCCTCTCCTCTTTTATCTTGTTTCTCCTAATCATTCGTTCCTCACATCTTTCCTCCTTTCTTCCCCCCAGTCCCTCTCAGTCCCTCCCTCTCTCGCCTTCTCACTCCTCTGTCCCTCCTCCTTCAGACTTTCCCTCCTCCACCTCCACCATCACACCGGCCTCACTTCACTTCCATTACAAAGATAAGATAAGACTTCAGATAATTACCGCCACATAGTTTATATAATTCCACCAGCACAAGATAGCGACCTGCCTGTTAGTGTGGCCTTATAGACTCCGCCGACCACGGTAGATATTAACCTCCTGTGATGGTAGATATTAACCTCCGGTGATGGTAGATATTAACCTCGTGTGATGGTAGATATTAACCTCTTGTGATGGTAGATATTAACCTCTTGTGATGGTAGATATTAACCTCTTGTGATGGCTGATATTAACCTCTTGTGATGGTAGATATTAACCTCTTGTGATGGTAGATATTAACCTCCTGTGATGGTAAATATTAACCACTTGTGATGGTAGATATTAACCTCTAGCATGGTAGATATTAACCTCCTGTGATGGTAGATATTAACCTTCTGTGATGGTAGATATTTACCTCCTGTGATGGTAAATATTAACCACTTGTGATGGTAGATATTAACCTCTTGCATGGTAGATATTAACCTCCTGTGATGGTAGATATTAACCTCCTGTGATGGTAGATATTAACCTCTTGTGATGGTAGATATTAACCTCTTGTGATGGTAGATATTAACCTCCTGTGATGGTAGATATTAACCTCTTGTGATGGTAGATATTAACCTCCTGTGATGGTAGATATTAACCTCTTGTGATGGTAGATGTTAACCTCCTGTGATGGTAGATATTAACTTCCTGTGATGGTAGATATTAACCTCCTGTGATGGTAGATATTAACCTCTTGTGATGGTAGATATTAACCTCTTGTGATGGTAGATATTAACCTCTTGTGATGGTAGATATTAACCTCTTGTGATGGTAGATATTAACCTCTTGTGATGGTAGATATTAACCTCTTGTGATGGTAGATATTAACCTCCTGTGATGGTAGATATTAACCTCTAACCATATGGCTTTGTTCAGTGCAAGAAAGGCCTGTTGCATTTGTTGTTGTTGTTATTGCTTCTGCTGCTGTTGTTCTTTTTTTTTGCTGGTGTTGTTATTATTGTTGTTGTTATTTTTGCTTCTGCTGCTGTTATTGTTATTGTTTTTGTTGCTGCTGCTGTTGTTATTATTGTTGTTATTGTTTGCTCCTTCCATTATTGTTGTTGCTGCTGTTATTGTTATTGTTATCCCAAACTTATCTTGACGTGAAGCAGGACGCCAGGCTGAAGTTACTCATCTGCCGTCCACCATCCTCCTTTCGGGGTAAAGAGAGGGAGTTGAGGGGCGTTTTAAAAGCGGCCGTGACAATATCGGTGCCACCACGTGAAGGCTTCTTTCTCCAGCACCCTTGTAGTGTTGGGGTGTATGAGGTTTAGCGAGAGTAAATTCTCCTCTCTCTCTCTCTCTCTCTTTCTCTCTCTCTCGTTCTAAAAATCTAAGCTAGAATTAATCGTCTGGATATAACAAGAAATACACGTAAAAACAAATCCCAGGGCTCAGTGTGCTAATGTCCCTAATAGGAGAGGAACCTTTGTGTGCCCCCCCCCCATTCCTTATCTCTGAGGGACGAGGCAGGTGTTAATGTTATTTTTCCACCTGATTATGCTGAGGGAGGAGACAGCCCCTTCACTACCAGGACGTGTTTCTCGCTTCATTATTGTGCTGTTTACAGACGGTTTTATTCAGCTAAGGAGGGATTTGGAACTGGAGGGATTTATATGGCTTTGATTAAATCCTTGGTTCGTATTCTCGTCGGTTAAGGAAGCTCCGTAACACGTCTTCCTTAGCGAATTATTTTTTAGTCTAGTTCGTACATATAATTTTGTACAATATTTATGCAGTGACGATGGTAGAATGATTTATTTAACACAGAAGCATACAGCAAGGTGTAATAAACAAAATAAAGCTCTTAGGAATAGGTGTTACGGAGCTTCCTTAACCAACGAGAATACTGGTTCTTTTGGAACTTCAGGGATTATATATAGCCTTCAGTAATCCCTCAGTAAACTTTCAGTGATCCTTCATTACTCGTTCAATAATCCTTTCAGTAATCCTTCAGTAATCATTAGGTAATTCTTTCCGTAATCCTTCGGTAATTCTTCAGAAATCCTTCAGTAATCTTTCAGCAATTCATTGGTAATCCTTCAGTAATCGTTCAGTAATCCATCAGTAATTTTTCAGTAATCCTTCAGTAATACTTCAGTAATCCTTCGGTAATCCTTTAGTAATCCTTCAGTAATCCTTTCACAACTAAACACTGTTCACTTTAACTTGGCCTAAAATCGCCATCTCTCCGTCTTGATTACTGAGCTGTAGCAAGTGATTAACGCTAGAATATAGTACTAGTCACGAAGAAGTGCTATGGAAAGGATGTAGCGCTGCAGCATTGTCTTTTTCTGCCACTGAGCGACGCGAAATAAGCTGCACAAGGACGAAAATCTGGGCCAAGTTAAAGTGACTGAACTGTAGGATCTTCTGCTTAGCTAAATAAGAGTAATATCATTTTCAACACAACATTTTTATTTATTTACTTTTTAGTTTAACCCTTGCTCCCTCCAGACGTGATTTTCTAAGCTAAAGAGAGACTTTTGGAAAGGAACTCATGTAACTCACCAGTTATTTCACAAACATATATTTTTAGCTTTAATGTGGTTTGTGTGTGTGTGTGTGTGTGTGTGTGTGTGTGTGTGTGTGTGTGTGTGTGTGTGTGTGTGTGTGTGTGTGTGGCTGATGGGGTTTTAACACAGTCTTTCCACAGTATTATGCCAGTGAGGTGAGAAGCATTAATATCCTTTTACCACACTCGTGCGTGTGTCTCTATTCAAACTTTTCCATGAAGATTAATGAGGGTAAATTCCACCTCCTCTCTCTCTCTCTCTCTCTCTCTCTCTCTCTCTCTCTCTCTCTCTCTCTCTCACATTATGATTGATATGCAACCTGATTTGGTCTAACTCGTACTCACCTCAACCCATATCCCGCAACAAATATCTCATTGCTACTTAACCCCTCGGCTGCGATGGATTTCACCGAGTTGAATAAAATCGTTTGGCATTATCAGTTTTCCAGAGCCAAATGAAATCGTCTCGTGGGAATAATCAGAATAAAATACAAAGTTTACATGTTGCGGCGAAAGGACTGACGATTTCAGGCTCGCGTACGCACTCTAAGCTTAATAAAATCGTTTGGAGAAAGCTGTAATGAAACGTTGGAATAATTCCCACCATAAAAGAGTTAATGGCGGCACACGGGCAAGAGGGTTTGTTGTTGTACGTTTTTCATTTATTTATTTATTTATTTTTTGCCGTAGACCATAATTTACTGGTACATTCCGATTTTGGTACACTTCACCCACTTTAATTTGGTTCAGGATTTCGTCTTTTTCCAAATTTTTTTTCACATGGCTTAGCGCCAAAGGTAGTCAGTGCAAATACTTTATGTCCTTTCCATGACTTTTTTTTTTTCATTTCGTGGCCACCTGGTGTTAATATATTGTTGCGGCTCAGCAGTGAAGGTATGGAGGTGACAGTTGTAGGCTACGTTAGTGTAAAAGGAGTATAACACCCCAGCTCCTCCTCCTCTTCGTCCTCCCCCTCCTCTTCTTCGTCCCCTTCATCCTCTTCTTCCTCCTCCTACTCCTCTTCGTCGTCGTCGTCGTCCTTCTCCTCCTCCTCCTTTTAGCATCTACCAACCTTTACTTTCAGAGCGGCTGAATTTTGATGCAAGAAGAAATCGTGCAGGATCTTCAAAGTAGAACTCCACTTTCCTGGCACATCTACTAACATTCCCAGGCTCTTCTGAGTCACTTTTAGTTCCATGGATTCCCCTGACGTCATTTACCGATCATTAGAGAGTAAACTTTGACAATGCTAATACCTGTAGGCCCCTATGACTCTCTAAGATGACTGTTTGGGTTTGACAAGAAGATAATGAATTTGCCCCTTCCATTTGAGTTTAGCTGGTAATATAAGCACTCTCAGGCTCCTATGACTCACAATTAAAACATAAAGTTATCCTAACCATGACCGCCATACACAACGAAAATTGACTGAAAATTGCAAACCCATACAACCCTTTCCCCAATCCAGCCTCGGTCAAAATGAAAATCGTTTACTCTTTGGTCAGTTACGCTCGCTTTTAACAATTTATTTTATATTGATTTTTGTTGTTGTTGCATTTGTTATAGGTACGTGATTTTTGTGGCCATATAATTGATCAGTTACGGCTTGTTTCTGACGATATGTTTTATTTGACTATCCGGCAGCTGAGTGTAAAGTGTACCTGTGAAAAAAAAAAAAAATGCCAGAAAGATTATGTGCAGATGCTTTGTCCACAATACTTTCATACTTTCCCTTTATGTGTTTCAGGCTCCTACCTTACTCCATTCTTTGGTGGGGAAATAGATCTGGATGATGATGATGATGACGATAACGGTGACGATGACGATGATTCATGATGATGGTGATGAGGACGATGAATGTTGATTGAATGATGATGTTAATGATAATGGTGCGAATGACGATAATTCATGATGATGATGACGATGATTGATGATGATGATGATTATGATGATGATAATGTTTTGTTGCATTCTCTTCTGGCAGTGACCTTGATCGTTTGTTCATGTAATCCATGATTTATTTCACCCTTTGTTGGCAATACTCTAGTCATTTCTATATTAATGTTTCGTTTCCTTGCTTCAGGTGAGTTTTGCTTTGTGTACCTGCCTCAGGGCGTCGCTGTGGAATGTACTGAACGCATGTTATTTACTCTGCTCCATTGTTCATCTGATGGAACTGGGCAACTTCACTCCACTTCATTAGTAATTTGTGGGTGTATGATAGTCAGTAAACCTTAGTTGTGGGATCGGAATGAGTCCACTTGGTGTCAGACCTTCCATTCTAACCACACTTGACCTTCACTGACCTGAAGGTGGTTAAGGATCTTTGTCAGGTTAAAACAAAACCGGTTTGGGTAGTTTCACAGGAATTTTGGTTCAGCTTTAAGTTTGGTTCGTTTTTGTGTTTATTTATATATTTACCTCTGCCAACGAAGTTGGGGGAAGTTATGCATTCCATAGGCCATTGCAGTAGTTTAAATTTGGTGGCAGATCCGGATCCGGAGTATCCCGCACAATATCTCCAAAAGTTCTCAGTGATTTCTGGTGAATTTTTGTGGAAGGGTAGGCAATGGGCCAAGAAAGTTTTGATTAAATTTTGGGGCGGATCCGTATCCGGATCCGGAGTATCCCGCAATATCTCCAAAAGTTCTCAATGAATTTCAATGAAATTTTGTGGAAGGGTGGGCCATGGACCAAGAAAGAACTGATCAAACTTTGGAGCTGATTCGGATCCGGATCTGGGTCCTTTCTTCATGGATCCGGATCCGGATCCTTTTTAATGACAATGGCATTGGCGGAGGCATGCGCTCTCTGTGTGCTTTCCAGTTGTTTATTTAATCATTTGTTTATTTTATCATCATTATTAATATTATTATTACTTTTATTATTGTTATTATTATTATTATTATTATTATTGTTGTTGTTGTTGTTATTATCATTATCATTACTATTATTATTATTATTATTATTATTCGAGAAGCAACATGAAATAGAAGGGAAGAGAGTGGATGGGCGGTGGTGGAATGATGAAACGAGGTGGGTGGGATCCCGAAATAAAAAATAATGAACAACACATAAACTGGACAGGTGTTGCCAGAGCACTGACTGAGGATAAAATAAATACAGGTTTAATGGAATATCCATACGTAAAAGTGTACACCAAATAGAAAATACTGCATACCTTCCTGAATTCATCACGAGGATGATATGAGTGTCTTTTCCTTCAGCTTCCTGACACTTTTATTTAACCTACACGTCTTCTTCTTAGGGAAAGGGTTAGAGATACTGTTACCACAAACTGTCCCAAGTCCCACCAACTCCCACAATCACCACATAGTCGACCACCCCGACCTGTGACGGAAAGTAGGCTCCCAGAATAGACAGTTATCTCGGACAGGCATTTGCCTCAGTAATGAAGGTCTGTATTTCTACGGTATTATCCTACTAGCTCTAACCTCGCTGGCTTAATTAAAGTCCTCTTTTTAAGGTATTTGTTCTGTAATCTAATAATCACTATTCACAGACATATCACATGGGTGCAAAACCAGACAGTAATATCGTTCTACTTTGTTGTCGAACAGTTATGCAGCTTATATAACATTCGGTTTCTAAGATTGCTAGGTTTTGACTCACTCCAGCTTATCCTACGTCTCCTTAATCTCCCATCCACCTCATTCTAGTACACTTTCCATGACAGTTCTTCATTCTCATCCACTCCACATGGTCGAGTCATCTCGGAGCATCTCGGAGACCCCTAAAACTTGCAGTCACATCCACACCAGTCGCATCCATACCAGCCACATCCACACCAATTACATCCACACCAGTTACATCCACACTAATTACATCCACACCAGTGACATCCACACCAGTGACATCCACACCAGTGACATCCACACCAGTCACATCCACACCAACACCACTGCGCCCCTTCACTTCCTCATTTATCTGTCCGCCACTCCACGTAACTCCACATGCTCCTCTCAGATAATTCATTTCCATTGCTTTCATCCCTGACATGTGTCCCTCCAACAAGGTCCAGGCTTCATTTCCATCAGCTCAAAGATAACTTCTCAGGTGAAGACGACGGGGCTTTTAATTTTTGGAAACACCGCCTCTTTATAATTTCTTTCCATATAATAATGGATCTGGAAAAAGTATTTGACCAATTTCAATCAAATGACAAGTTTTGCGGTTTACTTGAGCCACAAAACACGTAAGAAAATTAGTCAGATCCGGTAGAAAAAAATGTGACCCCCGCCTTTGACTCATGGTGGATAAGTAACAAACATCCGCTCGCTTACACGTCCATTACCCTTTAGACTGTAGTAGACAATTTGTTTAACTAAGGTAGAGATACTGAGAGTCCATCATTGGCACCTGAGATATGACCTTGAAGTCTTTCCTACATACGCATTTACACATTTGCAAATCACACACCGTGGCACTGAGTTACGATCGAACTGTAATACATTTACGTCGACGGTGTGATAAATATGCTGCGTTGAGTACATAGCAGATCTATGAGGGGAAGTTGCATAAAAATAGCGCATGCGTAGGCCTTCCCCCTCCCACACTACACACACACACACACACACACACACACAGGGATTCAATCTAGGCGGACGTGTGACACCGGCGCTCTGTACCAAATCATCACGGCCAGTGGAATTACCTAAATAGTATCTTTGTATGAGTCAAGCTCAGTACCAGGTTAGACTAAATGATTGTTCATTATAAAAAGGAAAAAAATAATAAGTTTCAACAAGACTTGTAAAAACAGGAAATAGAACCAAGACGAAAGAATACGCTGAGTCATCTCTGAGGTTTGTTTAGACTACAACAAGACGGAGATTGTAAGTATATGCTTTGCACTTTAAGTATTGCAAAATGGATACATACTTCAGTAAAACAAATTTGGAAAAGAAAAGGGATAAAGGTAAAAAGCAAAATGATGATTTCTACCAAGAACTGGTTGAAGTAGAGACCCACAATAGACTGGTTGAACGTGTAAACAAACTAGAAATGGCTTTCAAAAATGAAATTAATGAAATAAAGAAGCAGATGCACTTGCAAAAGGAAGAAATAGAAAAACTAGGAAGGGAGGCCAATAAGAAAGACACAACCATCAGTGAACTAACCGTGGAATTGAGTACACTTAGGAAGAAAATGAGTGAAATGGCAAGTACAGTAGTCAATCACGAGAGTGTTATGGAAGAGTTCAAAAATGACACAGAGACAATTAGGCAAGTTAGCAGTCTTATTGACCAGAGCAGTGATATTGAAGAGAAGATAACACAAGTAAATGAAGCTGTGCAAAGCTATAAAAATGATGTAGAAACCACGTATGCTGAAATGGTGAAAGTAAAGAAAGACTTAGAAACAAGGGTGGAGGGAAAAAAGCATTAAAAAGGAGGTGAAAAGAATAATCCAAAACAATCCAAAGTTAGTCAGAGATTCAGTAGAGATAAACAAATCAATAGTAATCACTGGTATAGAAGAGGATGAAGTTAAAAACAAGATCACAAGAGACAAAAAGGAGATGGCAAATGTAATGAGCTTACTGAAAGAAGTATCAGAGGAAATCTGTAGTAAAGACATAGAGGAACACAAAAGGTTAGGGAAATACGAGAAAAGCAAGACAAGACCTCTAAAGGTGACTTTCCAGAGTGTAAACACTGTGGAAGAGATACTAAAAAATGCAAAGAATCTTAAGGAAAAAGAGGAGTTCAAAAATGTATGGATAAAAAGATGCCTAACACAAGAGGTACTGGAATTACTGAAAGAGAAAAGGGAGGAAGCAAAAACAAAAAATGAGGGAAGATCAGAAGAGGAGAAGAAGAAATTTTTTTACAAAGTAATAGGATTGCAGGTACGAAAGTGGTACACAAACAGGATGGAAGAAAAAGGAGGAAGGTAGTAGAACCATGTCATGACAAGTATATAAACAAGATGATAAAGTTTATGTACTCAAATGTGGATGGAATGGTATCTAAATTACTAGAGATGAATGATTATGTCAGAGAAAATGAACCACAAATAATATGCCTAACTGAAACAAAATTAATACCAAGGATATCAAATGACATACTAAACTTAGAGGAATACAATATATGGAGAAGAGACAGATATTTAAAAAAAGGAGGAGGAATTATAATATTAACTAAGAAAAATCTAAAAGTCAAGGAAATAAAACTAGATATACCATCACAAATAGAACTGATTGCAGTAGAGATCGACACATCTGAAGGTAAAGTAATTGTAGCCAATTTGTACATGCCACCCAGATCAAACACATGGGAAAGAGACGAATATGAGGACCTGGCAGAGAGTACAATTCAGAGTGTAAGATCATTGCTGCATAAAATGGAAGAGAAATCGGAAAGAATTATACTAACTGGGGACTTCAATACAAATATAAATTGGAATACTCTAGATATAAATAGCCAAGAAAGCTGTTGGGATCAAAAGCTCCTGGATCTCGTACAAGAGTTTTTCTTAACGCAACATGTTAGGGAAACCACCAGAAAAAGAGGACTTGATGTACCTTCAGTGCTAGATCTAATATTTACAAGGCAAGAAAATGATATTGACAGTTTAATATATCACCCTCCACTCGGCAAAAGCGATCATGCAGTACTAAATTATAACTTCAGGATAGCATATGACATAGTAAACAGCGATGATAGTTACAAAAAGAGCCTAAACAATAATAAAAAGGGAAATTATCAAGACCTAAAGAAGTATTTCTTAGAAGTTGATTGGGAAAATGAGCTTAGAGGACAAGATTTAAATGCTGTATAAAAAATTTTTTGTGAATTTTATGAAATAGGAGTCCAGAAGTACATCCCACAGCACAAAGAAGCAGATAAGAAAATACAGAAATGGTTCAATACAGAATGTAAAAAATCAAAAGAAAGAAGAGATTTGTTGTGGAATAGATACAGAAGACACAGTAGTGAAAGGGCGTATAATAATTACAAACAGGCAAGAAATGACTATACAAGAATAAGGAGGGAAGCCCAAAAACAGTTTGAGGAGGATATAATAAATAAAAGTAGTGATCAACCAACGCTGTTTTACAGCTATATCAGAAGCAAAACTAAAGTAAAAGATATAATACAATCCATTACGGACGAGGGAATCACTTATACCCAAGAGAAAGATACTTGTGAAGCACTAAATAAGAATTTCCAATTAGTTTTTACAGAAGAAAAAAATTTTGAGAGGGACTATGTGGAACACGCATGTCCACACATACTACCAGATATACAAATAGCAGAAAAAGTAATACAGGAGAAGTTACGTAGATTAGACAGAGGAAAAGCAAGTGGTCCTGATGAAATTTCATGTTGGGTATTACGAGAATGTACAAAGGAGTTATGTAAACCATTATTTTTAATTTTCAAGAAATCCTTGAGTCAAGGTAAACTACCTGATATTTGGAAAAAAGCAAATATTGTCCCCTTATTCAAGAAAGGAAATAGACAAAATCCACTCAACTACCGACCAGTATCACTGACCAGTGTTGTAAGCAAGGTATTAGAAAAACTTATAAGAAAAGCTTGGGTAAATCATCTAGAATAATACAGTATGATAACAGAAAGACAGTTTGGTTTCAGCAAACGAAAATCATGTGTTACTAATCTGTTGAGCTACTATGACAGAGTAACAAACACAATACAGGAAAGGGAAGGATGGGTGGACAGTATCTATTTAGATTTCAAGAAAGCTTTTGACACAGTACCACACCAAAGACTTTTATGGAAACTGTACCATCAAGGAGGAATTCGAGGCAAACTGTTTTGTTGGATGCAAGACTTTCTCATAAAAAGAGAAATGAGGACAGTACTAAGAGGAAACTACTCATCATGGAAAGAAGTGACTAGTGGAGTACCACAGGGTTCAGTGCTGGCACCAATCATGTTTTTAGTGTATATAAATGATATAAACAGTAACACTGGAAATGAGAGCTATCTGAATATGTTTGCAGATGATGCAAAAATACAAAGGAGAATTACTAACACAGACTCTTGTAAAGAGCTACAAGAAGAATTAAATAAACTTCACGAATGGAGTAGTACATGGCAAATGGAATTCAGTGTGGACAAGTGTCATGTAATCAAGTTTGGTAAAAGTGAAAAAAGACCTGATTGGGATTATAAGTTAGGAAATAAAACCCTATACACATCTGAAAGAGAGAAAGACCTAGGTGTGATTATCAATAACAGACTATCTCCGGCTGACCACATCAGCGAGAAGGTACGGAACATGTATACACTGCTTGCAAATATGAGAATAGCATTCACATACATAAATGAAGACATGCTAAAAAGGATAATACCATCATTCATTAGCCCAACCCTGGAATATGCATCAGTAGTCTGGAGTCCTCATATCAAAAAGCACATAGACAAGATTGAAAAAGTTCAAAGGGCCGCTACAAGATGGATACCAAGCTTAAGGGACCTAAGCTACGAAGAAAGACTAAATAAACTGAATCTACCAACACTACAGGAGAGAAGGAAAAGAGGTGACATGATAATGCTATATAAATGCATATCAGGAAAGGAGAAAATAGATATAAATGATTACTTAACATATGGAGAAGCATCAGCAAGAGGACACTGCAAAAAACTGCATAAGAAGAGAGGTGATAAAGACGTAAGGAAAATCAGTTTCCCAAACAGAGCAATTGATCAATGGAATGCACTACCGAATGAAATAGTGTGTGCCAAAACAATTCACAAATTTAAGGATATGTACGATAAATATGGTTTAAGACACGGGACAGTACGAGCTTGACTCATTCCTGTAAAGATACAATTAGGTAAGAACAATTAGGTAAGAACACACACACACGAGTGTGCGATGATGTAGGAAAGGAAGGGGAAGAGGGTGGTTTTCTGACTGTGTGTGTGTGTGTGTGTGTGTGTGTGTGTGTGTGTGTGTGTGTGTGTAAAAAATCTGGATATATTCTGGTCCTGGCAACCCCTCATTGGATCCTGCGTCAGACTAGAAAAAAACAGTATAATATCACCACATGGGTTCCTTCAATGGCCATTACGGAAAAATAAATGGTAAACAGTTCATAAATGAAAGAAATATGCTTAAATAAAGAAGTATCGTTGAATGGGAAGATACAGTAATTTCCGGGTGGCTTGGAGCGTCGTCAGGTGTAAATAGAGACTGATTAAATTATAGGTGTGTATTTTTAACCAGGTGAAGAGAGAGGGGGATTTGTGAAGAGGGGGGAAGTAGGGAGTGGAGGGAGGGGGAAGGAGGTTGAGAAGCAGCGGAATTAGGTGTAGGAGAGAGAGAGAGAGAGAGAGAGAGAGAGAGAGAGAGAGAGAGAGAGAGTTATATCCTCGCAAATCTGAATGCCAGAGACAAACTGTTCCAAAAACTGTGCCGAGGACGGTGATTTATATCCGGGGGGGGGGGGGGAATTCTTTACGGTGTGGTCTGGGGGAGGGGAAAGTGGTCTGGGGAAGTGGGGAATAGTCTGGGGGAGGGGGCCGTGGTCTGGGGTAAGGGGCTGTGGTCTGGGTGAGGGGGTGTGGAGTGCGGGAGGGGGAGTGAACTGGGAGAGGAGGGAGTGGTCTGAGGAAGGGGGAGTGGTCTGAGGGAGGGGGAGTTGTCTGGGGAGGGGAAAATGGTCAGGGGGAGGAGAGAATGGTCTGGGGAGGGGGAGAGTGGTCTGGGGAGGGGGTAGTGGTCTGGGGGAGAAATATACATAGTCTTCCCATGTGTCTAGCGATGGTATTCTCGTCGGTTAAGAAAGATCCCTGACACCTTTTCCTAAGCGATTTATTTTGCTTATTACACCTTACTGTCCTGTTCTGTGTAACATAAATCCTTCCAGTATCGCTAAATTCTGCATAAATAACGTACAATAAAAAATAAACCAACCATATCCAAAAATAAATCACTAAGGAGCAGGTGTTCGGGAGCTTTCTTAACTGACGGCTCAGGGCCCTATTCTGCATTGATTAGGCTCCGTAGCACTTCCTCATTAGGTATTTATCTTGCATATTACACCTTAACATTGTCTTCTTTGGAATATACCATCAGGTGGAGTAAACACCTGTAACAGCGAACCTTATGGTATATTGCACACTGTCCTTCTTCATATATTCTTCTATTTGTCAGGTAATCTTTTTATTCTTTTCGAAATGGTTTTTATCAACAGCATGATAAAAAAATGAACTGTAATACAACAGTTCGTAACAACTCCTCCTAACATTCATTTTTTCTCATTTAATCTTTTTAATGTCGACATAATTTGCATGAAAAAAATACAAGAGGTTATCGAAGTGTAGTGTACAGAATAAATAGCTGAGGAAAATGTGTTTGGAAGTCTCGAATCATCATTAGAAATAAAATGTTAGTGATATAGTGCAATTTGTGAACTTCGTACTTAGCCATCCTAAGGATGTGTTGATTTTTGTTACCACTCTCCCTCTTCCATTGAGGGACCTTCGTACAGATGGCACTTCGGTGTTTCAAGCAGGATTTTATCTACTGACTAACGCATACTAAAACAACCATTACTGTCCCTCGAACTTTGACAACACGGGGTAAGGTTGATTCCTTTTACCACTCCCCATTTCCATTGCAGGTGCCTCTTGAAGATGGTAGTGGTTCATGCAGGGGTTTATTAGCTTAAGAAGAATGAAAAACACGTCCTTGGGTTGAAGGTTTAGTCCGAATGAAAGACACATGGAGGAAGAACCAGAGAGAAGAACAGAAAGGAGAGAGAGAGAAAGAGAGAGAGAGAGAGAGAGAGAGAGAGAGAGAGAGAGAGAGAGAGAGAAATTGTTCGTAAGTTTATATACATTTAAGTAATAATATATATACGTGGATAAGTATAAATATGCGTTTATATATATATATATATATATATATATATATATATATATATATATATATATATATATATATATATATATATATATATATATATATATATGCATATTCCTGTCTATGTGTATCTATGCATATTTCCTTATCTGTCTGTCTATATTTACCCATCTACTTACATGTATATTTTTCTATACACTATTACCTGCCTCTGTCTATCGATGTGTGTATTTATCTGTACCTATCTGTCTGTCTATCTTGCTATCTGTCTATCTGTCTATCTACATGTATATCTTTATACTATATATTTATTCATATACAATCTGTCCTACTTAATTCCGTCAGTCTCTCTCTCTCTCTCTCTCTCTCTCTCTCTCTCTCGTCGGCCATTTTGAAAGAGAGAAGAAAATTACAGGTGAAATGCAAGCCTGGCTTGGGTGTTGAGTGTCGGATGTACGAACACGGCTGGTGCCACTGACGCCAATCTGCACTTCACTAGAAAAGGCCATTTGGTTCGGCAATATTATAGGCCAAATTAACACACGGGATCTGCCTGACGTTTGTTTTTAGTATATTGGGGTTACTAACAGACGACTTTATTTAATTTAAGAAAGGTGTCTTGTCGGAAACAGGTACGTTACGCCTATATCTAACACCTGTAGTTCGAGAAATCTGTCTAAAACTGATTATATCGGTGAGGGTATAACCCCCCAAAAAAAAAAAAAAAAATGAAAAGAACGTTCTGTAGTTCATTCACTTTGACTCAAATTTCATCCTTTTGCGTATTTTAAGTAGCTCAGTGACACAAGAAGACAATACTAACTTCGTCTCATCATGCTTTCTGTAGTACTTCTTCGTGACTAGCATCATATTCTAGTGTTAATCTATTGTTATAACCCAGCATTCAAGATGGAGTGATGGCAATTTTAGGCTAAGGTAAATGAACAGGGTATAGTGCTTAGTGGGTTGAAGGAAAGAGTAATATCATTGGTGAAATATTATCCAGGGAATTTAACTGTAAACATCTGGTCTCGTTGCAGTTATAGTGAGTCGGGATTTACAGCAGTATAAATCCTCTTGGGGCTGTGTATACTCGCTGTTTCTATTACCCCTTCAGTCACGTGATAGAATTATACTGTGTGCTTTATTCCTGCTGTGTTCAGGCGATTCTTTTCATCTTAAGACTGACCTCTAGTGGTGAAGAGTTAAATAGAGAGTTTCAGAGGTCTCTCCAGCTAAGTTTAATCGTTTAGAGAGAGAGAGAGAGAGGGAGGGAGAGAGAGAGAGAGAACTGATGGGTCTTTCACTGTTAAGCACTGGGTAGGGGAGAGTCACTTCCCCAGCGATAGATAATGGCGTTCCTGCCCTTTGGATCAGATGCCCTTCCAGACCCACAAAACACGACTAGAACATGTATAAGAGAGAAGTGAGGTCATGTCAGGTGCGTACAGGTCACCCGCTATACGTACATCGCTAAGAAGTGTCCTGTCGCTCGCCTGGCCTGGTTTTCTCTCCGTGGATTTGACTCTCAGCCTCATTGGTCACAGGAGCCTGGGAGTCTTAATGGAGTAGGTTTGTACTCCACCCATCACCCCAACCTTACATGGGGAAAAGGGACATGATGATGATGATGATGATGATGATCCCAGTCTTACATGAGAAAAGGGGACATGATGATGATGATGATGATCCCAGTCTTACATGAGAAAAGGGGACATGATGATGATGATGATCCCAACCTTACATGGGAAAAAGGGCCATGATGATGATGATGACGATGATGATAATGATGATGATCCCAACCTTACATGGGAAAAAGGGACATCATGATGATGATGATGATGATGATGATGATGATGATGATGATGATGATCCCGACCTTACATGGGAAAACGGGACATGATGATGATGATGATGATGATTATGATGATGATGATGATGATGATGATCCCAACCTTACACTGGAAAAAGGGACATGATGATGATGATGAAGATCCCAACCCTACATTGAAAAAATGATGATGATGATGATGATGATGATGATGATCCCTTCACCACCAGATATTCGCGCCAAATTGAGAAAGTGCGTCCGTTGGCAGCAAGGACGTCCTCGAACTGAAGTGGGGAATTAAAAACAAAACAGATTTTATTTATTGTTACGTTGTTTTGTTTTAATGTGTGTGTGGTAATAAATCCAGTTCTGTTTTCATAATGCAATTTGTGGAGCGAGTTTTGCATATTTGATAGAGGTATTTTATGTTGTGTGAATTAAACTGAATATTTATCCCTGTGGCAGTCCTCTCTCTCTCTCTCTCTCTCAAGGTTTAGAAAACCTTAGTAATTCTGCCCCTGTTCACATCAGACGATTTTATTCAGCAGAAAATGAGTCATAGGAGTACAAGGATTCCATCATTAACCCCTTCAAAGTCGTGCCAACTCTAGCACTGTACTCCACCCAAAGCCAGACGATTTTATACAGCTGAGAGTGAGTCCTAGGGGCCTGGGGGGGGGGGTTAGTGTGTTTGTTATTGGTAGGCTGAATTAAAGCTTTGGTGCGTTGAACAGCGAGGAGTCTGTGGGAGGTGCATCATCATCATCACCTTCATGTTGTTGTTATTTTTTTGTTTCTCCTCCTCCTCCTCTTCCTCTGTCTTCTTTCCTCGTCATTGTTATTTTTGTTCTGCCATCGTTACTCTCCATAATATTCAAAAGAGCAAGCGAAGCGAGCGAGCGAGAACACTTACTGATCACAGTATTCCTCCTCCTCCTCCTCCTTTCCTCTTCATTGTTACTTATGTTCTGCCATCGTTACTCTCCATAATGATCGAGTTAGTGTGCGAATCGAACGAGAGAGAACACTTACTGAACACAGTGTTTGGTCCCCGGGCCAGTGAATAAGTGTGGCTCTAACCTGGACGAGCCTGTAACCGTGAAATTTTTGTGGACATACTAAACTTATAGATATGAATTATACCTTTTTGAAATCCTCATGCAGAACTGATATGACCATGTGAAACTGTCTCAGGTTTTAAAAATGTTAATGGAATATATAAAAGTGATGTCAAAATTGTTATGCAGTAGTCCTTAACTCAGCGAAGATTGGAGTTTTCAGAGTAGTTCGTTTCATTGGGCATCCTTAAAAACATAGGATTTGCCACTAAGTGATGAAACTTGGTTCAGAAATAACGATTTTATGAGATTATGTGACCAATTTTGTCTGATGTTGGGTACCGCAGACGCCACACGCAGAGTGGACGAACTGGAGATTTGAGGTGAGGCGGAAGTCGCGACGTGCCTATATGAATTTTCCTGACAGCAAGCAGCAAAACAAAAACCAGTTCAAAAAATGCAATAAGTGAAACTTCCGTGGAAAGTGGTGAATTGGATCACATCTGTATATCTATTCGATTCCAACGCATTCCACTCACTTGAACACATTCCACACCTTGGGCGTTTATTACCTCTACCCAGCTAACCATACCAAGGCGTAAATTCATCCTTTCCTCCATCTTTAATGCTGGGCTATAGCAAGAAAGTAATACAGTATAAGGTACAAGTCACGCAGCGGTGCTATGGAAAGAATGTAGAGCCCTGACATTGTGTTCTCTGCAACTGAGCTACGTGAAAACAGCTGCATATGATGAAAATCTCTGCCCAGTTTAAGTGAATGACGTATAGCTATCATCACTGTTAATGTAACCATCATCATCATCATCATCATCATCGTCGTCGCCGTCGTCGTCGTCGTCGTCACTGGTGCCATCATTATCATCATCATCATTATCATGAACATCATCGTCTTCGTCGCCGGTACCATCATAATCATCATCATCATCATCATCATCGTTGTCGTCGTCGTCGTCATCAGCATCAGCAGCAGCAGCATTATCATCATCGCCGTCATCGTCTACTTATAGATTATATCAACCTATATATATATATATATATATATATATATATATATCTATATATATATATATATATATATATATATATATATATATATATATTGTTACGGAACAGAGAAAGATAATGTACACTTTAAGTGAGAATACTAAAAATCACCACTGTCCCGCAAAGTTACAGGTTCAAAACAAAAGAGTTAGGTAAAATTACAAGTTAAAGTTTAATGCTCAAACTAACAACAAAACATTCAGGACTCATAAGAATAATGTAATGGCAAAAAACAGGTTAAATATATGGTTAACTGCAATAGCCTCTATTAACACGAAATTAGCAAGAGTAAATTTATCTAAGTCAGCCCTGATAAAATGAAAATACACTGGATAATGCTCAGTTAATGCAAGATAAATTATTACAGATACAAAATATTATTAATAGTGATGGCTGATAATAAGAACCCTATATGAATTACAAAAACTTTACTAGGTCTACAAATCAACACCGTATGCTATACAGTACAAGAACAAAATGTAAAAGCACTTATACTCAGATTACACAGCTGCTAGATGGTTGGAGACTTCCTGAGCACTCACAATAATAACTGTACAGGGGAGGACAGAGATGTGAGCAAAATGAGGAGTAGACTCTAAGTGGCAATACTGTAGAGACTGAGCTCATTATATAGGGGCCGGCAGAGCTTGATACTACTTGTAAGAAGGACGCGCAAATGAAGCTATGGGGACAAAGAGTTGACAATCCTGCTCTGAACAACAGAAAGAACGACTTACTCTACTATAAGGGAGGAGGCGGGGAGTGAGGTAGAACACGCTCGTGATCAAACATGCAGCATACTGTACGTTAGAATTACACAAAGGATGATGAAATCATAGGCTATGTAACACCTCCCCACAAAGAAAAAGAAATTTACAAAGGAAATTTCTTATTACTCTAAAACAATCTGTCTAAAGTCTAGATAAGCAATCTGCAATAAAATTTTCCTTCCCCTTGACATGCTGTATGTCTAGTGAATACTCCTGAAGAAGTAGACTCCATCTTGTCAATCTCTGATTTTTATCTTTAAACTTACTAAGGAATTTCAGTGGGTTATGATTGGTATAAATGACTATGGGGTCAAAACCAGAACACAAATAAAATGAAAAATGCTGTAAACCCAAAATCAAGGCCAAAAGCTCTTTCTCAATAGTTGAATAGTTCTTTTGAGGTGGAGTGAACTTCTTACTGTAATAAGATACAGGGTGTTCAATACCCTGATCGTCCTCTTGCAGCAAAACAGCCCCAGCTCCTGTTTCACTTGCGTCAACAGCCATCTTAAAAGGCTTAGCAAAATTTGGAGTAGCGAGCACTGGCTGACTTAATAGGATAGCTTTAAGTTTCCTGAAAGAGGATTCACAGTTATCGGTCCAGACAAATTTAACTCCCCTTTTCAGTAGGTCTGTAAGTGGTGATACAAGAATTGAAAAGTTAAGAACAAATCTCCTGTAATAACCTACCATTCCCAAAAATCTTTGTAGCTCTTTCCTACTTTTAGGTCTGGGAAGATCAGTTATAACCTGAACCTTAGCTCCTGGTGGTGCAACATGTCCATCACCAATTACGTACCCAAGGTAATGAACTTTAGCTTGACCAAACTCACACTTTGATAAATTAGCTACAAGATTAGCCTGAACCAAACGCTCAAGAAATTTACTGACATGGAATAGGTGATCTTTCCAGTTGTCACTGAAGATTAATACATCATCAGTATAAACAACACACCCTGCCAAACCCTCTGTTACAACATTCATGAGTTTCTGAAATGTGGCTGGTGCATTCTTCATACCATATGGCATTACAGAACATGCAAAAGTCTTTCCTAGTGTTACAAAACATGAGATCTCCCTAGCACGTTCAGTCATAGGTACTTGCCAGTATCCCTTTAACAAATCAAACTTACTTACGTACCTAGCCTTTCTGATCTTGTCTATGCAATCTTCCACGCGAGGGAGAGGGTAAGTGTCTGTTTTGGTTATCTGATTAACACGTCTGTGGTCAATGCAAAGCCGCTGTGACCCACCTGGCTTAGGGACTAAAGTGACAGAACTCCACTCGCTCTGACAGGGCTCAATCATCTTGTGGTCCAACAGGTAGCCAAGCTCCTTCTGGATGAGAGGAACTTTCACTAGGTTCACACGGTAAGGAGGCAGTTTAATTGGCTTTGCGTCTCCAACATCGACATCATGCATCAACACAGTGGTTCTTCCTGGAGTGGCACGGAACACTTGCAGGTACTCCTGCAGTAATGCCGAAAACTCCTGCCTTTCCTCGGGAGGTAGATGAGAAAGCTTAGTCTGGAGATCATTCATGATATCAGGATTCTTCCCCAAACTATCACTCAGGCTCATACTGCATGGGAGAGCTTCACTTGCAGACTCGGGTGGAACAGCTACAGTGCAGACTGGATTATTTTCGTCCCGTCTGTAATATAACTTTAGCATGTTGATGTGACAAAGTTGCTTGTTCTTTCTACGATCTGGTGTGGCGATGACATAGTTGACATCACTGAGTTTCTTCTCCACGAAATAAGGACCACTAAACTTGGCTTGAAGAGGTTGCCCATGCACTGGTAGCAGAATCAAAACCTGATCTCCTGGCTGAAAGTGGCGTAACCTGGACTTCTTATCATACCAAGTCTTCATCTTCTCCTGAGCAGCTCCTAAATTCTCTCTCACCAGCCGTAAAGCAGTGGACAGCCGTTCTTTGAACTTCATCACATACTCCAGCAGGTTGACGTCATCTTCCTCCGACAGCCAGCATTCCTTGAGTAACTTAAGGGGTCCTCTTACTTCATGGCCAAACAGTAGTTCAAAAGGTGAGAAGCCCAGTGATTCATTTGGAGATTCTCTTGCGGCAAACACAACGAATGGAAGACCTTTATCCCAGTCTTTCTGATGTTCCAAACAGTATTTCTTGAGCATCGATTTGAGTGTTTGATGATATCTCTCCAACGCTCCTTGGGTCTGGGGATGGTAAGCTGAAGACGTGATCTGGGTGATGCCCAGCTCTTTCAGAGACTGCTTGAAAACGTTTGACATGAAATTACTTCCCCGGTCTGACTGTACCTCCTTGGGCAGACCAAACTTTGTGAAGAACCCTAGCATTTCCTTAACCATGTTCTTTGCTGAGATATTTCTAAGTGGAATGGCTTCAGGATAACGAGTAGCCATATCAGTCAGGGTCAACACATAAGAAAATCCTGAAGAAGTCTTAGGAAGAGGGCCCACAATATCCACCAACACACGGGTGAAAGGCGCCTCAAAAGGAGGAATGGGAACTAGAGGTGCAACCTTTTCGGTCTGATTACACTTCCCCACAACTTGACAGGTGTGACAAGACTTACAATACCAGGAAACATCCCTGAAGATACCTGGCCAGTAGAAGTGTTTCAAAATGCGTGCCACAGTCTTCCTCACTCCAAGGTGTGCTGCCAAACTGGAATCATGAGCCACTCTAATGATATCCTGCCTACAAACACGAGGGATGACAACTTGATGTACAACCTCCCATTCACAGTCGGCTGATGCTGTTGGGGGTCTCCACTTCCTCATAAGTACTCCTGACTTTATATAATAACAAGTAGAAGCACCAGCTGACTCTTCCTCACTGCAAGCAGAGTTAGCTAGACCTTTCAACTCAGGGTCAGCAACCTGCAACTCAACCAACTCTTGACGAGACAAATTATCAACACTACGGGGTACTGCCTCATCTGGTGAGTGGTCCAAATTAGCAAGAAAAGTGTCAGCTAGGATAACATCATCATCATCAGTATCCTCTAAGTCACCAGTAACTTTAGACTTAGCCCTAGTGACAGCACATGCAGGGAACACATCAGGGACATCACAATCCTGGGCCACAGCCACTGGCTCACTAGACAACTGAGGAGCTGGACACACTTGACTTCCACCAATATCATTTCCAAGTAAGAAAGTTACACCTGACATTGGGAGTGTCTCAACCAACCCACCCATAACGGAACCATTAACAAAACCAGACTCTAAATTCACTCTGCACAGAGGGACAGAGAAGTAATTATTCCCTACACCTTGTAAGATTACAGTTTCATCAGAGGAATTAACATTAGAGCCTAGAACACCGGTCAGCATAAGGGATTGGCAAGCACCTGTATCACGATATATTTTAACTGATTTCCTGTCATTACTGTCCAGAGGACTGACAAAACCATCAGACAGGAAATTAGCACATGAACTCTTGAGAGTGTCACCCACGTTACTGCTCAAAAGAGGAGCTCCATCATGAGAATTTAAGTTACCCCTCAAAGCAAGTTCAGTTAACTCAGTTAAAGAATTCTGGGAACTCTCAAGAGTGGACACTAGACCAATTGACTGAATATTTAAAGACTCCTTTTTGTTCACATCACGCTGTCTCCTGAAACATTTCTCCGTAGTATGACCAAGCTTACTACAATAAGTACATTTAATTTTCTGAAATCTAGAGGTGAAGCTGGTATTTACTTCCTGAGAAACATCATCTTTATTCTCTTTCCTGTTACCTGTACTCTGAGTAGAGGCAACGTACTTACTCTCAGCTTTCCTTTTTTCTCTAGAATATCTCTTGTGAGTGAGAACATATTCATCAGCTAAAACTGCAGCATCAGACAAATTATCTATTCTTTTCTCATCAAGATATAGGCTTACATCTTTATTAACACACCTTTTGAAGTCCTCCAGCAAAATCATCTGCTTAAATTTGTCAAAATCAGAATCCACATTCTTAGAATTTAACCACTGCTCTAACAGATCTTCTTTGATTTTTGCATACTCAACATGGGATTGCTTATCTTGCTTATAAGTTGTCCTAAATTTTACTCTATAAGCTTCAGGAACAAGCTCATAGGCCTTAAGAATCAAGCTCTTGACTACATCATAATTATCAGATTGATCCTGAGGCAAAGATGCATAAGTTACTTGAGCTTTACCGGTGAGAACAGTTTGAAGGAGTACTGGCCAATACTTTTTGGGCCAATTAAAACCTGTAGCTACCCTCTCAAACAACTGAAAATACTTTGTTAAATCAGATTAATTAAAAGGAGGGACAAGTTTAACATTTTTAGCCACATCAAAATCATCAGAGCTAGATGATCCAGTTCCACCTTGTTTTATGCGATACTCATGGTCTGCCTGAATCCTAGCAAGTTCAATTTGTGCCTGAGCCTGTATCTGTGCCTCCTGAATACGAGCCTGAGACTCCGCCTCCTTAGCCTGAGACTCAGCCTCCTTAGCACGTGCATGAAATTCAGCCTCCTTAACACGAGCCTCCTGCAGAGCTAGCTGTAACTTAGCTATTTCAATCTGCGTTTGCTCATTTGGAGGAGTCACATTAAACAAGCTTTCATTAATCATGTCAACAATTTGATCTTTAAAATGATGAGAGTGAATTGCAATTCCCAATTGTTGAGCAACAAGCTTAAGTTCATTCTTTGTTCTGTTTTCTACATCACACACTGTTTGCACATTTGACAAAAAAATTTTGGCTTCATCAAGCGTAGTCATAGTAGACATCATGAATAAATCACAGTCACAAAATATCAGGCAATATCCTTATGATAATATCCTGAATATCCTGATAAGAGGTCGCCAAATTTATGTTACGGAACAGAGAAAGATAATGTACACTTTAAGTGAGAATACTAAAAATCACCACTGTCCCGCAAAGTTCCAGGTTCAAAACAAAAGAGTTAGGTAAAATTACAAGTTAAAGTTTAATGCTCAAACTAACAACAAAACATTCAGGACTCATAAGGATAATGTGATGGCAAAAAACAGGTTAAATATATGGTTAACTGCAATAGCCTCTATTAACACGAAATTAGCAAGAGTAAATTTATCTAAGTCAGCCCTGATAAAATGAAAATACACTGGATAATGCTCAGTTAATGCAAGATAAATTATTACAGATACAAAATATTATTAATAGTGATGGCTGACAATAAGAACCCTATATGAATTACAAAAACTTTACTAGGCCTACAAATCAACACCGTATGTTATACAGTACAAGAACAAAATGTAATAGCACTTATACTCAAATTACACAGCTGCTAGATGGTTGGAGACTTCCTGAGCACTCACAACAATACCTGTACAGGGGAGGACAGAGATGTGAGCAAAATGAGTAGATCTAAGTGGCAATACTGTAGAGACTGAGCTCATTATATAGGGGCCGGCAGAGCTTGATACAACTTGTAAGAAGGATGCGCAAATGAAGCCATGGGGACAAAGAGTTGACAATCCTGCTCTGAACAACAGAAAGAACGACTTACTCTACTATAAGGGAGGAGGGGGGGAGTGAGGTAGGGCTCGTGATCAAACATGCAGCATACTGTACGTTAGAATTACACAAAGGATGATGAAATCATAGGCTATGTAACAATATATATATATATATATATATATATATATATATATATATATATATATATATATATATATATATATATATATATATATTTTGCCAGACGCCTCAATCCTGTTTGGGGTGGCCACAAACAAATCGCCTCCAAGTCGCCCTGTCCCCCGCCATCTCACTGCCCTGCTCCCAACTCACACCCCCCACTCTCATATACCTCTCCACACCATCCCTCCATCTCATCCTCGGCCTCCCCCTCCCTCTTCCCCCCTCCACCTCACACACACACATCCACATCCACACCACAACGCTCCTTTATATCCTCATTCGTCAGCCTGTCTCTCCATGTGACTCCACAGGCTCCTCTTAAATAACTCATTTCCACTGCTCTCACTCTTGACTTGTGTCCTTCCAACAATGTCCAAGCTTCACTTCCGTACGTTAGAGTTGGTGTCACAATACTATCATGTAGTAACTTTTTCACTTCCATGCTCACTTCCCTGTTTCTTATGACTGCTTTCAAAGAACCAGCAACCTTTCTTCCCTGCTGTACCCTTTCAAGCGTTTCACCCTCCAAACCTCCATCCTTACTCATCACACTACCCAAGTACTTAAACGTACTCACATTTTCCAATTCCTCACCATCCAACCTCGCTGTACATTCACTGACTTCACCTCTCTCAAAGACCATCACTTTACTCTTCCTTACATTCACCTTTAGATTCCGTTTCTTACACACTCTCCCAAACTCATCCACCAAGCCTTGCAGCTCCCCTTCGTCTTCACTCAAGAACACAGTATCATCTGCAAACAACAGTACAGGGAGTTTCCAAACACTATCCTCTCTCACCAGGGCCACTCCAACATCCACTACCCTACCTTGTACCTCTTTTATTACCCCATCCATGTAAAGATTGAACAACCATGGAGACATGACACATCCCTGTTTCAACCCAACTTTCAAAGAGAAAAATTCACTTAGTTCACCATCCACACGCACTGCAGCCTTCGCACCATCGTACTTACTCTTCACAGCATTCAGCAACTTCCCATCTACTCCATATATTCTTAACACTTTCCACAATCCTTGTCTATCCACCCTGTCATATGCTTTCTCCAAATCCATGAAAGCTGCATACAACTTCTTTCCTTACTCTAGAAACTTTTCCACTGAAGATCTAAGAATGAATATCTGATCTACACACCCTCTTCCCTTCCTAAAGCCTCCCTGTTCTTCTCCAACTAATTTCTCTGTTCTTTCTCTAACTCTGTCAATATGTATCCTACCATACACTTTTCCTATTATACTAAGAAGACAAATGCCCCTATGATTACCACACACTTCTTTTTCCCCTTTTCATTTGTACAAGGGAATGATTATACCTGACTTCCAATCCTCCGGGACTCTGCCTTCCTCCCAGGCCAATCTGCACATCTTCCACATCCATTCTACTACTATCTCTCCCCCATGCTTGAGCATTTCACCACACACTCCATCAATTCCTGGGGCTTTCCCCGATTTAACTTTCTTCATTGCTTCCACAACTTCTATCCTACTGATTTCTTCCTGTCTTCTCACCTCCCTCCTTCTCTCAGCCATTCCCCAGCCACTTATACTCGCATTACTTCCATCCTCTATGTTCAACAATTCCTTAAAGTGTTCTCTCCATCTGCTCACTTTTTCTCCCTTCTCCATTAGTAATCTACCATTGTTATCTTTCACTCCCCTGCTAACTCCACGTCCACCCTGTCTTACTCTTTTCACTTCTTTCCAGAACATTTTCTTACAGTCCCTCCACTTTACACTCAAATTCCTTCCAAATTCCTCATCCACTCTCTTCTTACTCTCTCTTACTAATCTTTTCACCTCTCTCTTTCTTTCTACATATAACTCTCTCTTCTGCCTCTCAACTTCTTCCACGCCCCTATTTCTCATCCATTCATTGTATGCTTTCTTCTTTTGTGCCACAGCCTGTCTCACCTCTTCTGTCCACCACGCTGTTCCTTGCATCCCCGTCCGTCTTCTCTTCCTTCCACACACCACATCACATACTGCACATATTTCTTCTGTAAATATCCTACACACACCTTCCATATATATATGCCGGTATGAATTTGTCTTTTATATTTGTATCCTATTCAGGGCCATGGCTTTCCTGTAGCTAAACCAAATCGACTGGCGTTAAACAATAAAATCACGCACATGGGGATCAGTGGGATTTGTGGGTGTTCTTTCACTTTCTTTGAATACAGTACACAATGCCCGCTTTATATTTCGTTTTTTGTGTTATAAGTATAAACTCCCGTAAACCGATCACGTATATTGCACTGTACTCCCACCACCACCATACAATTTCATTCAGGGGTAAGGACCTCACTTATAGAGAAGGAGGTTAATGGAAGCTGTATCTAGTACCCCCAGTTCAGTAAGTCGCACGGAAGTTGAGTCTGTTCCTGTGGTGACAGAAGACTATAATATAAAGTGCCTAACTGGATAAAAATGCTTAAATCCACAATATATATGTTACAGTCAATATCTAAATCCAGACAATTTGTAAAGTGACTGAACTTTTGAGGCAATATGTGAATTGCCTGGTTCACCCAGTCAGTTTAGAAATCAGCTAAAAATTGAAGACAATTTACAAAGTGACTAAAATTCTGATAGATTTTCTTGGCATATTGACTAATATGGGGTAATATACTGACATAGACAAACAAACAGTGTTCTTGAGTAAAATTTTATTTTCTAAAACCTACGTGACAATATAATGTGATAATAAAACCTACGTGACAATATAATGTGATAATAAAACAATGAAAGACTAAAATATGACAATAAAGTAAGACATTAAATCAGTTTTTATTCTTACAGGTCAAACTAGAGTTTGAATCCTGGTATGGGTAATCGGTCAGTTTGCCTATTGGCAGTTTGTGTGATGATGTCTGGGTAGTTTATCAGTGTGTGTGTGTGTGTGTGTGTGTGTGTGTGTGTGTGTGTGTGTGTGTGACCGGTACAGACGTCTGGGTAGCTAGCCAGTGCAGTTGTGTGTTGGCCTTGTCCCTGGCATTTACTCTTGTGTCCTTCCGTGAGGTGTAGTTCGTTTGTAGAACATATGGCGTGTTCTGAGGAAGCACTTTTTTGCGAGAAAGTGATGTTGAAGAAAAAATCGGATTCAAAGTCATTAGTACTGACTAAAATTGAGTAGTACAATCTGATAGAGGAACTCAGAGTAGCAACATCTGCAAAAAATAAATCAAATCGGCAGTATTACATCCTTAGAAGTTACGAAGTTCTTCAGTGTGGTGACGTTGAAAAGTTGATCAAAAAACGGAATGACAGAAATCAAGAACCTGTTTATTTTTGTGCACATTGAGGATATGTTTGACAAAATAAAACGTGCTCACATTACTACGGGACATGGCGGCAGAGACAAAATGGTCAAAGTTTTGTCAAGCTATGCAAACGTTACTAGAGATACCGTAGAACTGTTCAAATCTTTGTGTGTTCAGTGTCAAAAGAAACGGAAAAGATGTACGACCAAGGGTGTTACTGTTAAACCGATTTTGTCAAAGGACTTTGGCTCACGAGCTCAGGTGGATCTTGTTGACATGCAGTCTTGTGCCAAAGGAAAGTATAAGTGGATAATGGTGTATCAAGATCACCTAACAAAGTATTGCATATTGCGTCCCTTAACTTCAAATAGGGCCGCTGAGGTTGCATTCCAACTAATGGACATATTTTTAATGTTTGGAGCACCTAAAATTCTTCAAGGCGATAATGGTAGTGAATTTACAGCATTAGTCATTTCGGAACTCAAACTTCTTTGGCCAGACTTGTTAATGGTTCATGGTAAACCAAGGCATCCGCAGAGTCAGGGATCAGTTGAACGCCTTAACTGTGATATAAAAGACATGCTAGTTTCATGGTTAGGTGATAATGATACAAGTGACTGGCCCATGGGACTCAAGTTTGTGCAGTTTCAAAACACCAGTTACCATTCTGGGATCAAACAATCCCCATACAAAGCACTCTTCGGTGTTGAGGCCAGAGTAGGTCTACGCTCAACTTCACTTCCAGAGGAAGTTTTGAAGACAATGGTTACTAAAGATGATTTACTTGGAGCTTACACTTTCCCCTCGGACTCTGCTCATCCAGATGATTCATCTGAGTGCTCTGCTCGTCCAGTTGATCCACCTGAGTGCTCTGCTCATCCAGATGATTCACTTGAGTGCTCTGCTCATCCAGATGATCCACCTGAGTGCTCTGCTCATCCAGATGATTCACCCGAGTGCTCTACTCATCCAATTGATTCATCGAAGGGCTCTACTCATCCAATTGATTCATCGAAGGGCTCTACTCATCCAGATGATTCACCTGAGGGTTCTACTCACCGTGAGGACTTCGCTCATCCAGGTAGTGACACTCACACACAGAAAAAAAAAATGTTAAAAAAAGGTAACTGATAACTGATCTCATTAAGCTCATAACCACATGTCAAGTCTATCACCATTAATTAAATACTTATCTCTGTTATAAAGCTTAAAATCCATTGCTTTTATTCTTTTTTTTGTTCATTCAGATGGTTTATCCGAGGGTTCTGCCTATCCAGACAATTCACCCTGTGACCAGAATCCTACAGGAAGACTTCATGTGCTCCAAGAACACATAGCACTTCAACGGTCAAGAGCAGCTGCTGGTCAGTTAGCCCAAGCTGAACGCATGGTGAAACGTAGTCGTTTAGATCATGCCCCTGGTAATCCCAGAGATAATGTGACAATTCCCATACCGTTGGTTGATCGAGGTAAAGGTGATTCCCGAAATGTTATACGTGTTATCTTAGATCGTAATGAAAATGACATGTATCGAATAGCCGTGAGAGAAGGAATACTTAAGGGACGCTACAGTAGAAGTCAGTTTGATATTTGTACCAAGCAACTGTATAGCCTTGATGACGTGAGTGCAGACAAGGAAACAGGACTTCGTCAGGCAGTACAGCAGTCATCTAGGTTTGGTGGTCAAGGTTATGCTAAGTGCAATTGTACTGTGAGTAAGAAACAATGTCAAACAAATCGCTGTAAATGTTATAAAGAAGGTCACAAGTGCAATAGTCGGTGCCACTCTAGTTTAAC
The DNA here is from genome assembly GCF_032717465.1 of Coenobita brevimanus. Taxonomy (NCBI): domain Eukaryota; kingdom Metazoa; phylum Arthropoda; class Malacostraca; order Decapoda; family Coenobitidae; genus Coenobita; species Coenobita brevimanus. The sequence continues at coordinate 17,883,395 of NC_136954.1, forward strand.
CTGTAAGAATAAAAACTGATTTAATGTCTTACTTTATTGTCACATTTTAGTCTTTCATTGTTTTATTATCACATTATATTGTCACGTAGGTTTTATTATCACATTATATTGTCACGTAGGTTTTATTATCACATTATATTGTCACGTAGGTTTTAGAAAATAAAATTTTACTCAAGAACACTGTTTGTTTGTCTATGTCAGTATATTACCCCATATTAGTCAATATGCCAAGAAAATCTATCAGAATTTTAGTCACTTTGTAAATTGTCTTCAATTTTTAGCTGATTTCTAAACTGACTGGGTGAACCAGGCAATTCACATATTGCCTCAAAAGTTCAGTCACTTTCCATATTGTCTGGATTTAGATATTGACTGTAACATATACATCTGTTGCCGTTGTATTTTTACCTGCAAATTTGAGTGGCCAGTTTCCCTCAGTTTACAGAAAGAGTTTTACACACACACACACACACACACACACACACACACACACACACACACCAAAGTTGGGATATTTTGAACCACATCTCGGATATGGGCATCCTTTTAGCGACCTTGGCACCAAATGTAGTGTGTAAGAAATCCTCTTGGCGCAAAATTCGATGAGATCCCGTGATATTATGGAGATTTTGTCAGGATTTGAACAGTATTTCCAGGGACTGCGGCATTTCCCTGCCTCTTAATGGAGTTTTGTGCACCTAGCGACATACTATCGCCTGAGAAATAAGTAACCGTGATCCCAGTGTTCTAATCACACGTATTAATCCACTCTCAGTTGAATAGCATCGTCTTTGTGGAATAGAGTGGCAGAGTTGTCCTGGGAATGGTTTATGGCACTCATTCTCTTAACACACTCAGAATAATTTGACTCATTCCCTACAAATAAAAAAAAAATCGTCTCGCGGTAGCTGTAATAGAATTTTAAAACTGTCCAGATCCTTAGACGGTTAATGAGTTGTAGAAGCTGGAAGGCTGCGTGCAACACAAGTGATAGGCGCTGAAGTCGATGTTTCCTTATGTTGTATACATATAATAATAATGATAATGATAATAATAATAATAATAATAATAAAATAATAATAATAATAATAATAATAATAATGGTGGTAGTAGTAGTAGTAGTAATTGTAGTAGCAGTAGTAGTAGTAGTAGTAGTAGTAGTAGTAACAACAACAAGGAACTCTCAGAAGTGCAACACCTGCGCCCCGTAAGTATTGGAAGAGCCGAATATTTTACCTTGCCCTGTGCCCTTGACTCTCAACTGATTGCTCTCAAAACTGAATTGATTCATTCTAACCTAACCCTTAACCCTTCCACCAACTTTGCTTCAAATCAGAGCAGAACTGTGTGAGTTGACTTTGCACAATGACCTTAACCTTTGACCTTACGCTGTGATCTTGACCCTGACTGATTATTCTCCAAACTGAACCTCATTCTCCTTTTTTCAATTATGAATCCTTCGACAAAGTTTAGTCTACATCGGAGAAAAACCTTTGCCATGTGATGGTGACCTTTGACCTAATGTTCTCAAATAGGTCAGCCTCTTGTGTCATCCTCAACTCATCCACCAAGACTGACCCAAATCAGATCAAAACTCTTTTCGTTATTATTATTATTATTATAATTTTTTTCACACACGACTCACGAGTCGACCTTTGATCTTGTCCTGTGCCCTTGACCACTGACTGACTGTTGTCAGAACTGAGTCTCTTCTTTCTTGCATGACACGTCCACTAAGTTTGGCTCAAATTATATCAGACTGAGGTGACCTACCTTGACCTTTGACCTTTGATTATTATGAAAATGGAATCCATTTATTCTGGTCTTATTCTTGACCATTTAACAAATCTTTGCCTAAATGGGATGAAAACCCTTAGTTGATCCAGCCCCATTTTCGCAACCCTAGACCACTTGTTTTAAACTGGATAAAAGCTTAGTTTTTTTTGTTAGCAATACACACACCGATTAAAACATATCACCCGCTCTTGCTTCGCGAGCACGGGTGGGATATTAATAACAGGTATACTGTAGTCAGCTCTTTATTAGACCGGTGTATCAATGACTTAATATTCTGGTACTGTCACGGTCCGTGTTCGTCATATCGCTAACATAAATCTTTCTTATTATGACGATGCGAATATAATTGATAACGTCAGTGGGCAGGGATAATGAGACCTGCCTCGATCGATTATATCTCATTAACACCCAGGCTCCTGTGACTCTCGCCCAGCTCATTAAAATCATATGGTGTTAGCTGGAACATATTACTTGAGTTACCCCCGTTATGTGAGGTAATTTCAAAATCACATTAATTTTTCTCATAATATCATCTTTTTCAATTTCCATTTACTTCTTTTCCACTGGTTTTCTTCTCTTGTCCTCTTTCTCCATCCCCCTTCCCCCATCACCCTTCTCATCGACTTCCTCATCTCCTACTCTTCTTCTTTTTCTTCATACTCTTCTCTTCCCTTCCCATCCTCTTTCTTCCTCTGGTCCTACCTCTCTCTATTCTCTCCCTTCTCCACTACCCCTCCTTTTCCTTTCCTTTTCTTCTCTTCTGTCTCTTTCCGGGTCTCTCCTTACTCCTTTCCCATCCTCTCTCGCAATCCCCAGTTCCTCTCTGTCTGTCTGTCTGTCTCTGTCTGTCTGTCTGTCTCTCTCTCTCTCTCTCTCTCTCTCTCTCTCTCTCTCTCTCTCTCTCTCATCCTGCAGCAGAGTGAGGGTTTATGTGGGTTCCGTCCAGAGCCTGACTTCATGATTTATAGCACCACTTTCAACCTTCCGACGACTTTGGTTTTGGATCTCTTTCTCTCTCTCTCTCTCTCTCTCTCTCTCTCTCTCTCTCTCTCTCTCTCTCTCTCTCTCTCTCATTGCCAAGTTTCGTTTTGTCTCTTCATTGTCAAAATCTCTCTCTCTCTCTCTCTCTCTCTCTCTCTCTCTCTCCCCCTTTCTCTCTCTCATTGCCAAGTTTCGTTTTGTCTCTTCATTGTCAAAATCTCTCTCTCTCTCTCTCTCTCTCTCTCTCTCTCTCTCTCTCCCTTTCTCTCTCTCATTGCCAAGTTTCGTTTTGTCTCTTCATTGTCAAAATCTCTCTCTCTCTCTCTCTCTCTCTCTCTCTCTCTCTCTCTCTCTTCAAAAAGGGACCAGGACCGGGGCTGAAATGAGGGAGGGGGGGGCGAAAGGAGGACTTAAGCTGGGTTTGAGAGGAGGAATTAGAGAGGAGGAGGGCGAGAGAGAGTCAAGAGGAAAACCTAAATGTGAAAGAGGATCAAGAGGGAGATTTCTAGGAGAGGGAAGGGGGATCCAAAAGGGGAGGAGGGTGAGTGGGGCCAAGAAATGGACTTAAATGGGGCTAAAAGACAACTTATTAGGGAGAGTGAGTCGAGAGGAAGAGCTAAAGAGGGTGAGGGAAGGGAAGAATATCACTTCAAGGGCTGGAGTTAAAGAGAGTTGCTAGGATTGGTGCCTTATTACGGGGTGAGAAGGGGACTTAAATAATGCCAAAAGGGGGACTAGAAGAAGACTCACGGGGACATATCAGGGAAGACGACAAAGGGGATAAAAGGGGACTCACAAGGAACTGATGGGGTGCCAAGAAGGGGAGGTAAAGGGGTCTAAGAAGGGGACTTTCAAGGGGACATGAAGAAGAACTTAAATAGAGAGCGACGGTGCTTAAAAGGAAAATTTAAGTTAGTGAGAGAGGGACGTGAAAGGGGTGAGCGAGGTGCTAGGAGGGTACATACAGGGGGTGGTCAAGGGGGGCGGTAATATCTCAGGCCGACACCAAGCTACACCCAGCAAACAAGCGGCCAGAATATCCTGATATAGTGTTAATGGAGCCTGGAGAGGAGTGGGGGGGGGGAGGTAAGGAGGGAGATGTGAGAGGGAAGGAGGTAAGAGAGTAATGAGAAAGGGGTAGAGGATAAGTGAAGGAATGTAGGAAAGAGTGTACAAATGCAGTGGAGGAGGAGAGAGAAGGGTGGGAGTGAGAACGGAGGGAAAGAGAGAAAAGGGAGGGTAAGGAATGGAGGAGGAGTCAAGAGAGGATCGGAAAGATGAAAGGTAAAGGCCTGGGGGGGAAGGGAAGGGGAGAGACAGGAGGGGAGAGGAGGGAAGATCTTGAGAAGGGAAAGGAGGGGAGAGAAGGGAGGGGAGGGGAGGAGACAGAAGGGAAACGAGTGGAGAGGAAGGAATGGGATAGAAGGGAGGTAGATGACGGGGTGGGAAGAGAGAAGGAAGGGAGAGGACTGGATAGGAGGGTTGGAGACGTGGGAAAAAAGAGAGTGAGTGAGAAGCGATGAAAGGAAGTGAGAAGGGAATGGAGGGGATTAGAAGGGAGAGGAGGGAAGAAGGGAGGTGAAAAATACAGGAGAAAATGGGGCCAAAAAGAAAGGAAGACAGGTGGGAGAAGGCGAGAGGGTTTCGGATGGGTTGAGAAACAAATGTGAGAGGGCAAAAGTCGAGAGGAAAGCGAGGTAGAAAAGAGGAATGCAGAAGAATAGGAAGAACTAGAGAAAGAAGGTGCAAAAAGGATGAAATAGGGCGAAGAAAAGTTGAGGAATGGAAAAGACAGAGGGAAAGATTACGTTAGGGTATATAACAGGAAGTATATGGGTGCTCAAGATTCAAGAAGAGGGGGCGAGGAGGAGTGAAAGAGAAGGAAGAAATAGATGGAATTGAGGCTGTGAAAGTTTACACCTGCGGGCTGGTTAGAGCATAGTTCAGACATAATGCCACTTGGGAGTGGTGCTGCTTTCCCTTGCCTTTAATGTCAGGACTGCGTGGCGTAGCCCACGGGTTCTACGCTCCTAATGGAACGAGAAAAGGGGTTGGATGAAGATGATGATCGTTGGTGGTGGTAGTGGTGGCTGTGGTTGTTGCTGTTGTTATTTACTCTGTTTACCATCGTCCTTTATTATATTAATCTTTCCTCTGATGGTTTTCACATCTATTTCGAAGTCTGTTAAAAAAAAAAATTAATTTCGTCCTTTCCATTCTACAATCACTTTCTCGAATATGTGTACGCAACGGTACCCCCATTTCGTATTCGCTTTTTTAAACATATATAATATTATAAGTAATTGTCCTTCAGTTTTGATTTTGTTTTTTATTGATATTCCTTTACTCATTTTTTCTTAGTATTTCCCACCCATTGATATAATCCATTATTATAGATTTTACCCTTTGCATTTTGCCAAACATTTTCTCTCATTATTTTTGCATGTTTCTTCCTGCTAATTCGTCTTTTTTTCTTTTTCCCTTTGTGGTTTTGCATACATTAATGAAATTTGTTGTTTTTGCTCACATTACTGTGTGTGTGTGTGTGTGTGTGAGAGAGAGAGAGAGAGAGAGAGAGAGAGAGAGAGAGAAAGTGACAGAGATTTACAGCTAACCTGCAACAGGTCCCATGAACTCTCCCCCACATTTTCTCCTTCCCTCCCCCGCACATCTTCCCTTGTTCACCTATTTCCGCCTAACACACCCTTTTTCTTCCCTCTCCTTCCCCATCACCATACTACCCCTTCTCCGTCCATTCCTCTCTTTATATCTTTTATATCTCCTACATTCTCAACTCTATCCACCCCTTCCTCCTCCTCATCATCATCATCATCACCATCACCATCACCATCACCATCTTCATCACCATCTTCATCACCATCTTCATCTTCATCTTCTTCATCTTCATCTTCATCTTGCATCCTTTAAATCAGACACGCACTCTCCCCTCCCACTCTAATTCAAGTCTTCCATCTTCTCACCCCCCACCCCCCATTTTCTATCCTCTCCTGCCCACAGTGTAATCTAGCAGTCTCTCTCTCTCTCTCTCTCTCTCTCTCTCTCTCTCTCTCTCTCTCTCTCTCTCTCTCTCTCTAATTATCTTCCAACTTCTGTCTCCTCCCACTGTCTGTCTTCCTTTCTCTATCCTTTCCCTTCATTGCCTCTCCCTCTTATCCCTCCTATCCATTCCAAGTCTCTCTTGCATCCCTTATCCTCCCTCAATCTCCTATCAGCCCTTCCTCTATTCCCTATCCCTCCCTCCCTTCCACTTCCCAATCCCTCTGCTCACCACCCTTACCTGCCACACCCTTTCCTGGCCCATTTCGTTATCATCCAATCTTCCATCCCTCTTCCTTTCCTGTTGCATGTGACCTCCTTTCCATTTCCTTTTTTCCATCCGTTTTCCGTCTGTCACTCATCTCTTTTCCATTCCTCTGTTTTCCTTCTTACCTTCAGTTCCCTGTCTACCCTCCCCCCTTTCTTCCTCCCTTCCACCCCATGCCCCATCCCCTCTGCTGACCCCACTAAACCGCCACACCCTCTCCATCCCACTCCACCTCATCCAATCTTTCAAATCACCCTCCTGTCCCATCAGCTAGACTACCATCCTATTCGTTCGTTCGTCATACAGTTTCCCCCCCCCCCTCCTCCACAAAAAAAAAATCACCCTCATTTAGCTTTCCTTCATGTTTAGTTTTTGTTTTTCTTACCTTTTTACACGAGTGGCAGGAGCTCTATTTTCCTCCGTCCAAGAAAATCCCTCATGAGGCCAAACTGTTATATTCTGCAGTCGCCCGTCACAAAGCTTTGCTAAAATTACTTCACATTTAACTTTCGCGTCCCATATTGTCTATTTTCCTGTACCTTTATTTTACACCTGAGTGGCAGTACCCCATTTTCCTTGGGCCTAGAGAATCCTTCATCAGGCCAAACTGTTGTAATAACCACTTGTTTGTCATACAGCTTTAGCAATAATGTAACAGGAGTGGATGATTGGAGCAGGTGCAGGTGATGAGAGAAAACACAGTAGGCGGTGGTTTCTTGATTTACTGAACTGAATGATACAGGTGTGTGTGTGTGTGTGTGTGTGTGTGTGTGTGTGTGTGTGTGTGTGTGTGTGTGTGTGTGTGTGTGTGTGTCATATCATGTTCTGTATGCTGCTGCTTGAGAGAGGGGCAGCAACTCAGATTCGGTCAGATTTCGCCGAGCTTGCAAATACTCTGATCTAGCCAGAACAAACTTCCTAACATCTAAACTGTGTATTCCTATTCGGTCAGATTTCGCCGAGCTTGCAAATACTCTGATCTAGCCAGAACAAACTTCCTAACATCTAAACTGTGTATTCCTATTCGGTCAGATTTCGCCGAGCTTGCAAATACTCTGATCTAGCCAGAACAAACTTCCTAACATCTAAACTGTGTATTCCTATTCGGTCAGATTTCGCCGAGCTTGCAAATACTCTGATCTAGCCAGAACAGAACTCCTAACATCTAAACTGTGTATTCCTACAACTACATCATACAACTAGTATTACATTAAGGCATAAATATTACAATATCCATCACGTTCAGTTTTTCTACCTTCAGCCAGACGACGGATTTTTTATGTGATTTTTTTTCCTGCCACCAGATGGTTTATTCGTATTAGGAAATATCTTTATATTGGTGCGAAACAAAAGGGTGTTATGTTTTGATCGGTGTGTGTGTGAGAGAGAGAGAGAGAGAGAGAGAGAGAGAGACGAAATTTATAAAAATGTTTGTTACCCGTCCCCGCCCTGGAGGAGCTCTGGGACGGCTATTGTTTTAACTTGTTTTGTCTGTCTGTTTGTTTGTTTTTTTGCTTCTCTGTCTGTCTGTCTGTAAACTTTACGCGAAAACTGCCGGTGCGATTTTGACTAAAAATACGCGGATGATGGACTATGACCTTCTGATCACCTGATTTAATTTTGGGCAAATCGGACTAAGGCCCAGGCTGTAGGCTCAAAAAAAAAAAAAATGTATTTTTTTTCGCCATAACTCCTTTCAAATTCGTCATGAAACCAAAACCTAAAGGTGCATCGTTCAGATCTGCATTCTATAAAATGCCTCATTACAACAGGGGGGTCACCCCCCAGTTTGCGGGGGGGGGGGAATCAGTGTCAGGTGAGTCGGGCCTAAAACTTCAAATGGGCAAAAAATCGTCAATTTTCACCCCATTTACTCCAAATTTAATGCATGGCATCTTTGACTAGATATCCTGTTGTGTTTATACGTCAGCACTAAAATGACTGCCGGGGACGAGTTGGCTTTGTCTTGGCACCACTTCCTGTTAGGAATATATTTACTTACTCGCGGCCGGGAAGTACCCGGACTGTGTGTGTGTGTGTGTGTGTGTGTGTGTGTGTGTGTGTGTGTGTGTGTCAACATAATAACTCAATCAGTTTCATTTGACGTTAAATTTGGTGGAGAGATAGGGGGACAATCAAGGGATGAACGACCTGTTTTCACAGAGGGTCAAAGGTCAGGTTCACAGAGGTCACAGGGGTAGATCAGAGTCTGACCCAGCTATTTCAGCTTAAAGCTATTTGCACTTAGCTTAGACAAAACTTAGTGGAAGGGTTGTGAGTAATTCAGGAACGAAAGGGTTCAATTTTGAGAATTCTTAGTCCAGGATTAAGATCAAAGTGTGGCCCGTATATCTGTGAGTGAACAAAATGACTAAAGCAGTGTTGATTTGATTTGGACCAAACTTGGTGGAAGGCTCGGCTGACTTATTTTTGAGAACAGTAGGTGAGAATCAGGGTCACATAACAAGGCCAATTTAAACAGTTCTTATCGCATTAACGCCCAGCTTTGTAGAAGGGTTCAGGGTGAGTCAGGGGTAAAGGGACTCGATTTTGAAGAGTCTATCAGAGTTCGAGGTCACTGGGAAAGGTCAAAATTCAAGGTCATAAAACAAAGTGAACTGAACGCGTTTTGATCTGATTTGGACCAAACTCGATGAAAAGGTTGAGGGTCTGGCAAGAATAAAGTCTATCAATCTATTGCCAGACGCCTTATTCCCGTAAGGCGTGGCCACAGACAAATCGCCTCCATGTCGCCCTGTCCCCCGCCATTTCACTGCCCTGCTCGCAACTCACACCCCCCTCCCTCATATACCTCTCCACTCCATCCCTCCATCTCATCCTTGGCCTCCCCCTTCCTCGCCCCCCCCCCCTCCATCTCACTCACATACACTCTCCTCGTCAGTTTCTCGCTCTCCATCCTCTCCACATGGCCACATCACCTCAGTGTGTTTCTCCTGACGCTTCCTATCACACCCACATCCACACCACAATGGTCCTTCACATCCTCATTTGTGTGTCTCTCTCTATGTGACTCCACAGGCTCCTCTCAAATAACTCATTTCCACTGCTCTCACACTTGTGTCGCTCCAGCAAGGTCCAAGCTTCACTTCCATATGTTAGAGTTGGTATCACAATACTGTCATGTAGTAACTTTTTCACCTCCATGCTCACTTCCCTGTATCTTATCACTGCTTTCAAGGAACCAGCAACCTTTCTTCCTTGTTGTACCCTTTCAATAATAAAGTAAATCATTTTAAGAGCAATCGGTCGAAGGTCAAGGTCAGGTGAAAGTCAAATGGGTGAGCAGGAGTGTTGCATTTTCTGAGTACTGCTCCTCCCCCCCTCACACACACATCTAGATGATTATACTCATCTTAGGGAAGGCCCCTACTTGTGAAGCGTTATTTGAAGCAGTATTTAGTGATTTAATAAATCCATTTTGAAAACTTGCTCCTAAGCTGGATAAAATCGCCAGTAGGTAGCAAGACAAGGGGCAAGAGTCGTTAGTGCTGGAAGCCGTAGAGAGAGAGAGAGAGAGAGTTAATAGAAGAGGGCCAATATCTCGTAGGTTAAAAATCCGGGGTGATAAGCCGAAAACGCTATCGCCTTATACTGGCGAAGGGACGGGCGTTGCAAGCAGCCTCGAAGCTCCAGCGGCAAACGAACGTAGCTAGGAGATTTGTAACTAGGGCTTTCTGTACTTCTCCTTGGACTAATGTCCCCAGAGAGAGAGAGAGAGAGAGAGAGTGTGAGTCTGAATCCTTCTACCCTGTGACTTAGGGAAACTGGGGTGATGATGATGATGATGATGATGATTGCGATTTTCTTGGACTTGGTTATGATTCAGTTTCGCAGTATGCTCTACTCATCCAGTCTCTCTCTCTCTCTCTCTCTCTCTCTCTCTCTCACAGATATAAACCCATTCAGGCCCCGTTCGTTTGGAGTGCCTTAAATGGTTCATATATTACAGGAAACCATTTACCTTACCACTCTGTAGATGGTGGGCGACCCCATTTACCAAATATCAGTAATAATAATGACAACAACAATAATAGAAATAATAATAATAATAATAATAATAATAATAATAACATTATTATTATTATTATTATTATTATTATTATTATTATTATTATTTATTATTTATAATTATTATTATTATTATTATTATTATCATTATTATTATTTATTGTTATTATTATTATTAATTATTATTATTATTATTATTATTATTATTGTTATTATTAATATTATTATTATTATGCAGCATCACCATCATCATCATCATCATCATCATCTCACCTCTTTTTCCCACCGGCAGGCGTGAGGTACGGTACAAAAAGGAAAGAAAACGGAAATAATATGGTGGTAGAAAAACTGCCCAACAGCAAGCTTAGTGAAATGGGCCACACACTCATTCATTTGCCATTCAAGCTTTCGGAATCCTGGCCCCATTTCACAGGTACAGCATTCCACACGTATCTTTAAAATTACCTATTGGAGGAAGTCAGTCTGATCTTAGTTAATAAAAAAAAAAATGTCAAGCCCTTACCATGCACTTTTCCTTTCGCAACTCATCCAGCCAACTCGATCTTTGGTCAGTTCTCGTCAGCATCCATACCTCCTTCTCACACAGTTATCGGCCAGCCATATTCACTTTCTTGGCCTATCAAGCCTCCTCACACCTTCAACCTCACTCACATATACCCTTTCCACCACCCAGTATACATTCCCTCTCTGTGACCGTATCTTGTACAGTAAGCACATTGTCTTAGGCTCGCTTATGCACTGACCGTCCTATGCCACATCTTTTCACGAATCATATTTCCTATCCTGTCCACTCATCTCACTCCACACACGTTTCTTAAGACTCCCACCTCCACCGTTCTAACTCCGTTCTTTTTCATGGCACACCAGGGGCCTCACACCCGTATGTTTATATCAGTATTCCTCCTTGTATTTCTCTTCTAGCTGCAGTGTTTAGATTTTTTTTTTCGTATTAAGGCCTTCATAGTACAGTCCACTTTCCATATGACACCCTACTCTCCATTTACCTTGCACTTTTACCTCTTCTAAATCACTGCATCCAGAGACTTAAATTTCTCGTATAAATTCAGATCTCTTCCCGTTCAGTAGGACATCATACCAGGAGCCATCTTCTCTTTCAGTACACATCACTTTGCTCATATGTACATTACTATTATTATTATTATTATTATTATTATTATTATTTCGTTACTTTTCTGTTCTATCTCTATCTATTGCCAGACGCCTCAATCCCGTTTGGGGTGGCCACAAACAAATCGCCTCCAAGTCGCCCTGTCCCCCGCCATTTCACTGCCCTGCTCCCAACTCACACCCCCCTCTCTCATATACCTCTCCACCCCATCCCTCCATCTCATCCTCGGCCTCCCCCTCCCTCTTCCCCCTCCACCTCACTCACATACACTCTCTTCGTCAGTCTTTCACCCTCCATCCTCTCCACATGGCCAAACCACCTCAGTGTGTTACTTTTCGCCTCCGATTATCACCATACTTATAGGGGATGTGCAGCCCCATGACCCTATTACACTGACTCAGTTTCAGTGACCTTGACCTACTTATCAAGGTCACAGGTTCAAAATGTCCAAAAATCATGGATTTTCAACCTCAGTTTTCTCAAAAACTTTTATCGGTACTAGAACATTGAAGGAAATCCAGTGATGAAATATTTTTCCAAACATTTGTATAGAAAAAAATCTGAAGGCCATTCATGCCTGACATTACTATACTATATTTCAGACACCCCACTTTTAAACAATTTACATTTGCTCTTCTTTGCAGGAAACCAAAGAGAAATGTTTCTGAGTCAATATGGTATTTTATCATTGAGTCTGGTATTGATGGCTGTTGTTGTTGCTGTTGTGGCCCCGGCTTACGCCAACGTGAACCCAATGGATCGCAGGCTGAAGCTGACCATTTCCTGCAATCTCCCACCATTTATTTGTGGGATTGGCAGGAAGCTGGAGGGGGGGGAGGTTGTTATAATTGTGATACCGCGTGAAGGCGTCCCTCGCCAAATTAGCATCGAAATATTCCTTTTCGAAGAGTAAGACCTGACTGAGAAGAGGAAAGGAGGAAATGTGGAGCAGAAAAATGGGATAGTGTGTATGGATGTGGGGAAGATGGGAGTGGGTGGGGAAGAATGGAAAGGTAAATGGCCAGAGTGAAGGTTGGGATTGTGGGATGGGAAGTTGTGGGGAAGGGGAAGAGGATGGTAGGGAAATGGATATAGAGAAGGGGATGGTAGGGGAAATGGATATAGGGAAAAGGTAGGGGATGGTAGGGGAAATGGGTATAGAGAAGGGGATGGTAGGGGAAATGGATATAGAGAAGGGGTTGGTAGGGGAAATGGATATAGGGAAAAGGTAGGGGATGTAGAGGAAATGGATGTAGGGAAGGGGAAGGAGATGGTAGAAGAAATGGACAGGCAGAGGGTGAGGGGTTGTAAGGAGGAAGGGGGGATTCTAGTTTTAGACCTCGAACAAGTCTTCAACTCCCTCTGACTTTTGAACCCCAAACTTTTACCCCCTCCCCCCTCACACCCCCTTCCCTTCCCTTCCCTTCCCCCTTAGAGGGTTATTGCAGACATTTTCCAACAGTCCCCAGTAGCCACACAAAAGAGATATCCCCACTTTCACTTTTCCTGGAACACAATTTTTTTTTTTTTTTTTTTTTTTTTTGCGTGGGAGTGACCCACCTTTAGGGCAGGAGTTATAAAACGTCTCCAGTGACCCTTTCAACAGGCCACATATCTTCATTACCTTGTTCTTACCACCGTCAGACTGTTTTATTTGGTTTAAGATTGACCTCACGTTGTATATTTCTTAACACTTTTACGAGAGGCCGTTCCTGGGCTGAATCTAATCTTCTGGAGGCAGCAAGACTTAAAATAGTGAAGACTGAAAATAGTGAAGATACCGGAGGACTGCCCCGTACACGATGAGACCACTTGCAAGCTGAATAAAATCGTTTGAAGGCTGAGATAAGATAAATAGTGAAGATGTCTCCCGTCCTTTAAGGGTTACATGAGACAATAAACCCTCTCAGTCCCGTGACGCATTTTTCCATTTAACCCCTGCTGCCTCCAGACGATTATATTCACCGTACGAGACACTAACTGGAGGAGTTGGATGATTATGACGGTTACCCGTTCAGTATAGTGTCTGTCCTCTCCCATGCTGAATAAAATCATCTGTTGGCAGCAAGAACAAAACACAGTAGTGAAGATATGTTTACATTATCAGAGAACAAAATACAGTAAAGAATTTTTTACGACAGCATCGGAGGGTTAAGGTGTACGGGATGAGGGGACTTGCAAGCTGAACAAAATCGTATGTAGGTGAAAAGAATTAAATAGTGAAGCTTTTTCTCACCTGATGGAAAAGTTTATGGAGGCTGTTTTAACTCTTTCATCAGTTATTCGGCATGTGACACCGTTATTGATTCGTGAAACGTGACGGAGAACTGTACGCTTCGTTGCACGAGTACGATGCTAGTCACGAAGAAGTCCTACGGGATCCATGAATAGGTGTATTATTGCTTGTTCCTGCCACTGAGTTCGGGGAAATAAGCAAAAAAGGCATAAAAATCTGGGTCAAGTTGAGGAGAAAGAGCTGAAGATGCTGCTCAAAGCTGAATATAAACTTGTGTTGGTAGCAAGATGCGAAGAAATACATCATCGGTGTGAAAGCGGGAAGAGAATATTTATTTACTTATTTATTTGGCAGTTTTATGTATTTTTTTACTTAGTTAATTGTTTGTTTCATCCTTTTCCCTCATCCTTAGCCCTTTCACTTCGAGCGGCCTGTACTGAAAGAATAAAATTAAAACAACGTGATCGTACTTCAGTGGTTCAGGAAAATGGCTTCAAAGGCGAGTCTTCTCGTCGGCTGAGGAGACTTCCTAACACCTCTTCCTTAGCGATTTACTTTTACATAGTACACCTTTGCATACAATTCGTCGGTCATTTTCTGTTTTTACTAATTCATTCCTGTTTCTTGTTACTTCTCCAGCACAGCTCTAAAGTAATTTTTTTTTTTCCTACCCTAGAGAAAACCTTCATTTCGTTGCCTTCAAAGTTCCTCTTCCTCCTAAGTTTCTTCAGTTTTGTTCATGTTAAACTTTCTGATATTATCTCAGTTTTTGTCTTTTTCATTATGACTCCCATCACCAGATGTATCTTTAGAGACGAGAATTTCATAAACTTTCTTAACAGTACACAGCGGAGACTAACTACTCAAGAATGCTTTATTGTTAGTACTGTTGGCCTCTGAGAAAGTGTCCTTACCCCTGACAATCATTAATACTAATAAAAACAGATTCTTGCTGGTGCTAACTCCTGGCTGGCACAATGGATTAATTATGAATCAGTATGAAAGAACTGGCTTAACTACCAATCGTGATTAATATAAGAAATTTGTTCAAACTGGGAGAAGGAAATGTGGAGAACAATGTGGAGAAGTGAAACACAATTCTTACATTTAATTGACCTCAAAGAGAGGAACTGTAAATTTATTCATTACAATATAAATTTACGTTACAAGAATCTCAAAGCAAATTCACTCACTCAGTCAGTCATTCTAGCTTAAGCCTACTAGCTTAAGCCTAGAGAACAGAAAAAAGATACTGTTAATTGGAGATGTGGAGTCACAGGGCTGCAGACTGGAGTCGTCGCTAAGACGCCGCAAGACGATCTTCCTGTCTGCTCCTCCGTAGCTACGACCACACTCCATGGGCTGCCGACGGAGAGATGGGCGATCTATGGGAATCACAGACGACCCACAGCTCGAGACACGCGCTATCCATCTCACCCTTGGCCGTCCATTAGTAACTACTACCTATAGTGAGTGGAGGGGAATGGCGTCGCCAATCCAAGGCCCACAGCTCGGGAGTAGTTGAAGTCCCGGGAATCCTCACCGTGGCACATGTCTGTACTTAACGAAGGTCCCTCTCCAATTAACTAATATTCTCACGCTTGGCACAGAGGAGTGAGAAATGGGCATGTTCACCGGAAGTGGGCGTGTCCCAACTTCAACGATCAACAGAGGCAGGGCGAACGATATACACACGCAATAAAATCACTCAGTGAAGCACTAATGTCGTGCACAAGAACAGTCCTTATGAAGCAGTGACGAATGTTCAGAAAAACCATTGCGATCAAAGTGCATACAAGGATGGTTAAACCATTGCGATCAAAGTGCATACAAGGACGGTTAAACCATTGCGATCAAAGTGCATACAGGGACGATTAAACCATTGCGATCAAAGTGCATACAGTACAGGGACGGTTAAACCATTGCGATCAAAGTGCATACAGGGACGATTAAACCATTGCGATCAAAGTGCATACAGGGACGATTAAACCATTGCGATCAAAGTGCATACAAGGACGATTAAACCATTGCGATCAAAGTGCATACAAGGACGGTTAAACCATTGCGATCAAAGTGCATACAAAGAGGGTTAAACTGAGTAATACACAGTGGGTCTTCCACTAGAGTTTGTGGCTTCCCACAAAAGTACAATGGCACGAATTTGTATAAATACACAATCTTGCAAATTCGTGACATTCCATACACGAAAGCTATAAAAGAAAATTAAAACCCAATTAGAAACAGAAAGTAAATACAGAGTTCAATGAAGATGCAAAAAAAAAAAAGTCCCAATTAATAAAGGACCTTACTAAATAAATAACCCAGATTAAAATTATGCAAAAGAGAAAAAATCATGACAAAAACAAAAAACTCACACCAATCACTCCACTCAAGTGATGGCCGAGGGATCCGTGAATGTCCTTCTACGACCTTTCATAGATCGATTGCCTCCCTTGCCCCGACCTGACCCATTCTTTTTACCCTTACTACGAACCGGGGCAGGGCAAGGTGGGGACACATTCAATGGCATAACTCCTATGAGTTGTCCTTTTTCATACTCCTCTTCCTCCGAGTCATAGTCTTTTATGTTGATCTTCTCACCCCTTGTCTTCATGTGCTCCCAATCCTTCAGACGCTCTTTGGCAGCCTGCCGAATCTCCCTTTTTGCTGCTTTTTCTCTCCTCTTTACTGCCTTTGCATTTTCTTCCTCCTCCCCGCATTCCATGTGGGCCATCTTTTTGGCTATGGCCTTTTGTCGTTCCTTTTCTTCTTTTTCTTTGGCCTTTTCCTTATTCTTCTCTTTCTCCCGACGTTTTTTCTCCATAGCGACATTTACCCTCCTCCTTCTCTCCTCCTCCCAAACACTCCTGCTGTCCAGATACATCACAGTATGAAATTTATCCTATAAATGGTGATGCAGTAAGAAGTAACCGTAAAATTGCGTTCTATTAAGGACAAGAACTATATGTGTGTCGCAAGGGAATGCAACACTCTGAGGATGATAAATATTTGTACGGGAGTTTGTTTCAGCTCCGTGTTAATTTCTAGTGATCTCGGAACAGATCGGCTTCCATCGTTTCTTATGCTACTAGCGAGGGTAGTGCATTGAGGGAGTGCAGGAGTAATGTGTTTTTAGTTATGGCAGTCATCAGGAAGAAAGTAGGGGCCTTTTGGTGTTGGAAATAAGGGTAGGGTAGTTACGACGGTAGTTAGGAAGGGAGCGCGAGCCTTCTATGTTTGGTGAGGGAAGTGTAATAACTGTAAGGAAGTGAATGAACGAATAACATTTGCTGATGATAGTGTAGTTGTGGTAGGTGTGAGGATTAGAATTTTTTTTTTATAATGAAGTTAGTGTAGTTTTGATAGTAGTTAGGAAGAAATAAAGGGATTTAAAATTGTTTCTGCGTGAGGGTAGTGTAATGACAACGGTGAGGAAAAGATTGTGGAAACTATTTAGTGAGGGTAATGAATCTGTGGTAGTGATGAGGAAGGGAGTGAGAGAATATTTATTGTTGTTATTAAGAGCACTGGAGTTATGATATGTTACGAGGTGAATGTGAGATTGTCCTTAGTGAGGGTAGTTTATTTATGAGAGTGACGAGGAAGAGACGGCGGGACTGCAAATATGTTTAATGAGCAAAGTATAATTAACAGTGACGAATAAGAGTGCAAGGGTGTCAGTTGTTTAGAGTTAGATTTGTGTAGTTAAGATGTTGGCTAGAGAGTGAGTGAAGGCTGGGTCAGGCGGTATACAGTAGACGAAGACTTGAAGTGCGACGTGTTAACCCCCGAACCCCATGTTGTACCTGCCGCCTGATTCTCCACCACGACACGCCAGTTTATGCAGTTCCATTGGGTACGTTTTTCGAGGTGGAAGGGTTGCATAGAGTTTCAGTTAATATCTTCACTACTTGAGTTGAAGATAATCGTCTGGTAGAGGAGATATGAAAATGCAAAATACGTTCCAATGATGAAAGGGGTTATGGGCAGAAGGACCACTGTTATAGCTGTGAATGAGGACTGTGAGGGGTGGCAGGATGAGAAGAACTGAGGGGGAAAGGGGAGGAAAAGAAACGGGGAAGTGGAAAGGGTGGATAGGTGTCAGAATTATTGGATGGGATGGAAGAAGAGGGAAATGGAAAGGTAATTAAGAAATTACTGTATTGGAGGAAGTGTGGGGCAGAGGAGTGGTGTTTATGGTTTTGCGGTCGAGTGGAATGGGTAGGGGAATAGCGGGGAGGGGGAGTTAGAATAGTATGGAGTGCTAGGACGAAGGAGGAGACGTGCCAAGAAGAAAACAGGATGGAAAGGGAGGACACGGCTAGGACTAGGAGTAAGGAGGGAAAGAGTCGGTGTCAGGAAAGATGGAAGAGATGATGGAGGAGAGGGAATGAAGGTGGGCATATTGAAAGGCAAAAAGGTTTACTTATGCCCTTTGACTACACGAGGCTTAATAAAGCAGACAGTGGATTAGTGCTAAGTCCCAGACGTCTTCTACAATACAAGACTTAATAAAGGTAACGAGTTGCACTGACTGACAAACAGGACTGTTGTTGCTATTGTGGCACCATGCTCACCCCATCGTGAACCCAGTGGATGGCAGGCTGAAACTGCCCTTTTCTTGCACTCTGTATTCTTTCGTGGGGTTGGTAGGAAGCTGAGGGACGTTTGTCATACTGGTGACATCGCTTGAAGGCGTCCCTTGCCAAACTGACAGGGAACATTTCTTTTGCAAGAGTAAGACTTGCCCGACAGGGGAAAAGAAGGGATGTGAGACAGAGAAATGTATGTATGGATGTGGGGAAGATGGGGATGACTGGGGAAGACCGGATTGAGTAAATAAAGGGAGTATATATTGTGGGAAGGAGGGTGAGTTGTTGGGATGGGGAAGATGAGAAATGCTTACAGGGAAATGGAAGGGATGGGGATGGTAGAAGAAATTGACAGACTTGGGGGTTGGGGGTTGTGGGAAGGAGGAAGGGGTGATTTTCGTTTCCTACATCCCGCAAGTCTTCAGCTCTCACTGACATCTGAACCCACAACTTTTGCCCCCTCTCACACCCCCTCGTCTTCCCCACTCCCTTATAGGGTTATTGCAGATATTTTCCAACAGTCCCCAGTAACTGAAAAAAATCACCATCATTTTAGCTATAATAGATGGTATTATTCTGCTTGGGCGTGGCCCACCTTTATGTCAGGAGTTAAAAACCGTCTCCAGCGCATGTATTGACAGGACAGGGATCTTCACTACCTTATTCTTTCCGCCGTTAGACGATTTTGTTATGCGTACGTCTGAACTCCCATCGTGTAAGTATTATCCCATATACGAGAGGCCGTTCCTGTTCTAAGTAAAATCGTCGGCCAGAGTAAAATCACGTGGAGGAAGGAAGAATAAAAAATAGTGAAGATATCAGAGGACTAACCTGTACACGATGACAGACCACTTGCAGGCTGAAGGAACAATGAGGAATCAGCACCAAACCATAATATGGCTATACGGTATGGCACTGTATTAGTTATGGAATAATAGTCAGGAAAAACCACGGGTATATCAAGAAGAGCGGTAGGGCAAATGAGCACAAGAGGAGAGTAAGGAGAAACATGAGACAAAAGGCCCCTCTTTGTCGCTTCTTAGGACAAACAGGGATACTTAGAAAGTATTCATCGCCTCCGCTCCCCATAGCAGGTGTGGGGGGGGGGGGCTTGCAACCCTAAAAAACATCATCTGAAGGTTGGAAGAATAAAATAGTGAAGATGTCTCCCGTCCATTAGGGGTAACTTGAGACGATAAACTCTCTCAATCTAGTGACGCATTTTTTCATTTTATCGCTGCTGCCTCCAGACAATTTTATTCAGTGTACGATACAAAATATTCGAACTGGAGAGGTTGGATTTATGGCCTTCGTTAACCCACTAAGTGTAGTGTCTGTCCTCTCCCATGCTGAATAAAATCGTCTGTTTGCAGTAAGAACAAAACACAGTAGTAAAGAGTTTTTTTTTTTTTCAGTCATCAGAGGGTTAAGCCATACGAGATGAGGGGCCACTTGCAGGCTGAATAAAATCGTCTGGAGGTGGAAAGAATAAAATAGGGAAGATTTTTCTTACCTTTTGGAAGGGTTTGTGGAGGCTGTTTTAGCCCCTTCAGCACGAGAGAAATATTTCAGTGTTTTATTCTTGCTACCGCCGGACGATTCTATTCAGCTTTACAGTAGTGTATCTTAGTGGAAACATGATGATGATGATGATGATGATGATGATGATTATGATGATGATGATGATGGTGATGATGATGATGATGATGATGATGATGATGATGATGATGATGATGATGATAATAATAATAATAATAATTCATCGTTATCATCATCCAGACCTCCTTTTCCACTCTAGGGCAGGGTGAGGAGTATCAATGTCCAGACAGGCCAAATTTGCCAATCCAGTGGGCCACGCTTTCATTCACTCATCATTCAAGCCCCCGGAATTCTGGCTTTATTGGATACGCCAAAAACATTCACCACGTTTTGTAGCTTCACATAAACGTATCTGATAGAGTCAATCCGGACGCTGCCACGTTAAAAAGAGGTGCCAAATCCCTGATCATGAACTTCTCATAACATTCATGCAGCCATCTCGATCTCTTGTCAGTTCCCTAGCCTCACCGACTTCCAAACCTCTCTTCCTCACACACTCATCCACCAATATCTCTCCACCTTCTCCTTGGCCTACCTCGCCTCTTCCCTCCTTCAAATTCACTGAGATACACCTTTTTCACCACTCTGTCTTTATCCATTCTCTCCACATGACCGTACCATGCCAGTACTCTCTCTTCGATTCTGGTGTCCACCGACTTCCTCACTACACATCTTTCATGAATCATTATTTCGTATCCTATAATAATAATAATAATAATAATAAAAATAAAAATAATAATAATCCATCCACCCATCAGCCAATCCTATGTTGCCACTTGAGGAATGTAGGAGCCAGGGGCTAGGCAAGTCAGTCCTGACATTTAAGATGAGACTGACCAGCCTCACTCATCCCTGAGTATCATTACGATAGCAGTAAACCCCAACCACCCTTTGGAGATAAACCTACACAGGCTGGAGTCCGATTGAAGCGCCTTAATTACCCACCAAACCACCAGGCGCCACATTCTGGATTTATGGTTACCACCCAGCGTCGTTCAGGAAACCATTTGGCTTGTCACTCAGTGTAGAGTCGCCCATAGGCAGAAGGAAGAGGAAAGAGTCAAGGAAAGAAACACAGAAGAGGGAGTGTAAAGTCACCAGTAGGCAGAAGGAAGAGGAAAGAATGAAGGAAAGACAGAAACGGAAGGAAGGAAGTGAGGAAAGGGCAGACACCTAAGGCTGTACTACCTACCACCTATAATAATAATAATAATAATAATAATAATGAGAAAAAGAAGAATAAGAAGGAGAAACAATAATGAATATGATAGTGAGTATTTTATGGTTACTATTTTTTTTTCACCTGGTGGTAGGTGAGGGCGCTCACTGTCCACTCACTCGATGTAGTGCTGCTCTCGTCCTTCCTTCTTTCCGTCCTTCCTCTGCTGTCTTTCTTTCCTTCATTCTTTCCTCTTGCTTTTGTCTGCGGGTGACTCAACACTGAGTAACAAGTCAAACTGTTTCCTGTACCGTACTCCAGGAAACCATTTACCACGCTGGGTGGTAACCATATAACCAACTAATGATGCCAGGTGGTTTATTGGGTAATTAGGGCGCTCCAACCGGATTGGGCCTGTGCAGGTTTATATCCAAGGGTTGGTTGGGGTTTACTACTCATATAATGCCACTCAGGTATGAGTGAGGCTGGTAACTCTCATCTTGAATGTTAGGACCGAAATGCCTAACCCCAGGCTCCTACTCTTCTCATGGGGCAACACAGGATTAGATGGTGATGATGATGATGATGATTATCGTTATTATTGTTATTATTATTATTATTATTATTATTATTATTATTGTTGTGTTGTTGCTGTTATTATTATTATTATTATTATTATTATTATTATTATTATCATTATCAATACTTACCACATCTCTATAGGAAGGGGATATGGTAAAGGGATGTGAGGGAAAGGTTGGACGGGGGGGGGGGGGAAGTGAGAGTTAAGTGTGCGGTGTGACTGAATGTGGGAAGGCTGGCTGAAGCATGTGGTGAAGCGGGGAGGGATGGGATGGGGATGACGGGTGACTTCGCTGCACACTCATTATACTCCCCTCTTTACACACACACACACACACACACACACACACACACACACACACACAGCTCTGTTCTTACACACATACTCAGCACACTCAGCAAACACCAGGGGTAGGGGTAGAGAGCTGTCGTGCACTGATTAGACTATTTTGCCTCTCTGTTGCAGTGCTTTGTCAGTCATATGTTTAATGTTGTTACTTTGGCTCCAGGCTCCTCGAAACGCGAACCCGGTGGACTGCAGGCTGATGTTCCCTACTGCAAGCCGCCATCATCAGTTCGGGTGATAAGGAGGGAGCTTAGAGATGTAGTTACATAACGAGGCCAGTTTTATTAGAGCAACCACATGAAGGTGTCTCACTCCACCACCAGTCAGATGCTAGAACACAGATAAGAAAGCTAATTATTCCCCTCTGATGAGATGAAACTTGATTATAGGTTTTGATTTCATGCGCCCACACCCACGAATATTGACACCATGATCTCGAAATGCATTAACTCATTCACTACCAGGACGGATTTACTACTTTAATCCTTTCTGTTCGATGAGGTGTGTGTGTGTGTGTGTGTGTGTGTGTGTGTGTGTGTGTGTGTGTGTGTGTGTGTGTGTTTTAACCAGGTCATCAACACGCAGTTTTTCACAGCTTACGAAGGATGTCTAGTTTGGAAAGTATAAAGAAACCACTGCCAGACCTATCTAGCTCAGAAAGTCTGTCCTGGGCTGAAAAAAACAGTCTGGTAGGCACATGACTTTATAAATGAGAAACTATACTCTGTTCACCTTAACTTTTGCAGCTTACTTCACGTAGCTCAGTGGCAGTGAAAAGACCGTGCTACAGTCCAATCTTCTTTCCATAATACTTCTTCGTGACTGGCATCGTGTTCTAGTGTTAATCTATTGTTAAAACTCAGCACTGAAGGTGGACAGATTGCAATTTTAGTTTAGGTTGGAGTAAAAACAGTAGAGTTGTAAGGGGATAATTGTGGTTACCAAACACGTGATGTTATGCAGCACAGGAAAGTTACTACCGTGGCAAAGACGTTAATGAAGGCTACATCTAATTCCTGTTGCTCAAAGGGTTCTTTGTTTTATGTGCCCGACTCTGGGCATAGGCTTCACAGTCTGTTTCCAAGGCCCAGCAATCCTCCTACATACCATACACCTCCACATGCCACTACTTCGGCGCTAATGCCCACCGTCCATATTGAATAAATGTTAGGAATGTCCTAAGTTGAATAAAATCGCATGGTACTAGTAAGAATAAATGAAGAGGTTGGTTGTATTGAAAGGCTTATTCAGTTCACTGCAGTGACGTTTATATTATTATTATTATTATTATTATCATCATCTTGTGGTAGGTGGGGGCGCTCACCATCCACTCACTCAATGTAGTGCTGCTCTCGGGTGTCTGCCCTTTCCTTTCTCCCATCCCTCTTTCCTTCCATCCTCTTCTGTCTTCCTTTCGTTCATTCTTTCCTTGTCCTTCTGCCTGTGGGCAACTTTATACTCCCTCTTCTGTCTTTCTTTCCTTCATTCTTTTCTCTTCCTTCTGCCTGTGGGTGACTCTACACTGAGTGACAAACCAAATGGTTTCCTGTACACCAGGAAACCATTTACTACGCTGGGTGGTAACCATATAACCAAATTTTGGCGCCTGGTGGTTTAGTGGGTAATTATTGCGCTCCAATCGGATTGAGCCGGTGAAGGTTTATATCCAAGGGATGGTTGGGGTTGATTGCTCGTGTAATGCCACTCAGGGATGAGTGAGGCTGGTCACTTTCATCTTAAATGTCAGGACCAACTGCCTAGCCCCAGGCTCCTACGCTCCTCATGGGGCAATGTAGGATTGGACGATATATAGATAGAATTATTATTATTATTATTATTATTATTATTATTATTATTATTATTATTATTATTGTTGTTGTTGTTATTATTATCGCTACGACCAGAAAGCTTTATGCCCCAGGGATGAGGCCTCTGGTAGGGAAGTTCATGGAGACTGTTTTTTATCGCTTCAGCGTTAGGGATTTTCACCTCAGTTGAATAAAATCGTCTGGATATAGCAAGAACAAAATATGACAGCACGTCCTGGAGTTGAAGGAGTAAAAAATGTCTGAACTGAATTTCGCAGCTTTGGACATACAGAGTCGCGTTGTGTACACTGATTTATTTATTTATTTATTAAAATTTTCAAACACCTCATCTCCGGTGATTTAATCTGCACAATACACCTACTCTTCTCTTGTATGTTACTGATGCAAATTATTTCAGTATTAAGACAAATTAGAACAAAACTAAAAAAAATATGACGTAATACGCACAAGTCGCTAAATAAAAGATGTTGAGAAATCACGTATGCCACCGAAAATACGAAGTTCTGAATCACCCTAACGTTTCAGTGCAAGGACGCTTTTCTTTTTTCCTTAAATCTTTGGCTGTGTCGGCTTTTCCGCCAATAGGTAATATTGTTCGTGGCAGATAGAGGCGGCCGCCATCCAGTGACTCGATTTAATGCTGCCTTGAGCTGACTCTCATTGTAAGTGACTGGCCAAAAGGACTTGTTACGGCGTTGGATGGTAACCATAGCACTAACTTGATTCTTTTAATATGATAATGATGCTAATGATGATGATGATGATTACCTATGCCCTAAAAGCTGCTGTGCTCTCTCTCTCTCTCTCTCTCTCTCTCTCTCTCTCTCTTTCTCTCTCTCTCTCGTAAGAAACAACTGCTGAGTTAAGAAGGGATGGGGCTGAGTGAAGAAAGAGTGGGGCTAAGTTAAGGGGTGAGGTTGAGGTGAGAAGGGATGGGGCTGAGTTAAGAAGGGATGGGGCTGAGTTAAGAAGGGGTGAGGTGTTGAGAAGGGATAGGGCTGAGTTAAGAAGGGATGGGGCTGAGTTATGAAGGGATGGGGCTGAGTTAAGAAGGAATGGGGCTGAGTTAAGAAGGAAAGGGCTGAGTTGAGAAGAGATGGGGCTGAGTTAAGAAGGGATGGGGCTGAGTTAGGAGGGGTGAGGTTGAGTTAACAGGGGTGAGCGCTGAGTGACGGGTCGAGGGTGATGCTTTAGGGTGAGGTAATATTCTCATATGACTGACCAATTCGTATGCGTTTGACCTGTTTGTAATTGCACTACACAGTTATATTCACTGTATGTTAGATAATATTTGCCATATTCTGATAGTCTATTTGCTTTATGGTGCGGCTGCCCGAATTCTTGACAGACACAGAAAGCCAGACAAACGGACACAGATAAATAGATATAGATTCATGGATGGGTGGATACCGGTATATAAAGATATAGATTAATGGATTGACAGTTATGGATAGAGAGACATATTTAGATAGATATGTCGGTAGATAGATAGACAGATAGATAGAACTGCATAATATAGATAGATAAATATACAGTTAGGTATGTAGATATAGATTAATTCTGTAGGTAGAAAAATATATATAGAAAGTTATACAAACACATAAATAGATTAGTAGCTAGATGTAGAGATACATGAATAGTTACTCGTAGATACATGGATAGATCAGTGGTTCCCAATCTGGGGGTCGCACCCCCCTAGGAGGGGACGTGAGCAATTTCCAAGGGGGGGTGAGGACTCAGAAAAAAATTAGTGAGTGGCTTGAACAATGTGTGTGTGTGTGTGTGTGTGTGTGTGTGTGTGTGTGTGTGTGTGTGTGTGTGTGTGTCACACTGAACTATTGATTTATATTCAGTATTCACATTCTGCCTCTGTTTCAGTCTTCAAAGCATATTTTTCTTTGAAGTTGATTTCTGTCCTTCATGCCTGTTGCCTGGTTGCCTTCTTGATTTCTTTTTTCTCTAATCTGGTCGTTTCGAGAGAAAATTAAAGGTACCAATAAATCACATACTGCAAGACAGACTAAACTATATTAAAATATACGTGTCCCTCCCCCTTATCTCTCGAGAAGGGGGATAGTGAATTGCAGGAGAAGGGCTAATGCAACCTGTATTTATTTGGGTTAATGTCCACTTGAATCTGCGGCAAAAATAATAATTATTCTGGAATAAATTGATGGAGTCAGATGATGGCAGGAAGTGAGTATGTGTGGGGGGGAGGGGCTGGATATGTTGACCAAGGCTAGGGAGGTGCGTGAATGTGCGACCCAAGGATAATGGGGGCGCGAGCTGAAAAAGGTTGAGAACGCTGCGATAAACATGTGGCGATCGATAGATATGTAGATTAATAGGTAAATTAGTAGAAGACAGAGCTGTATGGATATATATATAAATACATAGACAGACATAAAGGTATATACATAGAGATATATAGAAAGATAGACAAATTGATAGATACATAGATAGTACGTACAGAGGTTGGGTATGCTCAAAGGCTGCTAAGCACGGTCTTCAGGTTATCAGTGGGCATTAGTCGATCGGTTTGAGGCTCTACCTCGTTAAGACCCAGTCACGCGGCACTTACAAGGGGCTGGGGCAACAGAGGCTGGATCACTGATAGGGAGAGCCCGGAGCTGCCTTAACACTGGCCATACCTACTGTGACCCATAAAATTAAATAAATGTATAAATTTTAACAGATCAAAATCAATGCCATTTTCTCCCCTGCAGGAACCGTACAAAATTTCATGTTTTTTTTTTTTATGCTAGTGGTTAGGTCGGTGCTGTCATGTTGTGTCAGTGCTGTCATGTCCTGTTAGTGCTGTCATGCTAAGTCGTATGCTTTGTCAGTGCTGTCGTGGTTGATGATAGTGTTATGTCATGTCAGTGTCAGTGATGTCGTATCATTGCTGTCATGTCGTGTCAGTGCTGTCATGCTAAATCATCATCTCGTACATTGTGTCAGTACTGTTGTGTTTCATGTTAGTGCCATGTCACGTCACTGTTAATGATGTCATGCCGATGTCATCTTGATACATCATGTTACAAAAGCTGTCATGTCATTTCATGCCATACCAGTGATGTCTTTAGTAATTTCATGCATGTCATGTTATTAGTCATGTCATCATTTCTTGTATGCTGCTTCTGTGACCATGTCAGGGAACTAATTTAACAGTATGTCATGCCATGTCTTGTTATGTCATGCCATTTGTCGTTTGTGCTATCGTCACGTAATGTTTATGCCAGTGCTGTCGTATGTATTAATGGTGCCATGTCTCGTTATCTTATGTCAGTGCTGTTTTGTCACGCCATGTCATGTCAATTGAGCCATGCCACGCAATATCAGTGCTGTAGTTATGATATGTTATTTATGTCGTGGCAGTGCTGTCATGTCATGTCATAGGTGTACTTTATTGTCATCAGCTCATGTCAGTGTTGTCATGTAAACTCGTCATGTTAGTACTGTCATGTCATGTTATATGCCATGTCATGTCATATATGTCAAGCCAGTGCTGTCATGTCATAACATGTCAGTGCTGTCTTCATGTCATGTAAGTATTACTATCTCATGCCAGTGTTGTTTTATACCATGTCAGTCCTTTCATGTCATCTCATGGCAATGTTGTCTTATGCCATGTCAGTCCTGTCACGTCATCTCATGCCAGTGTTGTCTTGTCATGTCAGTCCTGTCATGTCATCTCATGCCAGTGTTGCCTTGTCATTTTTTTTTATTATCCGAGGAAGAAGGAACCGAAGGCCATGAGCCCGCAATAACAGTTCCCTCCAAGAGAAAAACAAAATACAAGAGAGAGAGAGCCAAATTCAAGATCCATTCATTTCGAGATGCCTGGACACACTGCGTTTGAAAGACTGGAGATCATAGGCAGCAGGAAATACAGACAGAGGGAGACAGTTCCAGAGTTGACCTGTTGCATAAATGAAGGACTGGGAGAACCGGTTAACTCTTGCATTAGAGAGTTGGACAGAAAAGGGATGAGAGTTTGCTAGACGGGTGCTAGGCGCCCGTCGTAGAGGTGGAGGAATGCATGCAGACAGTTCAGAGGAGCAGTGACCATTAAAGTAGCGATAGAAAAGAGATAAAGATGCAACAGTGCGGCGAAGAGACAGAGGTTGAAGGAGTCAGTAAGAGGAGGAGAGTTAATGAGACGAAAAGCCTTTGACTCCACCCTGTTGAGAAGAGCTGTATGTGGGGAGCCTCCCCACACATGAGAGTTGTACTCCACAAATGGGCGGATAAAACCCCTGTATAGAGTCAACAATTGTGCAGGGGTAAAGAAAGAACGGAATCGGCTTAGCACACCCAATCTCTTGCAAGCAGATTTTACAAGAGATGTAATATGATCTTTCCAAGATAAGTCCCGAGTAAATGAAACCCCAAGCATGTTCAAGGATGATGCAGGATTAAGCTGAATAACATTAGTGGGTATACCTGTGGAAGACTTTGATGGGTTGATAGGTGTAAGAACTGAGTCTGAGATGCATTAAAAACAACAAGATTATTTTTACCACAATCAGAGATATGAGCCAAGTCAGACATTAGGTGTGCCATAGCCTCATTCCTTGTTTGTTGAAGTAACTGCTGAGATGGGCGTTGTGGGAACCGAATGGAAAGGTGAAGGGTGGAGCCATCAGACTATGAGTGGATAGGGTTAGATGTACAGCTTAGAAGGTCATTGATGAATAAAAGGAAGAGAGTTGGTTACAGGAGAGAGCCCCGAGGAACACCACTGTTGATAGATCTAGGAGAAGAACGATGGCCGTCTACAACAGCGGCTATAGAACGACCAGAAAGAAAGCTAGCGATGAAGGCACAGATAGAAGGATAGAAACCGTAGGAGGGCAGTTTGGAAATTAAAGATTTATGCCAGACTCGATCGAAAGCCTTTGAGATGTCAAGTGCAATGGCAAAGCTTTCGCCAAAGTCCCGAAAGGAGGATGACCAGGAGTCTGAAAGGTAGGTGAGAAGATCGCCAGTGGAGCGTCCCTGACGGAACCCGTACTGACGATCAGAAAGAAGTTTGTGATAGGAAAGACGCCTTAAAATTTTTCTATCGAGTATTGACTCGAAAACCTTTGAAATACAGGACGTTAAAGCAATTGGACGATAGTTAGAGGGTTGGGAATGGTCACCCTTCTTTGGGGCTGGCTGAATGAGAGCAAACTTCCAGGAAGAAGGAAAGGTACAAGTTGACAGACAAAGGCGAAAGAGTTTGCCTAGGCAGGGTGTAAGCACAGAAGCACAGTTCTTGAGAACAACAGGAGGGACTCCATCGGGCCATATGCCTTGCTAGTATTGAGGCCAGTGATGGCAGAAACTACATCAGCTGAAGAAATTTTAATGTCAGCCATGAGGAAGTCAGAGGCGGGAAGTGATGGAGGAACAGCACCGTAATCGTCTAAGGTGGAATTGGAGGAGAAAAGTTCTGTGCGAAGAGATCTGCTTTATCAGTAGAAGAAATAGCTACAGAACCATCAGAGTAGAAAAGAGGAGGGAAGGATGATGAGGTAAAGTTGTTAGAAAGGTTTTTGGCAAGGTGCCTGAAGAAGCGGGAAGAATTCGAGTTGGAGACTTGAGAGCATTTAGTCCTGTCATGTCATCTCATGTCAGTGTTATGCCATGCCAGTCTTGTCTTGTTATGTTGTGTCATGGTAAGTCATATCAGTGCTGTAATATCTTGTACGTCATGTCAGTGCTGTCATGTCTTGTTTTCACATGTCAGGTCACTGCTGCTATGTTATGTTATCTCATTATATCGTCGTGTCATGACATGTCATTGCAGGCATGTTAATGTACTGTACAGTCACGCCATGCCATTGCTCTCATTCGTTCTCATGTCAGTGCTACCTGGACGAGTCATGCTCTGTCATGTCATTGTTTTCATGTCATGTATGACATGTCTGTGCTGTCATCAGTTTTTAAAATATTATGTCATGTCATCTCGTATGTCATATCAGTGCTGCCATGCCATGTCATGTCATCTCGTATGTTGTACTAGTTTCGCCATGTTATGTCAAATTGTTAACCTGTTATGTCATGCCATAACTGTCGTCACGTTAGATTAGTGTTTTCATGTCACATGTCATGCCATGTCATATCAGTTTAGTCATGTCAACATGCCAGTCAGTCAAGAAGTCGGCCAGATTGGGAATTAACTTTCAAGCATTGTAACTGGTCCTGCGTTTACGTGTTTCGCATTCTGACTAGTCGAGAGATATCCCCCCCCCCCAAGTTCTCTTCGCTCAAGTTCTTTGATCTCTCTAGCGGTCGTCCTGCATCGGCCTGACGGATATGGATAACTTTAGAGTGGTATTATATATTAACCATAAAGCTGGTGTTAAGCTACTTCCCCACAGCTAAGCCTCCCTCCCAGCCCAGCGCCCTCTCTTGTTTGTGTGAGGCATTAACCAGCATGCTAATGTAGCTGTGCGTATTTTCGTCTCGGGTAACAGTTTGTCACTATACTTTCCAGTCTTCACTTCATGGTCTTTGAGTGCCACCTTCTTTGCTTGCACCTGTTTGTGCGTCTTTGGGGTTGGGCGCACGTGTTTTCGGACTTGCGTTGCGTTAGTGACAAGTGTTAATGTTTATTGTGACAAATTATTTACTTTGTACTTGTTCTGTGCAGATTTTTACGCTGCCGGATTACAATGAAAAGTTCTTTATCTATTAACGTATAATCAACTCAGACCTAAGCTAACGGATCATTTCTAACCGTGCAGGGATTTACCCGTGACCATAATCTACTGAGATCTTTATCATGTCAGCTCCTCAAGTAATGGAGGTCCATGGAAAGGCTTCGGCGTTAATCTTTCATTGTGAAGCGACATGCGTTAACTTCAAGACACAGTGTTCGGTGCTGTTGCTTGTGATTCTGTGTAGTGCATATTTCTGCCCACAAATAATGCAGTGAATAGTGTAGTAGACAAGAAATGCTGAGGGCAGTTGATAGTGGAGAGTTTTGATAGGGACAGTTGCTGTGATGGACAATTGGTGTGATGGACAATTGGTGTGATGGACATTGGTATGGTGGACATTTGGTGTGGTGGACAACTGGAGAAGCGGACAGTTTAAGCAATGGACAAACGTTACAGTGGACAGATGTGGTAAATTATATGGAACAAATACAGTATGTTCAGTAAATCGAGGATGCAGTGTGATGTATATACAGTAGATGGAATATAAAATGAATACAGTGAAGAAAAGGGATGATGTGATGGACGACCAGCCAGCAGGTGGGTGGTGTGGGTTGGGGCTGGGTGGTCTGCCGTCCTTACTGTCTCACCCACATCCTTGCCTTACCCACCCACCCATCCTTGACACAACCACATTCTTGCCTCGCCCACCCATTCCTGTCTCACCCACACATTCCTGTCTCACCCACACCCCTGCCTCACACACACCCCTGCCTCACCCAATCCCCTGCTTTAGTAACAGACCTTGCTCAGTAATAAACCTGCCTCACGCATCTGCTGCCTCAGTAACAAACCTGCCT
Organism: Coenobita brevimanus; assembly: GCF_032717465.1. NCBI lineage: Eukaryota > Metazoa > Arthropoda > Malacostraca > Decapoda > Coenobitidae > Coenobita > Coenobita brevimanus. The sequence goes on from NC_136954.1 coordinate 17,914,530, forward strand.
CATCCCTCAATCTCTGCCTCGCCCACGCACTCCTTCCTCACCCAGATTCCTGCCTCGACCAAACTCCTTACCCTTCCACCCATCGCTGCCTCACCATCACCATCTCTACATGGACATCTGAGTACTGGACTTAGGTTTACATTGTTACACACACACACACACACACACACACACACACACACACACACACACACACACACACACACACACACACACACACACACACACACACACACACACACACACACACACACACACACACACACACACACACACACACACACACACACACACACACACACACACACACACACACACACACACACACACACACACACACACACACACACACACACACACACACACACAAAATAACACATCTACCCTTGCAGTACACCCATACACCCTCTCTTCCTTCCTACACCTTCTGCCACACCCTCCGCTATACACGGGAAAAGTTTCATTAACACTGGGGTTTCTGTGTTGGACGTCTGTGTTGATTAATGGAGACCGTGTCACAGCGAGAGGGACAACAGTCAAGGCTTTGGGGCGATACCAGGCACAGGAACTGACCTACCTATCACCAACCTATCTATATCCCAACAACCTACCTACTACCTACCTACTTACCTTCCTACCTATTAACCTTCCTGCCTACCCTCCTACCTACTTGCCATTCATGTCACAGTCAAGACTATTAATTTGAGGGATTGCGAAGGAAAAGAACTGACCAGCCAACCTACGTACCTACCTACCTACCACTTTACAGTCAAGGTTTTGTTTGAGGCGATACCGGGTATAGGCGCTGACCAGCCAACCTATCTTCCTACCATGTGACCATCAAGACTTTATTTGAAGCAATACCAAGCAGATGAAGATACTAACCAACCAACTGGCCTAACTACCTACCGTACCTACCATGGTCGAGGCTATTATAGGTGATACCAGGCACATGGACGAATCAACCAATCATCTCTGCTGTCTGCCTGGCTACCTGTCTAATTACCTGCCATCTTACCTGTCAGTCCATATCCATCTCTACGTCCATCACACCGATTTAATTCCCAACATTTTTTTCTTCCCTTGAAATAAATCCCTTTCGCACGTATTCTAAGTGGCTTTGAAGTCTTATCATTTCCTCAGCGACTTATTCTGCACATTAACACTTCAGTATCCTCTTGTTCCGATGCATACTTTTAGGAGAATGGTAAGGTGCACTATGCAAAAATAAATCGCTTAAGAGAAGGTGCAGCGGAGTCTCTTATGCCACTTACCGGTAACATTCGACCATTAAACTAGTGACGTATTTTTTGCTTTATTTTTATTGACTTTAGGTGGGTGTAAGTAAATCCTTCAACCACTTTATCAATAAAGGTCTTTACTAAATTAATGTAGGCTACAGACCTCTGAAGAAGGATCATGAATAAACTGAAATATACGTTATTGGAGTGAATGGGTGAACTTTCATACCAGCAGGTTCTTCCTCTGTCCCTCTCCATCCATCCAATAAACAATGATGATAATAATGATAGTAGTAGTAGTAGTAGTTGTAGTAGTAGTCTCAGCAGCAGTAATTAATAATGATGATGATGATAATGATGATGATGATAATAATAATAATAATAATAATAATAACAATGATTAATATTACGTAAAATAAAATGAAATTAGTGATAATTTTTGACGCTCGAACTGCTATAATTTCTCATCTATACATTTTTTTTTTTTTTGGGGGGAGGGTACTCAGCATAACAAACGTAAGGACGACGCTAGGAGTGATGTTAATAAAGACAGGTTATTAAGCCTGTGGCCGCTTCGATTTCACAGTTATTGCAAATCATCTCGTGTTAGGCTAAATTATGTGGCCAAACCCAGCTAACTCCTTGGTAGGGTGTTGGTAACGTGATCGGCGTTATTTTACGAGTGCGGGGTTCAAACACTAGGCCTCGGCGGGCATTTGACTTGGGGGCATCTAGGTATGTGATTTCCTCCTCCTCCTCGTCATCATCACCATCAACATCGTCATCGTCAGTCAGTCAGTCAGTCAAACGTCATCAGTCAATATTATCAATCCTCAACCTCCTTTCATTTCTTGCCCCATCAGAAGCGTAGGGGCCCTGGGCAAGGCTACTTGATCCCATTATTGAAGGAAAAAGTAACGTGACGCCACCCCTAACTGCCTTAATGAGAACACTCGCCCAATCTCGCATGCAAACCCCTGTAGTCCATAGCCAGTTGGTGCCTCCTAACCCACCAGACTTCTGTACGTTTGTATGGTTACCACCCAGCGTAGTAAATGTTTTCCTCACCATTAACGCAGTATTACTATGTAGGTATACATCTAAGAGTTGAACTGCTGTTGTGGATCTAGGTTTGTCAGAAATGTGAACTCTGTAGATTGCAGGCTTAAATTTACTCCAATCCCTTCAAGCTTTATATAGATCTACACAGAGGTATCTTTCAAAATAAAACAGGACGTTGATTCACTCTATATTACTAGAGTACAGCAGGAGGTTAAGATGATGAAGGCGATGGTGGTGGTGGTGGTGGTGGTGGTGGAATATTGATGGTGATGGTATAGATGATGATGGTGATGGTGATGGTGGTGGTGGTGGTGGAATATTGATGGTGATGGTATAGATGATGATGGTGATGGTGATGGTGGTGGTAATGGTGATGATGATGATGATGATGATGATGATAATGATGGTAATGGTGATATGATGATATGATGATGATGATAATGATGGTAATGGTGATGGTGATATGTTGATGATGATGACGATGGCTCCAGAATAATGAACACGAATTAATATATAACTAACCTGAACCCCTTCAGTCCGGTGACGTACTCTGTACTTTATTCATGCCACCACGAAACGACTGTGTGAAAATATTTGAGATATCCAGTTCGGAAAGAGAGAGAGAGAGAGAGAGAGAGAGAGAGAGAGAGAATCGTCTGGTAATATTAACAACAAAACCAGAGGAAAGTCATTGGAGTGAAGTGTTTAAAAACGTAAAATATTCAGATATCTTCCGAGCCCCATCATGTACTTTGTCTTCACGTTAAACAATATTCGTACTCATGGATGCATAGAAAATATTGAAACTTGGTAACAATTCTGTACTATTATTGTTCTTTTTTAATGCTTTCTCCTGCCTTGTTTGCCAAACCCTGCATCATCCACATTTTTTGGTGGGAAACAACTCAAAATTCTATATATAAAACTAATAATAAAAGAATGCCATAAAACAACCAGACTGCTGTACTGAGAATAGAATATGAAATTTGTGTAACTGACCAAAGTAAACATAAATATATCACGAATATTTTTCAATCGTTTGTCATATAAGGTGCCAACACGTGATGGCGCTGTGTACGCTGGGCGGAGAAAATCAGCTGCGGCGGCCACCCCGGAGCCAAACCTCCTCATATTGCCCTGAATCTCTCTGTGGGAAGGACTCTGGTCTGACCCTGGTGAGGCGCTGTCTACCACAGGGGTGCCGGCTCACAGTGTGATGTAGATACTGTACTGTACCTGTAGGACGGCTCCACAGAGGCAGTTGCTTGCCTGTGGTTGATGGGTCTGGAAGGCCAGACAGATCAGAGTAGGCAACAGTGTTATCTCCGTGATCTCCCCTTAGGCCTCACAATGACCCGGTACCCCGCCCCCCCCTCTCTCACACACACACACACACACACACACACACACACACACACACACACACACACACACACACACACACACACACACACACACACACACCACACAACAAGCAAAGTTCTTCACATGACGACCAAACCGGGAATGGAACCGCAGCCAAAAGCTGTAGGCTATGTTTTGTGTCGTCCTCGCTACAATATGACGCTGAAAATATTCCTCTGGGGTCGAGGCAGGACAGAAAAGCAATATAAAACCAAAGAAAAAAACAAACAAAAAAGCACACCCCACAGAAAGTTCAAAGGGATTCAATATGAGTGTCAGTGAGTTTGGGTCTCTCTCTCTCTCTCTCTCTCTCTCTCTCTCCAGGCATTTGTTTTGCCTACAGTAGGTTACACGAGAATTTTGCTCTGTTGAATATTGTATAAAGGAGTGGAGCCAATGGATGTTTTTGTTGTTGTTGTTTGTGCTCTTTGTTTTTGTTGTTGTTAGTGTTGTTGCTGTGTTGCTGTTATTATTATTATAAATTATTATTATTATTACTGTTATTAGTACTATTATTATTATTATTATTATTATTATATTATTATTAATTATTATTTTTATTGTTATGTTGTTGCATTTGCTGTTCCTACAGTTATTATTATTATTATTATTATTATTATTATTATTGTTTCTTGTTTTTGTTGTTGTTGTTGCTTTACAGGTGTTCCTGTTATTATTATTATTATTATTATTATTATTATTATTATTATTATTATTGTTAATGTTATTGTTGTTGTTTATTTGCTTTTGTTGTTGCTCTTATTATTATTATTATTATTGTTTTTGTTGTTGTTGGTGTTAGTGCTTTTTGCTTTTGTTTTTGTTGTTTTTGTTGTTGCTCTTTTTGTTCCTATTATTATTATTATTATTATTATCAGTAGTAGTAGTAGTAGTAGTAGTGGCAATAGTAGTAGTTGTAGTAGTAGTATGAATGACCTCCGCCAAAGAAACTGGTAGAAGTTTATATGTTCACCTGGGTCGTTTGTGTGTCTGTGTACAAGGATATCTCAAGAAGAAGTTACTGATATCAGTGAAATCTGGTGGAAAGGTGGACAGTGGGTCAGGGGAAGAGTTGATTAGATCAGAAATTGGACCAGGATCAGGATGCAGGAATAAATCAAACATTTTCTTGGCGTTAGCGGAGGTATGCGATCTGTGACATTGTGTAACAGGGCGGTAAAATTAGTCGCCTGGTAGGAAAGAGGTATTTTAGCAGATGATATGTAGTTGGACAGGCGGTGATCTCCTGCTTGAGCTGCGTTCAAAATTCAAGAGGGCAAGTGAAGGTGATCGGTCATGTAATTAATATCACCCTGGGCGTTGGCGGCTCGTTAATTTCAACCCCTTCAGACCTGTGGCGGGTTTGTGTGATTTATTTTATCTGTTTGTCTATCAATGTTTATTTACTTATCTATCTCTTTATCATTTATTTATTTATATGT
>NC_136954.1:17919778-18080963 GCF_032717465.1 Coenobita brevimanus
ACCATCACCATCATCATCTATACCATCACCATCAATATTCCACCACCACCACCACCATCACCATCATCATCAGTCTATACCATCACCATCAATATTCCACCACCACCACCACCACCACCACCATCGCTCTCCTTCATCATCTTAATCTCCTTGCATGTACTCCTCTAGTAATATAGAGTGAATCAACGTCCTGTTTTATTTTGAAGATAATTCCTCTGTTGCAGATCTATATAAAGCTTGAAGGGATTGGAGTAAATTTAAGCCTGCAATCTTACAGAGTCTCACATTTCTGACATAAAATCCTAGATCCACAACAGCAGTTCAACTCTTAGATGTATACCTACATAGTAATACTGCGTTAATGGTGAGGAAAACATTTACTACGCTGGGTGGTAACCATACAAACATACAGAAGTCTGGTGGGTTAGGAGGCACCAACTGGCTATGGACTACAGGGGTTTGCATGCGAGGTTGGGCAAGTGTTCTCATTAAGGCAGTTAGGGGTGGCGTCACGTTACTTTTTCCTTCAATAATGGGATCAAGTAGCCTTGCCCAGGGCCCCTACGCTTCTGATGGGGCAAGAAATGAAAGGAGGTTGAGGATTGATAATATTGACTGATGACGTTTGACTGACTAACTGACTGACGATGACGATGTTGATGGTGATGATGACGAGAAGGAGGAGGAAATCACATACCTAGATGCCCCCAAGTCAAATGCCCGCCGAGGCCTGGTGTTTGAACCCCGCACTCGTAAAATAACGCCGATCACGTTACCAACACCCTACCAAGGAGTTAGCTGGGTTTGGCCACGTAATTTAGCCTAACACCAGATGATTTCCAATAACTGTGAAATCGAAGCGGCCACAGGCTTAATAAGATGTCTTTATTAACTTCACTCCTAGCGTCGTCCTTACGTTTGTTATGCTGAGTACCCCCCCCAAAAAAAAAAAATGTATAGATGAGAAATTATAGCAGTTCGAGCGTCAAAAATTATCACTAATTTCATTTTATTTTACGTAATATTAATCATTGTTATTATTATTATTATTATTATTATTATTATTATTATTATTATTATCATCATCATCATTATCATCATCATCATTATTAATTACTGCTGCTGAGACTACTACTACAACTACTACTACTACTACTATCATTATTATCATCATTGTTTATTGGATGGATGGAGAGGGACAGAGGAAGAACCTGCTGGTATGAAAGTTCACCCATTCACTCCAATAACGTATATTTCAGTTTATTCATGATCCTTCTTCAGAGGTCTGTAGCCTACATTAATTTAGTAAAGACCTTTATTGACTAAAGTGGTTGAAGGATTTACCCACGACCCACCTAAAGTCAATAAAAAAATAAAAAAGTAAAAAATACGTCACTAGTTTAATGGTCGAATGTTACATTGGTAAGTGGCATAAGAGAGCTCCGCTGCACCTTCTCTTAAGCGATTTATTTTGCATAGTGCACCTTACCATTCTCCCTGGGAAAAGTGATGGCATCGGAACAAGAGGATACTGAAGTGTTAATGTGCAGAATAAGACGCTGAGGAAATGATAAGACTTCAAAAGCCAGCTTTTAGAATACGTTGCGAAAGGGATTTATTTCAAGGGAAGAAAAATGTTGGGAATTAAATCGGTGTGATGGACTGTAGAGATGGGATATGGACTGACAGGTAAGATGGCAGGTACTGCAGTAGCCAGGTAGCCAGGTGCAGACAGCAAAGATGATTGGTTGATTCGTCCATGTGCCCTGGTATCACCTATAATAGCCTCGGCCATGGTAGGTACGGTAGTGTAAGTTGCCAGGCCAGTTGGTTTGAGGTTAGTATCTTCAGTCTGCTTGGTGATTGCTTCAAACAAAGTCTTGATGGTCAGCATGGTAGGAAGATAGGTTGGCTGGTCAGAGCCTGTACCCTGGTATCGCCACAAAACAAAACCTTGACTGTAAAGTGGTAGGTAGAGGTAGGGTACGTAGGTTGGCTGGTCAGTTCTTTTCCTTCGCAATCCCTCAAATTAAGCCAGTCTTGAGTGTAGACATGAATGGCAAGTAGGTAGGAGGAGTAGTGGCGAGGAAGGTTCAATAGGATAGGAAGGTAAGTACAGGCATAGTGACATAGTAGGTAAGGTTGTTGGGATATAGATAGGTTGGTGGGGATAGGTAGGTCATGTCTCCTGTGCCTGGTATCGCCCATTAAAGCCTTGACTGTTGTCCCTCTCGCTGTGACACGGTCTCCATTAACTCAACACAGACAGTCCAACACAGAAACCCCAGTGTTAATGAAACTTTCCTGTGTATAGCCCGGAGGGTGTGGCAGAAGGTGTAGGAAGGAAGAGAGGGTGCTATGGGTGTACCTGCAAGGGTAGATGTGTTATTTTGTGTGTGTGTGTGTGTGTGTGTGTGTGTGTGTGTGTGTGTGTGTGTGTGTGTGTGTGTGTGTGTGTGTGTGTGTGTGTGTGTGTGTGTGTGTGTAACAAATGTAAACCTAAGCGTACTCTGGGATGTCCATGTAGAGATGGGTGATGGTGAGGCAGCTGATGGGTGGAAGGGTAAGGAGTTTGGTCAGAGGCAGGAATCTGGGTGAGGAAGGAGTGCGTGGGCGAGGCAGAGTATTGAGGGATGAGGCATGGGTTTGTTACTGAGGCAGCAGATGCGTTAGAGGCAGGTTTATTACTGAGCAAGGTCTGTTACTAAAGCCAGGGGGGATTGGGTGAGGTGCAGGGGTGTGTGCAGGCAGAGGTAGGTGAGAGTGCAGGGTGTAGCGCGAAAGGTGTGTGGGCAGGGTGTGACAGGGGTGCAGTGGGAGGCAGGGGTGTGTGTAGGGCAGGGTGTGGGTATGAGACAGGAATGGGTGGGCGAGGGAGCAAAGAATGTCCAGGTTGTGTCAAGGATGGGTGGAAAAGTGTGGTAAGTGCAAGGATGTGGGTGAGACAGTAAGGACGGCAGACCACCCAGCCCCAACCCACACCACCCACCTGCTGGCTGGTCGTCCATCACATCATCCCTTTTCTCCACTGTATTCATTTTATATCCCATCTACTGTATATACATCACACTGCATGCTCGGTTTACTGAATATACTGTATTTGTTCCATATAATTTACCACATCTGTCCACTGTAACGTTTGTCCATTGCTTAAACTGTCCGCTTCTCCAGTTGTCCACCACACCAAATGTCCACCATACCAATGTCCATCACACCAATTGTCCATCACACCAATTGTCCATCACACCAATTGTCCATCACACCAATTGTCCATCACACCAATTGTCCATCACACCAACTGTCCCTATCAAAACTCTCCACTATCAACTGCCCTCAGCATTTCTTGGCTACTACACTATTCACTGCATTATTTGTGGGCAGAAATATGCACTACACAGAATCACAAGCACCAGCACCGAACACTGTGTCTTGAAGTTAACGCATGTCGCTTCACAATGAAAGATTAACGCCGAAGCCTTTCCATGGACCTCCATTACTTGAGGAGCTGACATGATAAAGATCTCAGTAGATTATGGTCACGGGTAAATCCCTGCACGGTTAGAAATGATCCGTTAGCTTAGGTCTGAGTTGATTATACGTTAATAGATAAAGAACTTTTCATTGTAATCCGGCAGCGTAAAAATCTGCACAGAACAAGTACAAAGTAAATAATTTGTCACAATAAACATTAACACTTGTCACTAACGCAACGCAAGTCCGAAAACACGTGCGCCCAACCCCAAAGACGCACAAACAGGTGCAAGCAAAGAAGGTGGCACTCAAAGACCATGAAGTGAAGACTGGAAAGTATAGTGACAAACTGTTACCCGAGACGAATAAACGCACAGCTACATTAGCATGCTGGTTAATACCTCACACAAACAAGAGAGGGCGCTGGGCTGGGAGGGAGGCTTAGCTGTGGGGAAGTAGCTTAACACCAGCTTTATGGTTAATATATAATACCACTCTAAAGTTATCCATATCCGTCAGGCCGATGCAGGACGACCGCTAGAGAGATCAAAGAACTTGAGCGAAGAGAACTTGGGGGGGGGGGGATATCTCTCGACTAGTCAGAATGCGAAACACGTAAACGCAGGACCAGTTACAATGCTTGAAATTTAATTCAAAATCTGGCCGACTTCTGACTGACTGGCATGTTGACATGACTGAACTGATATGACATGGCATGACATGTGACATGAAAACACTAATCTAACGTGACGACAGTTATGGCATGACATAACAGGTTAACAATTTGACATAACATGGCGAAACTGGTACAACATACGAGATGACATGACATGGCATGGCAGCACTGATATGACATACGAGATGACATGACATAATATTTTAAAAACTGATGACAGCACAGACATGTCATACATGACATGAAAACAATGACATGACAGAGCATGACTCGTCCAGGTAGCACTGACATGAGAACGAATGACAGCAATGGCATGGCGTGACTGTACAGTACATTAACATGCCTGCAATGACATGTCATGACACGACGATATAATGAGATAACATAACATAGCAGCAGTGACCTGACATGTGAATACAAGACATGACAGCACTGACATGACGTACAAGATATTACAGCACTGATATGACTTACCATGACACAACATAACAAGACAAGACTGGCATGGCATAACACTGACATGAGATGACATGACAGGACTAAATGCTCTCAAGTCTCCAACTCGAATTCTTCCCGCTTCTTCAGGCACCTTGCCAAAAACCTTTACCTCATCATCCTTCCCTCCTCTTTTCTACTCTGATGGTTCTGTAGCTATTTCTTCTACTGATAAAGCAGATCTCTTCGCACAGACTTTCTCCTCCAATTCCACCTTAGACGATTACGGTGCTGTTCCTCCATCACTTCCCGCCTCTGACTTCCTCATGGCTGACATTAAAATTTCTTCAGCTGATGTAGTTTCTGCCATTACTGGCCTCAATACTAGCAAGGCATATGGCCCGATGGAGTCCCTCCTGTTGTTCTCAAGAACTGTGCTTCTGTGCTTACACCCTGCCTAGGCAAACTCTTTCGCCTTTGTCTGTCAACTTGTACCTTTCCTTCTTGCTGGAAGTTTGCTCTCATTCAGCCAGCCCCAAAGAAGGGTGACCATTCCCAACCCTCTAACTATCGTCCAATTGCTTTAACGTCCTGTATTTCAAAGGTTTTCGAGTCAATACTCGATAGAAAAATATTAAGGCGTCTTTCCTATCACAAACTTCTTTCTGATCGTCAGTACGGGTTCCGTCAGGGACGCTCCACTGGCGATCTTCTCACCTACCTTTCAGACTCCTGGTCATCCTCCTTTCGGGACTTTGGCGAAAGCTTTGCCATTGCACTTGACATCTCAAAGGCTTTCGATCGAGTCTGGCATAAATCTTTAATTTCCAAACTGCCCTCCTACGGTTTCTATCCTTCTATCTGTGCCTTCATCGCTAGCTTTCTTTCTGGTCGTTCTATAGCCGCTGTTGTAGACGGCCATCGTTCTTCTCCTAGATCTATCAACAGTGGTGTTCCTCGGGGCTCTCTCCTGTAACCAACTCTCTTCCTTTTATTCATCAATGACCTTCTAAGCTGTACATCTAACCCTATCCACTCATACTCTGATGGCTCCACCCTTCACCTTTCCATTCGGTTCCCACAACGCCCATCTCAGCAGTTACTTCAACAAACAAGGAATGAGGCTATGGCACACCTAATGTCTGACTTGGCTCATATCTCTGATTGTGGTAAAAATAATCTTGTTGTTTTTAATGCATCTCAGACTCAGTTCTTACACCTATCAACCCATCAAAGTCTTCCACAGGTATACCCACTAATGTTATTCAGCTTAATCCTGCATCATCCTTGAACATGCTTGGGGTTTCATTTACTCGGGACTTATCTTGGAAAGATCATATTACATCTCTTTGTAAAATCTGCTTGCAAGAGATTGGGTGTGCTAAGCCGATTCCGTTCTTTCTTTACCCCTGCACAATTGTTGACTCTATACAGGGGTTTTATCCGCCCATTTGTGGAGTACAACTCTCATGTGTGGGGAGGCTCCCCACATACAGCTCTTCTCAACAGGGTGGAGTCAAAGGCTTTTCGTCTCATTAACTCTCCTCCTCTTACTGACTCCCTTCAACCTCTGTCTCTTCGCCGCACTGTTGTATCTTTATCTCTTTTCTATCGCTACTTTAATGGTCACTGCTCCTCTGAACTGTCTGCATGCATTCCTCCACCTCTACGACGGGCGCCTAGCACCCGTCTAGCAGCAAACTCTCATCCCTTTTCTGTCCAACTCTCTAATGCAAGAGTAAACCGGTTCTCCCAGTCCTTCATTTATGCAACAGGTCAACTCTGGAACTGTCTCCCTCTGTCTGTATTTCCTGCTGCCTATGATCTCCAGTCTTTCAAACGCAGTGTGTCCAGGCATCTCGAAATGAATGGATCTTGAATTTGGCTCTCTCTTGTATTTTGTTTTTCTCTTGGAGGGAACTGTTATTGCGGGCTCATGGCCTTCGGTTCCTTCTTCCTCGGATAATAAAAAAAAATGACGTAAGGCAACACTGGCATGAGATGACATGACAGGACTGACATGACAAGACAACACTGGCATGAGATGACGTGACAGGACTGACATGGCATAAGACAACATTGCCATGAGATGACATGAAAGGACTGACATGGTATAAAACAACACTGGCATGAGATAGTAATACTTACATGACATGAAGACAGCACTGACATGTTATGACATGACAGCATTGGCTTGACATATATGACATGACATGGCATATAACATGACATGACAGTACTAACATGACGAGTTTACATGACAACACTGACATGAGCTGATGACAATAAAGTACACCTATGACATGACATGACAGCACTGCCACGACATAAATAACATATCATAACTACAGCACTGATATTGCGTGGCATGGCTCAATTGACATGACATGGCGTGACAAAACAGCACTGACATAAGATAACGCGACATGGCACCATTAATACATACGACAGCACTGGCATAAACATTACGTGACGATAGCACAAACGACAAATGGCATGACATAACAAGACATGGCATGACATACTGTTAAATTAGTTACCTGACATGGTCACAGAAGAAGCATACAAGAAATGATGACATGACTAATAACATGACATGCATGAAATTACTAAAGACATCATTGGTATGGCATGAAATGACATGACAGCTTTTGTAACATGATGTATCAAGATGACATCGGCATGACATCATTAACACTGACGTGACATGGCACTAACATGAAACACAACAGTACTGACACAATGTACGAGATGATGATTTAGCATGACAGCACTGACACGACATGACAGCAATGATACGACATCACTGACACTGACATGACATAACACTATCATCAACCACGACAGCACTGACAAAGCATACGACTTAGCATGACAGCACTAACAGGACATGACAGCACTGACACAACATGACAGCACCGACCTAACCACTAGCATAAAAAAAAAAAAAACATGAAATTTTGTACGGTTCCTGCAGTGGAGAAAATGTCATTGATTTTGATCTGTTAAAATTTATACATTTATTTAATTTAATGGGTCACAGTAGGTATGGTCAGTGTTAAGGCAACTCCGGGCTCTCCCTGTCAGTGATCCAGCCTCTGTTGCCCCAGCCCCTTGTAAGTGCCGCGTGACTGGGTCATAACGAGGCAGAGCCTCAAACCGATCGACTAATGCCCACTGATAACCTGAAGATCGTGCTTAGCAGCCCTTGAGCATACCCAACCTCTGTACGTACTATCTATGTATCTATCAATTTGTCTATCTTTCTATATATCTCTATGTATATACCTTTATGTCTGTCTATGTATTTATCTATATATCCATACAGCTCTGTCTTCTACTAATCTACCTATTAATCTACATATCTATCGATCGCCACATGTTTATCGCAGCGTTCTCAACCTTTTTCAGCTCGCGCCCCCATTATCCTTGGGTCGCACATTCACGCACCTCCCTAGCCTTGGTCAACATATCCAGCCCCTCCCCCCCACACATACTCACTTCCTGCCATCATCTGACTCCATCAATTTATTCCAGAATAATTATTATTTTTGCCGCAGATTCATGTGGACATTAACCCAAATAAATACAGGTTGCATTAGCCCTTCTCCTGCAATTCACTATCCCCCTTCTCGAGAGATAAGGGGGAGGGACACGTATATTTTAATATAGTTTAGTCTGTCTTGCAGTATGTGATTTACTGGTATCTTTAATTTTCTCTCGAAACGACCAGATTAGAGAAAAAAGAAATCAAGAAGGCAACCAGGCAACAGGCATGAAGGACAGAAATCAACTTCAAAGAAAAATATGCTTTGAAGACTGAAACAGCGGCAGAATGTGAATAATGAATATTAATCAATAGTTCAGTGTGACACACACACACACACACACACACACACACACATTGTTCAAGCCACTCACTAATTTTTTTCTGAGTCCTCACCCCCCCTTGGAAAATGCTCACGCCCCCTCCTAGGGGGGTGCGACCCCCAGATTGGGAACCACTGATCTATCCATGTGTCTACGAGTAACTATTCATGTATCTCTACATCTAGCTACTAATCTATTTATGTGTTTGTATAACTTTCTATATATATTTTTCTACCTACAGAATTAATCTATATCTACATACCTAACTGTATATTTATCTATCTATATTATGCAGTTCTATCTATCTGTCTATCTATCTACCGACATATCTATCTAAATATGTCTCTCTATCCATAACTGTCAATCCATTAATCTATATCTTTATATACCGGTATCCACCCATCCATCAATCTATATCTATTTATCTGTGTCCGTTTGTCTGGCTTTCTGTGTCTGTCAAGAATTCGGGCAGCCGCACCATAAAGCAAATAGACTATCAGAATATGGCAAATATTATCTAACATACAGTGAATATAACTGTGTAGTGCAATTACAAACAGGTCAAACGCATACGAATTGGTCAGTCATATGAGAATATTACCTCACCCTAAAGCATCACCCTCGACCCGTCACTCAGCGCTCACCCCTGTTAACTCAACCTCACCCCTCCTAACTCAGCCCCATCCCTTCTTAACTCAGCCCCATCTCTTCTCAACTCAGCCCTTTCCTTCTTAACTCAGCCCCATCCCTTCTTAACTCAGCCCTATCCCTTCTCAACACCTCACCCCTTCTTAACTCAGCCCCATCCCTTCTTAACTCAGCCCCATCCCTTCTCACCTCAACCTCACCCCTTAACTTAGCCCCACTCTTTCTTCACTCAGCCCCATCCCTTCTTAACTCAGCAGTTGTTTCTTACGAGAGAGAGAGAGAGAGAGAGAGAGAGAGAGAGAGAGAGAGAGAGAGAGAGAGCACAGCAGCTTTTAGGGCATAGGTAATCATCATCATCATCATTAGCATCATTATCATATTAAAAGAATCAAGTTAGTGCTATGGTTACCATCCAACGCCGTAACAAGTCCTTTTGGCCAGTCACTTACAGTGAGAGTCAGCTCAAGGCAGCATTAAATCGAGTCACTGGATGGCGGCCGCCTCTATCTGCCACAAACAATATTACCTATTGGCGGAAAAGCCGACACAGCCAAAGATTTAAGGAAAAAAGAAAAGCGTCCTTGCACTGAAACGTTAGGGTGATTCAGAACTTCGTATTTTCGGTGGCATACGTGATTTCTCAACATCTTTTATTTAGCGACTTGTGCGTATTACGTCATATTTTTTTTAGTTTTGTTCTAATTTGTCTTAATACTGAAATAATTTGCATCAGTAACATACAAGAGAAGAGTAGGTGTATTGTGCAGATTAAATCACCGGAGATGAGGTGTTTGAAAATTTTAATAAATAAATAAATAAATCAGTGAACACAACGCGACTCTGTATGTCCAAAGCTGCGAAATTCAGTTCAGACATTTTTTACTCCTTCAACTCCAGGACGTGCTGTCATATTTTGTTCTTGCTATATCCAGACGATTTTATTCAACTGAGGTGAAAATCCCTAACGCTGAAGCGATAAAAAACAGTCTCCATGAACTTCCCTACCAGAGGCCTCATCCCTGGGGCATAAAGCTTTCTGGTCGTAGCGATAATAATAACAACAACAATAATAATAATAATAATAATAATAATAATAATAATTCTATCTATATATCGTCCAATCCTACACTGCCCCATGAGGAGCGTAGGAGCCTGGGGCTAGGCAGTTGGTCCTGACATTTAAGATGAAAGTGACCAGCCTCACTCATCCCTGAGTGGCATTACACGAGCAATCAACCCCAACCATCCCTTGGATATAAACCTTCACCGGCTCAATCAGATTGGAGCGCAATAATTACCCACTAAACCACCAGGCGCCAAAATTTGGTTATATGGTTACCACCCAGCGTAGTAAATGGTTTCCTGGTGTACAGGAAACCATTTGGTTTGTCACTCAGTGTAGAGTCACCCACAGGCAGAAGGAAGAGAAAAGAATGAAGGAAAGAAAGACAGAAGAGGGAGTATAAAGTTGCCCACAGGCAGAAGGACAAGGAAAGAATGAACGAAAGGAAGACAGAAGAGGATGGAAGGAAAGAGGGATGGGAGAAAGGAAAGGGCAGACACCCGAGAGCAGCACTACATTGAGTGAGTGGATGGTGAGCGCCCCCACCTACCACAAGATGATGATAATAATAATAATAATAATAATAATAATAATATAAACGTCACTGCAGTGAACTGAATAAGCCTTTCAATACAACCAACCTCTTCATTTATTCTTACTAGTACCATGCGATTTTATTCAACTTAGGACATTCCTAACATTTATTCAATATGGACGGTGGGCATTAGCGCCGAAGTAGTGGCATGTGGAGGTGTATGGTATGTAGGAGGATTGCTGGGCCTTGGAAACAGACTGTGAAGCCTATGCCCAGAGTCGGGCACATAAAACAAAGAACCCTTTGAGCAACAGGAGTTAGATGTAGCCTTCATTAACGTCTTTGCCACGGTAGTAACTTTCCTGTGCTGCATAACATCACGTGTTTGGTAACCATAATTATCCCCTTACAACTCTACTGTTTTTACTCCAACCTGGCCTAAAATTGCAATCTGTCCACCTTCAGTGCTGAGTTTTAACAATAGATTAACACTAGAACACGATGCCAGTCACGAAGAAGTATTATGGAAAGAAGATTGGACTGTAGCACGGTCTTTTCACTGCCACTGAGCTACGTGAAGTAAGCTGCAAAAGTTAAGGTGAACAGAGTATAGTTTCTCATTTATAAAGTCATGTGCCTACCAGACTGTTTTATTCAGCCCAGGACAGACTTTCTGAGCTAGATAGGTCTGGCAGTGGTTTCTTTATACTTTCCAAACTAGACATCCTTCGTAAGTTGTGAAAAACTGCGTGTTGATGACCTGGTTAAAACACACACACACACACACACACACACACACACACACACACACACACACACACACACACCTCATCGAACAGAAAGGATTAAAGTAGTAAATCCGTCCTGGTAGTGAATGAGTTAATGCATTTCGAGATCATGGTGTCAATATTCGTGGGTGTGGGCGCATGAAATCAAAACCTATAATCAAGTTTCATCTCATCAGAGGGGAATAATTAGCTTTCTTATCTGTGTTCTAGCATCTGACTGGTGGTGGAGTGAGACACCTTCATGTGGTTGCTCTAATAAAACTGGCCTCGTTATGTAACTACGTCTCTAAGCTCCCTCCTTATCACCCGAACTGATGATGGCGGCTTGCAGTAGGGAACATCAGCCTGCAGTCCACCGGGTTCGCGTTTCGAGGAGCCTGGAGCCAAAGTAACAACATTAAACATATGACTGACAAAGCACTGCAACAGAGAGGCAAATAGTCTAATCAGTGCACGACAGCTCTCTACCCCTACCCCTGGTGTTTGCTGAGTGTGCTGAGTATGTGTGTAAGAACAGAGCTGTGTGTGTGTGTGTGTGTGTGTGTGTGTGTGTGTGTGTGTGTAAAGAGGGGAGTATAATGAGTGTGCAGCGAAGTCACCCGTCATCCCCATCCCATCCCTCCCCGCTTCACCACATGCTTCAGCCAGCCTTCCCACATTCAGTCACACCGCACACTTAACTCTCACTTCCCCCCCCCCCCCCGTCCAACCTTTCCCTCACATCCCTTTACCATATCCCCTTCCTTTAGAGATGTGGTAAGTATTGATAATGATAATAATAATAATAATAATAATAACAGCAACAACAACAACAACAATAATAATAATAATAATAATAATAATAACAATAACAGCAACAACAACAACAACAATAATAATAATAATAATAATAATAATAACAATAATAACGATAATCATCATCATCATCATCATCATCTAATCCTGTGTTGCCCCATGAGAAGAGTAGGAGCCTGGGGTTAGGCATTTCGGTCCTAACATTCAAGATGAGAGTTACCAGCCTCACTCATACCTGAGTGGCATTATATGAGCAATAAACCCCAACCAACCCTTGGATATAAACCCGCACAGGCCCAGTCCGGTTGGAGCGCCCTAATTACCCACTAAACCACCGGGCATCATTAGTTGGTTATATGGTTACCACCCAGCGTGGTAAATGGTTTCCTGGAGTACAGGAAACAGTTTGACTTGTTACTCAGTGTTGAGTCACCCGCAGACAAAAGCAAGAGGAAAGAATGAAGGAAAGAAAGACAGCAGAGGAAGGACGGAAAGAAGGAAGGACGAGAGCAGCACTACATCGAGTGAGTGGACAGTGAGCGCCCTCACCTACCACCAGGTGAAAAAAAAATAGTAACCATAAAATACTCACTATCATATTCATTATTGTTTCTCCTTCTTATTCTTCTTTTTCTCATTATTATTATTATTATTATTATTATTATTATAGGTGGTAGGTAGTACAGCCTTAGGTGTCTGCCCTTTCCTCAGTTCCTTCCTTCCGTTTCTGTCTTTCCTTCATTCTTTCCTCTTCCTTCTGCCTACTGGTGACTTTACACTCCCTCTTCTGTATTTCTTTCCTTGACTCTTTCCTCTTCCTTCTGCCTATGGGCGACTCTACACTGAGTGACAAGCCAAATGGTTTCCTGAACTACGCTGGGTGGTAACCATAAATCCAGAATGTGGCGCCTGGTGGTTTAGTGGGTAATTAAGGCGCTTCAATCGGACTCAGCCTGTGTAGGTTTATCTCCAAAGGGTGGTTGGGGTTTACTGCTATCGTAATGATACTCAGGGATGAGTGAGGCTGGTCAGTCTCATCTTAAATGTCAGGACTGACTTGCCTAGCCCCTGGCTCCTACATTCCTCAAGTGGCAACATAGGATTGGCTGATGGGTGGATGGATTATTATTATTTTTATTTTTATTATTATTATTATTATTATTATTATTATTATTATTATTATTATAGGATACGAAATAATGATTCATGAAAGATGTGTAGTGAGGAAGTCGGTGGACACCAGAATCGAAGAGAGAGTACTGGCATGGTACGGTCATGTGGAGAGAATGGATAAAGACAGAGTGGTGAAAAAGGTGTATCTCAGTGAATTTGAAGGAGGGAAGAGGCGAGGTAGGCCAAGGAGAAGGTGGAGAGATATGGTGGATGAGTGTGTGAGGAAGAGAGGTTTGGAAGTCGGTGAGGCTAGGGAACTGACAAGAGATCGAGATGGCTGCATGAATGTTATGAGAAGTTCATGATCAGGGATTTGGCACCTCTTTTTAACGTGGCAGCGTCCGGATTGACTCTATCAGATACGTTTATGTGAAGCTACAAAACGTGGTGAATGTTTTTGGCGTATCCAATAAAGCCAGAATTCCGGGGGCTTGAATGATGAGTGAATGAAAGCGTGGCCCACTAGATTGGCAAATTTGGCCTGTCTGGACATTGATACTCCTCACCCTGCCCTAGAGTGGAAAAGGAGGTCTGGATGATGATGACGATGAATTATTATTATTATTATTATCATCATCATCATCATCATCATCATCATCATCATCATCATCATCATCATCATCATCATCATCATCATCATCATCATCATCATCATCATCATCATCATCATCATGTTTCCACTAAGATACACTACTGTTAAGCTGAATAGAATCGTCTGGAGGTAGCAAGAATAAAACACTGAAATATTTCTCTCGTGCTGAAGGGGCTAAAACAGCCTCCACAAACCCTTCCAAAAGGTAAGAAAAATCTTCCCTATTTTATTCTTTCCACCTCCAGACGATTTTATTCAGCCTGCAAGTGGCCCCTCATCTCGTATGGCTTAACCCTCTGATGACTGAAAAAAAAAAAAAAAAACTCTTTACTACTGTGTTTTGTTCTTACTGCAAACAGACGATTTTATTCACCATGGGAGAGGACAGACACTACACTTAGTGGGTTAACGAAGGCCATAAATCCAACCTCTCCAGTTCGAATATTTTGTATCGTACACTGAATAAAATTGTCTGGAGGCAGCAGCGATAAAATGAAAAAATGCGTCACTGGACTGAGAGAGTTTATCGTCTCAAGTTACCCCTTATGGACGGGAGACATCTTCACTATTTTATTCTTCCAACCTTCAGATGATTTTTTTTAGGGTTGCAAGCCCCCCCCCCCACACCTGCTATGGGGAGCGGAGGCGATGAATACTTTCTAAGTATCCCTGTTTGTCCTAAGAAGCGACAAAGAGGGGCCTTTTGTCTCATTTTTCTCCTTACTCTCCTCGTGTGTTCATTTGCCCTACCGCTCTTCTTGATATACCCGTGGTTTTTCCTGACTATTATTCCATAACTAATACAGTGCCATACCGTATAGCCATATTATGGTTTGGTGCCGATTCCTCATTGTTCCTTCAGCCTGCAAGTGGTCTGTCATCGTGTACAGGTTAGTCCTCTGATATCTTCACTATTTTTTATTCTTCCTTCCTCCACGTGATTTTACTCTGGCCGACGATTTTACTTAGAACAGGAACGGCCTCTCGTATATGGGATAATACTTACACGATGGGAGTTCAGACGTACGCATAATAAAATCGTCTAACGGCGGAAAGAATAAGGTAGTGAAGATCCCTGTCCTGTCAAGACATGCGCTGGAGACGGTTTTTAACTCCTGACATAAAGGTGGGCCACGCCCAAGCAGAATAATACCATCTATTATAGCTAAAATGATGGTGATTTTTTTTTTCAGTTACTGGGGACTGTTGGAAAATATCTGCAATAACCCTATAAGGGAGTGGGGAAGACGAGGGGGTGTGAGAGGGGGCAAAAGTTGTGGGTTCAGATGTCAGTGAGAGCTGAAGACTTGCGGGATGTAGGAAACGAAAATCACCCCTTCCTCCTTCCCACAACCCCCAACCCCCAAGTCTGTCAATTTCTTCTACCATCCCCATCCCTTCCATTTCCCTGTAAGCATTTCTCATCTTCCCCATCCCAACAACTCACCCTCCTTCCCACAATATATACTCCCTTTATTTACTCAATCCGTTCTTCCCCAGTTATCCCCATCTTCCCCACATCCATACATACATTTCTCTGTCTCACATCCCTTCCTTTCCCCCTGTCGGGCAGGTCTTACTCTTGCAAAAGAAATGTTCCCTGTCAGTTTGGCAAGGGACGCCTTCAAGCGATGTCACCAGTATGACAAACGTCCCTCAGCTTCCTACCAACCCCACGAAAGAATACAGAGTGCAAGAAAAGGGCAGTTTCAGCCTGCCATCCACTGGGTTCAGGATGGGATGAGCATGGTGCCACAATAGCAACAACAGTCCTGTTTGTCAGTCAGTGCAACTCGTTACCTTTATTAAGTCTTGTATTGTAGAAGACGTCTGGGACTTAGCACTAATCCACTGTCTGCTTTATTAAGCCTCGTGTAGTCAAAGGGCATAAGCAAACCTTTTTGCCTTTCAATATGCCCACCTTCATTCCCTCTCCTCCATCATCTCTTCCATCTTTCCTGACACCGACTCTTTCCCTCCTTACTCCTAGTCCTAGCCGTGTCCTCCCTTTCCATCCTGTATTCTTCTTGGCACGTCTCCTCCTTCGTCCTAGCACTCCATACTATTCTAACTCCCCCTCCCCGCTATTCCCCTACCCATTCCACTCGACCGCAAAACCATAAACACCACTCCTCTGCCCCACACTTCCTCCAATACAGTAATTTCTTAATTACCTTTCCATTTCCCTCTTCTTCCATCCCATCCAATAATTCTGACACCTATCCACCCTTTCCACTTCCCCGTTTCTTTTCCTCCCCTTTCCCCCTCAGTTCTTCTCATCCTGCCACCCCTCACAGTCCTCATTCACAGCTATAACAGTGGTCCTTCTGCCCATAACCCCTTTCATCATTGGAACGTATTTTGCATTTTCATCTTTCCTCTACCAGACGATTATCTTCAACTCAAGTAGTGAAGATATTAACTGAAACTCTATGCAACCCTTCCACCTCGAAAAACGTACCCAATGGAACTGCATAAACTGGCGTGTCGTGGTGGAGAATCAGGCGGCAGGTACAACATGGGGTTCAGGGGTTAACACGTCGCACTTCAAGTCTTCGTCTACTGTATACCGCCTGACCCAGCCTTCACTCACTCTCTAGCCAACATCTTAACTACACAAATCTAACTCTAAACAACTGACACCCTTGCACTCTTATTCGTCACTGTTAATTATACTTTGCTCATTAAACATATTTGCAGTCCCGCCGTCTCTTCCTCGTCACTGTCATAAATTAACTACCCTCACTAAGGACAATCTCACATTCACCTCGTAACATATCATAACTCCAGTGCTCTTAATAACAACAATAAATATTCTCTCCCTCCCTTCCTCATCACTACCACAGATTCATTACCCTCACTAAATAGTTTCCGCAATCTTTTCCTCACCGTTGTCATTACACTACCCTCACGGAGAAACAATTTTAAATCCCTTTATTTCTTCCTAACTACTATCAAAACTACACTAACTTCATTATAAAAAAAAAATTCTAATCCTCACACCTACCACAACTACACTATCATCAGCAAATGTTATTCGCTCATTCACTTCCTTACAGTTATTACACTTCCCTCACCAAACATAGAAGGCTCGCGCTCCATTCCTAACTACCGTCGTAACTACCCTACCCTTATTTCCAACACCAAAAGGCCCCTACTTTCTTCCTGATGACTGCCATAACTAAAAACACATTACTCCTGCACTCCCTCAATGCACTACCCTCGCTAGTAGCATAAGAAACGATGGAAGCCGATCTGTTCCGGGATCACTAGAAATTAACACGGAGCTGAAACAAACTCCCGTACAAATATTTATCATCCTCAGAGTGTTGCATTCCCTTGCGACACACATATAGTTCTTGTCCTTAATAGAACGCAATTTTACGGTTACTTCTTACTGCATCACCATTTATAGGATAAATTTCATACTGTGATGTATCTGGACAGCAGGAGTGTTTGGGAGGAGGAGAGAAGGAGGAGGGAAAATGTCGCTTTGGAGAAAAAACGTCGGGAGAAAGAGAAGAATAAGGAAAAGGCCAAAGAAAAAGAAGAAAAGGAACGACAAAAGGCCATAGCCAAAAAGATGGCCCACATGGAATGCGGGGAGGAGGAAGAAAATGCAAAGGCAGTAAAGAGGAGAGAAAAAGCAGCAAAAAGGGAGATTCGGCAGGCTGCCAAAGAGCGTCTGAAGGATTGGGAGTACATGAAGACAAGGGGTGAGAAGATCAACATAAAAGACTATGACTCGGAGGAAGAGGAGTATGAAAAAGGACAACTCATAGGAGTTATGCCATTGAATGTGTCCCCACCTTGCCCTGCCCCGGTTCGTAGTAAGGGTAAAAAGAATGGGTCAGGTCGGGGCAAGGGAGGCAATCGATCTATGAAAGGTCGTAGAAGGACATTCACGGATCCCTCGGCCATCACTTGAGTGGAGTGATTGGTGTGAGTTTTTTGTTTTTGTCATGATTTTTTCTCTTTTGCATAATTTTAATCTGGGTTATTTATTTAGTAAGGTCCTTTATTAATTGGGACTTTTTTTTTTTTTTGCATCTTCATTGAACTCTGTATTTACTGTTCTGTTTCTAATTGGGTTTTAATTTTCTTTTATAGCTTTCGTGTATGGAATGTCACGAATTTGCAAGATTGTGTATTTATACAAATTCGTGCCATTGTACTTTTGTGGGAAGCCACAAACTCTAGTGGAAGACCCACTGTGTATTACTCAGTTTAACCCTCTTTGTATGCACTTTGATCGCAATGGTTTAACCGTCCTTGTATGCACTTTGATCGCAATGGTTTAATCGTCCTTGTATGCACTTTGATCGCAATGGTTTAATCGTCCCTGTATGCACTTTGATCGCAATGGTTTAATCGTCCCTGTATGCACTTTGATCGCAATGGTTTAACCGTCCCTGTACTGTATGCACTTTGATCGCAATTGTTTAATCGTCCCTGTATGCACTTTGATCGCAATGGTTTAACCGTCCTTGTATGCACTTTGATCGCAATGGTTTAACCATCCTTGTATGCACTTTGATCGCAATGGTTTTTCTGAACATTCGTCACTGCTTCATAAGTGACTGTTCTTGTGCACGACATTAGTGCTTCACTGAGTGATTTTATTGCGTGTGTATATCGTTCGCCCTGCCTCTGTTGATCGTTGAAGTTGGGACACGCCCACTTCCGGTGAACATGCCCATTTCTCACTCCTCTGTGCCAAGCCTGAGAATATCAGTTAATTGGAGAGGGACCTTCGTTAAGTACAGACATGTGCCACGGTGAGGATTCCCGGGACTTCAACTACTCCCGAGCTGTGGGCCTTGGATTGGCGACGCCATTCCCTCCACTCACTATAGGTAGTAGTTACAAATGGACGGCCAAGGTGAGATGCATAGCGTGTGTCTCGAGCTGTGGGTCGTCTGTGATTCCCATAGATCGCCCATATCTCCGTCGGCAGCCCATGGAGTGTGGTCG
Organism: Coenobita brevimanus; assembly: GCF_032717465.1. Classification (NCBI taxonomy): domain Eukaryota; kingdom Metazoa; phylum Arthropoda; class Malacostraca; order Decapoda; family Coenobitidae; genus Coenobita; species Coenobita brevimanus. The sequence continues at coordinate 17,938,799 of NC_136954.1, forward strand.
TAGCTACGGAGGAGCAGACAGGAAGATCGTCTTGCGGCGTCTTAGCGACGACTCCAGTCTGCAGCCCCGTGACTCCACATCTCCAATTAACAGTATCTTTTTTCTGTTCTCTGGGCTTAAGCTAGTAGGCTTAAGCTAGACTGACTGACTGACTGAGTGAATTTGCTTTGAGATTCTTGTAACGTAAATTTATACTGTAATGAATAAATTTACAGTTCCTCTCTTTGAGGTCAAGTAAATGTAAGAATTGTGTTTCACTTCTCCGCATTGTTCTCCAGATTTCCTTCTCCCAGTTTGAACAAATTTCTTATATTAATCACGACTGGTAGTTAAGCCAGTTCTTTCACACTGATTCATAATTAATCCATTGTGCCAGCCAGGAGTTAGCACCAGCAAGAATCTGTTTTTATTAGTATTAATGATTGTCAGGGGTAAGGACACCTTCTCAGAGGCCAACAGTACTAACAATAAAGCATTCGTGAGTAGTTAGTCTCCGCTGTGTACTGTTAAGAAAGTTTATGAAATTCTCGTCTTTAAAGATACATCTGGTGATGGAAGTCATAATGAAAAAGACAATAACTGAGATAATATCAGAAAGTTTAACATGAACAAAACTGAAGAAACTTAGGAGGAAGAGGAACTTTGAAGGTATCGAAATGAAGGTTTTCTCTAGGGTAGGAAAAAAAAAAATTACTTTAGAGCTGTGCTGGAGAAGTAACAAGAAACAGGAATGAATTAGTAAAAACAGAAAATGACCGACGAATTGTATGCAAAGGTGTACTATGTAAAAGTAAATCGCTAAGGAAGAGGTGTTAGGAAGTCTCCTCAGCCGACGAGAAGACTCGCCTTTGAAGCCATTTTCCTGAACCACTGAAGTACGATGACGTTGTTTTAATTTTATTCTTTCAGTACAGGCCGCTCGAAGTGAAAGGGCTAAGGATGAGGAAAAAGGATAAAACAAATAATTAACTAAGTAAATAAATACATAAAACTGCCAAATAAATAAGTAAATAAATATTCTCTTCCCGCTTTCACACCGATGATGTATTTCTTCGCATCTTGCTACCAACACAGGTTTATATTCAGCTCTGAGCAGCATCTTCAGCTCTTTCTCCTCAACTTGACCCAGATTTTTATGCCTTTTTTGCTTATTTCCCCGAACTCAGTGGCAGGAACAAGCAATAATACACCTATTCATGGATCCCGTAGCACTTCTTCGTGACTAGCATCGTACTCGTGCAACGAAGCGTACAGTTCTCCGTCACGTTTCACGAATCAATAATGGTCTCTCATGCTGAAGAACTGCTGAAGGAGTTAAAACAGCCTCCATAAACTTTTCCATCAGCTGAGGAATATCTTCACTATTTAATTCTTTCCACCTCCATACGATTTTATTCAGCTTGCAAGTCCCCTCATCCCGTACACCTTAACCCTCTGATGCTGTCGTAAAAAATTCTTTACTGTGTTTTGTTCTCTGATAATGTAAAAATATCTCACTACTGTGTTTTGTTCTTGCTGCCAACAGATGATTTTATTCAGCATGGGAGAGGACAGACACTATACTGAACGGGTAACCGTCATAATCATCCAACCCCTCCAGTTAGTGTCTCGTACGGTGAATATAATCGTCTGGAGGCAGCAGGGGTTAAATGGAAAAATGCGTCACGGGACTGAGAGGGTTTATTGTCTCATGTAACCCTTAAAGGACGGGAGACATCTTCACTATTTATCTTATCTCAGCCTTCAAACGATTTTATTCAGCATGCAAGTGGTCTCATCGTGTACGGGGCAGTCCTCTGGTATCTTCACTATTTTCAGTCTTCATTATTTTAAGTCTTGCTGCCTCCAGAAGATTAGATTCAGCCCAGGAACGGCCTCTCGTAAAAGTGTTAAGAAATATACAACGTGAGGTCAATCTTAAACCAAGTAAAACAGTCTGACGGTGGTAAGAACAAGGTAATGAAGATATGTGGCCTGTTGAAAGGGTCACTGGAGACGTTTTATAACTCCTGCCGTAAAGGTGGGTCACTCCCACGCAAAAAAAAAAAAAAAAAAAAAATTGTGTTCCAGGAAAAGTGAAAGTGGGGATATCTCCTTTGTGTGGCTACTGGGGACTGTTGGAAAATGTCTGCAATAACCCTCTAAGGGGGAAGGGAAGGGAAGGGAAGGGGGTGTGAGGGGGGAGGGGGTAAAAGTTTGGGGTTCAAAAGTCAGAGGGAACTGAAGACTTGTTCGAGGTCTAAAACTAGAATCCCCCCTTCCTCCTTACAACCCCTCACCCTCTGCCTGTCCATTTCTTCTACCATCCCCTACCTTTTCCCTATATCCATTTCCCCTACCAACCCCTTCTCTATATCCATTTCCCCTACCATCCCCTTCTCTATACCCATTTCCCCTACCATCCCCTACCTTTTCCCTATATCCATTTCCCCTACCATTCCCTTCTCTATATCCATTTCCCTACCATCCTCTTCCCCTTCCCCACAACTTCCCATCCCACAATCCCCACCTTCACTCTGGCCATTTACCTTTCCATTCTTCCCCCACCCACTCCCATCTTCCCCACATCCATACACACTATCCCATTTTTCTGCTCCACATCTCCTCCTTTCCTCTTCTCAGTCAGGTCTTACTCTTCGAAAAGGAATATTTCGATGCTAATTTGGCGAGGGACGCCTTCACGCGGTATCACAATTATAACAACCTCCCTCCCCTCCAGCTTCCTGCCAATCCCACAAATAAATGGTGGGAGATTGCAGGAAATGGTCAGCTTCAGCCTGCGATCCATTGGGTTCACGTTGGCGTAAGCCTGGGGCCACAACAGCAATAACAACAGCCATCAATACCAGACTCAGTACCATATTGACTCAGAAACATTTCTCTTTGGTTTCCTGCAAAGAAGAGCAATTGTAAATTGTTTAAAAGTGGGGTGTCTGAAATACAGTATAGTTATGTCAGGCATGAATGGCCTTCAGATTTTTTTCTATACAAATGTTTGGAAAAATATTTCATCACTGGATTTCCTTCAATGTTCTAGTACCGATAAAAGTTTTTGAGAAAACTGAGGTTGAAAATCCATGATTTTTGGACATTTTGAACCTGTGACCTTGATAAGTAGGTCAAGGTCACTGAAACTGAGTCAGTGTAATAGGGTCATGGGGCTGCACATCCCCTATAAGTATGGTGATAATCGGAGGCGAAAAGTAACACACTGAGGTGGTTTGGCCATGTGGAGAGGATGGAGGGTGAAAGACTGACGAAGAGAGTGTATGTGAGTGAGGTGGAGGGGGGAAGAGGGAGGGGGAGGCCGAGGATGAGATGGAGGGATGGGGTGGAGAGGTATATGAGAGAGGGGGGTGTGAGTTGGGAGCAGGGCAGTGAAATGGCGGGGGACAGGGCGACTTGGAGGCGATTTGTTTGTGGCCACCCCAAACGGGATTGAGGCGTCTGGCAATAGATAGAGATAGAATAGAAAAGTAACGAAATAATAATAATAATAATAATAATAATAATAATAATAATAGTAATGTACATATGAGCAAAGTGATGTGTACTGAAAGAGAAGATGGCTCCTGGTATGATGTCCTACTGAACGGGAAGAGATCTGAATTTATACGAGAAATTTGAGTCTCTGGATGCAGTGATTTAGAAGAGGTAAAAGTGCAAGGTAAATGGAGAGTAGAGTGTCATATGGAAAGTGGACTGTACTATGAAGGCCTTAATACGAAAAAAAAATTCTAAACACTGCAGTTAGAAGAGAAATACAAGAAGGAATACTGATACCCATATAAACATACGGGTGTGAGGCCCCTGGTGTGCCATGAAAAAGAACGGAGTTAGAACGGTGGAGGTGGGGGTCTTAAGAAACGTGTGTGGAGTGAGATGAGTGGACAGGATAGGAAATATGATTCGTGAAAAGATGTGGCATAGGATGGTCAGTGCATAAGCGAGCCTAAGACAATGTGCTTACTGTAGAAGATACGGTCATAGAGAGGGAATGTATACTGGGTGGTGGAAAGGGTATGTGAGTGAGGTTGAAGGTGTGAGGAGGCTTGATAGGCCAAGAAAGTGAATATGGCTGGCCGATAACTGTGTGAGAAGGAGGTATGGATGCTGACGAGAACTGACCAAAGATCGAGTTGGCTGGATGAGTTGCGAAAGGAAAAGTCCATGGTAAGGGCTTGACATTATTTTTTTAAATTAACTAAGATCAGACTGACTTCCTCCAATAGGTAATTTTAAAGATACGTGTGGAATGCTGTACCTGTGAAATGGAGCCAGGATTCCGAAAGCTTGAATGGCAAATGAATCAGTGTGTGGCCCATTTCACTAAGCTTGCTGTTGGGCAGTTTTTCTACCACCATATTATTTCCGTTTTCTTTCCTTTTTGTACCGTACCTCACGCCTGCCGGTGGGAAAAAGAGGTGAGATGATGATGATGATGATGATGATGGTGATACTGAATAATAATAATAATAATAATAATAATAATAATAATAATAATAATTAATAATAATAATAACAATAAATAATAATAATGATAATAATAATAATAATAATAATTATAAATAATAAATAATAATAATAATAATAATAATAATAATAATAATATTATTATTATTATTATTATTATTATTTCTATTATTGTTGTTGTCATTATTATTACTGATATTTGGTAAATGGGGTCGCCCACCATCTACAGAGTGGTAAGGTAAATGGTTTCCTGTAATATATGAACCATTTAAGGCACTCCAAACGAACGGGGCCTGAATGGGTTTATATCTGTGAGAGAGAGAGAGAGAGAGAGAGAGAGACTGGATGAGTAGAGCATACTGTGAAACTGAATCATAACCAAGTCCAAGAAAATCGCAATCATCATCATCATCATCATCACCCCAGTTTCCCTGAGTCACAGGGTAGAAGGATTCAGACTCACACACTCTCTCTCTCTCTCTCTCTCTCTCTCTCTCTGGGGACATTAGTCCAAGCAGAAGTACAGTAAGCCCTAGTTACAAATCTCCTAGCTACGTTCGTTTGCCGCTGGAGCTTCGAGGCTGCTTGCAACGCCCGTCCCTTCGCCAGTATAAGGCGATAGCGTTTTCGGCTTATCACCCCGGATTTTTAACCTACGAGATATTGGCCCTCTTCTATTAACTCTCTCCCTCTCTCTCTACGGCTTCCATCACTAACGACTCTTGCCCCTTGTCTTGCTACCTACTGGCGATTTTATCCAGCTTAGGAGCAAGTTTTCAAAATGGATTTATTAAATCACTAAATACTGCTTCAAATAACGCTTCACAAGTAGGGGCCTTCCCTAAGATAAGTATAATCATCTAGATGTGTGTGTGAGGGGGGGAGGAGCAGTACTCAGAAAATGCAACACTCCTGCTCACCCATTTGACTTTCACCTGACCTTGACCTTCTACCGATTGCTCTTAAAATGATTTACTTTATTATTGAAAGGGTACAACAAGGAAGAAAGGTTGCTGGTTCCTTGAAAGCAGTGATAAGATACAGGGAAGTGAGCATGGAGGTGAAAAAGTTACTACATGACAGTATTGTGATACCAACTCTAACATATGGAAGTGAAGCTTGGACCTTGCTGGAGCGACACAAGTGTGAGAGCAGTGGAAATGAGTTATTTGAGAGGAGCCTGTGGAGTCACATAGAGAGAGACACACAAATGAGGATGTGAAGGACCATTGTGGTGTGGATGTGGGTGTGATAGGAAGCGTCAGGAGAAACACACTGAGGTGATGTGGCCATGTGGAGAGGATGGAGAGCGAGAAACTGACGAGGAGAGTGTATGCGGGTGAGATGGAGGGGGGGGGCGAGGAAGGGGGAGGCCAAGGATGAGATGGAGGGATGGAGTGGAGAGGTATATGAGGGAGGGGGGTGTAAGTTGCGAGCAGGGCAGTGAAATGGCGGGGGACAGGGCGACATGGAGGCGATTTGTCTGTGGCCACGCCTTACGGGAATAAGGCGTCTGGCAATAGACTGATAAACTTTATTCTTGCCAGACCCTCAACCTTTTCATCGAGTTTGGTCCAAATCAGATCAAAACGCGTTCAGTTCACTTTGTTTTATGACCTTGAATTTTGACCTTTCCCAGTGACCTCGAACTCTGATAGACTCTTCAAAATCGAGTCCCTTTACCCCTGACTCACCCTGAACCCTTCTACAAAGCTGGGCGTTAATGCGATAAGAACTGTTTAAATTGGCCTTGTTATGTGACCCTGATTCTCACCTACTGTTCTCAAAAATAAGTCAGCCGAGCCTTCCACCAAGTTTGGTCCAGATCAAATCAACACTGCTTTAGTCATTTTGTTCACTCACAGATATACGAGCCACACTTTGATCTTAATCCTGGACTAAGAATTCTCAAAATTGAACCCTTTCGTTCCTGAATTACTCACAACCCTTCCACTAAGTTTTGTCTAAGTTAAGTGCAAATAGCTTTAAGCTGAAATAGCTGGGTCAGACTCTGATCTACCCCTGTGACCTCTGTGAACCTGACCTTTGACCCTCTGTGAAAACAGGTCGTTCATCCCTTGATTGTCCCCCTATCTCTCCACCAAATTTAACGTCAAATGAAACTGATTGAGTTATTATGATCACACACACACACACACACACACACACACACACACACACACACACATAGTCCGGGTACTTCCCGGCCGCGAGTAAGTAAATATATTCCTAACAGGAAGTGGTGCCAAGACAAAGCCAACTCGTCCCCGGCAGTCATTTTAGTGCTGACGTATAAACACAACAGGATATCTAGTCAAAGATGCCATGCATTAAATTTGGAGTAAATGGGGTGAAAATTGACGATTTTTTGCCCATTTGAAGTTTTAGGCCCGACTCACCTGACACTGATTCCCCCCCCCCCCCGCAAACTGGGGGGTGACCCCCCTGTTGTAATGAGGCATTTTATAGAATGCAGATCTGAACGATGCACCTTTAGGTTTTGGTTTCATGACGAATTTGAAAGGAGTTATGGCGAAAAAAAATACATTTTTTTTTTTTTTTTGAGCCTACAGCCTGGGCCTTAGTCCGATTTGCCCAAAATTAAATCAGGTGATCAGAAGGTCATAGTCCATCATCCGCGTATTTTTAGTCAAAATCGCACCGGCAGTTTTCGCGTAAAGTTTACAGACAGACAGACAGACAAGCAAAAAAACAAACAAACAGACAGACAAAACAAGTTAAAACAATAGCCGTCCCAGAGCTCCTCCAGGGCGGGGACGGGTAACAAACATTTTTATAAATTTCGTCTCTCTCTCTCTCTCTCTCTCTCTCTCTCTCTCTCTCTCTCTCTCTCTCTCACACACACACACACACACACACACCGATCAAAACATAACACCCTTTTGTTTCGCACCAATATAAAGATATTTCCTAATACGAATAAACCATCTGGTGGCAGGAAGAAAAAATACATAAAAAATCCGTCGTCTGGCTGAAGGTAGAAAAACTGAACGTGATGGATATTGTAATGTTTATGCCTTAATGTAATACTAGTTGTATGATGTAGTTGTAGGAATGAACAGTTTAGATGTTAGGAGTTCTGTTCTGGCTAGATCAGAGTATTTGCAAGCTCGGCGAAATCTGACCGAATAGGAATACACAGTTTAGATGTTAGGAATTTTGTTCTGGCTAGATCAGAGTATTTGCAAGCTCGGCGAAATCTGACCGAATCTGAGTTGCTGCCCCTCTCTCAAGCAGCAGCATACAGAACATGATATGACACACACACACACACACACACACACACACACACACACACACACACACACACACACACACCTGTATCATTCAGTTCAGTAAATCAAGAAACCACCGCCTACTGTGTTTTCTCTCATCACCTTCACCTGCTCCATTCATCCACTCCTGTTACAATATTGCTAAAGCTGTATGACAAACAAGTGGTTATTACAACAGTTTGGCCTGATGAAGGATTCTCTAGGCCCAAGGAAAATAGGGTACTGCCACTCAGGTGTAAAATAAAGGTACAGGAAAATAGACAATATGGGACGCGAAAGTTAAATGTGAAGTAATTTTAGCAAAGCTTTGTGACGGGCGACTGCAGAATATAACAGTTTGGCCTCATGAGGGATTTTCTTGGACGGAGGAAAATAGAGCTCCTGCCACTCGTGTAAAAAGGTAAGAAAAACAAAAACTAAACATGAAGGAAAGCTAAATGCGGGTGATTTTTTTTTTTTTTGTGGAGGATGGGGGGGGGGGGAACTGTATGACGAACGGACGAATAGGATGGTAGTCTAGCTGATGGGGCAGGAGGGTGATTTGAAAGATTGGATGAGGTGGAGTGGGATGGAGAGGGTGTGGCGGTTTAGCGGGGTCAGCAGAGGGGATGGGGCATGGGGTGGAAGGGAGGAAGAAAGGGGGGAGGGTAGACAGGGAACTGAAGGTAAGAAGGAAAACCGAGGAATGGAAAAGAGATGAGTGACAGACGGAAAACGGATGGAAAAAAGGAAATGGAAAGGAGGTCACATGCAACAGGAAAGGAAGAGGGATGGAAGATTGGATGATAATGAAATGGGCCAGGAAAGGGTGTGGCAGGTAAGGGTGGTGAGCAGAGGGATTGGGAAGTGGAAGGGAGGGAGGGATAGGGAATAGAGGGAAGGGCTGATAGGAGATTGAGGGAGGATAAGGGATGCAAGAGAGACTTGGAATGGATAGGAGGGATAAGAGGGAGAGGCAATGAAGGGAAAGGATAGAGAAAGGAAGACAGACAGTGGGAGGAGACAGAAGATGGAAGATAATTCGAGAGAGAGAGAGAGAGAGAGAGAGAGAGAGAGAGAGAGAGAGAGAGGGAGAGAGAGAGACTGCTAGATTACACTGTGGGCAGGAGAGGATAGAAAATGGGGGGTGGGGGGTGAGAAGATGGAAGACTTGAATTAGAGTGGGAGGGGAGAGTGCGTGTCTGATTTAAAGGATGCAAGATGAAGATGAAGATGAAGAAGATGAAGATGAAGATGGTGATGAAGATGGTGATGAAGATGGTGATGGTGATGGTGATGGTGATGGTGATGAGGAGGAGGAGGAGGAAGGGGTGGATAGAGTTGAGAATGTAGGAGATATAAAAGATATAAAGAGATGAATGGACGGAGAAGGGGTTAGTATGGTGATGGGGAAGGAGAGGGAAGAAAAAGGGTGTGTTAGGCGGAAATAGGTGAACAAGGGAAGATGTGCGGGGGAGGGAAGGAGAAAATGTGGGGGAGAGTTCATGGGACCTGTTGCAGGTTAGTTGTAAATCTCTGTCACTTTCTCTCTCTCTCTCTCTCTCTCTCTCTCTCTCTCTCTCTCTCTCTCTCACAGACACACACACACACACACACACACACACACACACACACACACACAGTAATGTGAGCAAATACAACAAATTTCATTAATGTATGCAAAACCACAAAGGGAAAAAGAAAAAAAGGCGAATTAGCAGGAAGAAACATGCAAAAATAATGAGAGAGAAAATGTTTGGCAAAATGCAAAGCATAAAATCTATAATAACGGATTATATCAAAGGGTGGGAAATACTAAGAAACAATGAGTAAAGGAATATCAATAAAAAACAAAATCAAAACTGAAGGACAATTACTTATAATATATATGTTTAAAAAAGCGAATACGAAATGGGGGTACCGTTGCGTACACATATTTGAGAAAGTGATTGTAGAATGGAAAGGACGAAATTAATTTTTTTTTAAACAGACTTCGAAATAGATGTGAAAATCATCAGAGGAAAGATTAATATAATAAAGGACGATGGTAAACAGAGCAAATAACAACAACCACAGCCACCACTACCACCACCAACGATCATCATCTTCATCCAAACCCTTTTCTCGTTCCATTAGGAGCGTAGAACCCGTGGGCTACGCCACTCAGTCCTGACATTAAAGGCAAGGGAAAGCAGCCCCACTCCCAAGTGACATTATGTCTGAACTATGCTCTAACCAGCCCGCAGGTGTAAACTTTCACTGCCTCAATTCCATCTATTTCTTCCTTCTCTTTCACTCCTCCTCGCCCCCTCTTCTTGAATCTTGAGCACCCATATACTTCCTGTTATATACCTTAACGTAATCTTTCCCTCTGTCTTTTCCATTCCTCAACTTTTCTTCGCCCTATTTCATCCTTTTTGCACCTTCTTTCTCTAGTTCTTCCTATTCTTCTCCACTCTTCTTTTCTACCTCGCTTTCCTCTCGACTTTTCCCCTCTCACATTTTTTTCTCAATCCATCCGAAACCCTCTCGCCTTCTCCCACCTGTCTTCCTTTCTTTTTGGCCCCATTTTCTCCTGTATTTTTCACCTCCCTTCTTCTTCCCTCCTCTCCCTTCTAATCCCCTCCATTCCCTTCTCACTTCCTTTCATCGCTTCTCACTCACTCTCTTTTTTCCCACGTCTCCAACCCTCCTATCCAGTCCTCTCCCTTCCTTCTCTCTTCCCACCCCGTCATCTACCTCCCTTCTATCCCATTCCTTCCTCTCCACTCGTTTCCCTTCTGTCTCCTCCCCTCCCCTCCCTTCTCTCCCCTCCTTTCCCTTCTCAAGATCTTCCCTCCTCTCCCCTCCTGTCTCTCCCCTTCCCTTCCCCCCCAGGCCTTTACCTTTCATCTTTCCGATCCTCTCTTGACTCCTCCTCCATTCCTTACCCTCCCTTTTCTCTCTTTCCCTCCGTTCTCACTCCCACCCTTCTCTCTCCTCCTCCACTGCATTCGTACACTCTTTCCTACATTCCTTCACTTATCCTCTACCCCTTTCTCATTACTTTCTTACCTCCTTCCCTCTCACATCTCTCTCCTTACCTCCCCCCCCCCCCACTCCTCTCCAGGCTCCATTAACACTATATCAGGATATTCTGGCCGCTTGTTTGCTGGGTGTAGCTTGGTGTCGGCCTGAGATATTACCGCCCCCCTTGACCACCCCCTGTATGTACCCTCCTAGGACCTCGCTCACCCCTTTCACGTCCCTCTCTCACTACCTTAAATTTTCCTTTTAAGCACCGTCGCTCTCTATTTAAGTTCTTCATGTCCCTTTGAAAGTCCCCTTCTTAGACCCCTTTACCTCCCCTTCTTGGCACCCCATCAGTTCCTTGTGAGTCCCCTTTTATCCCCTTTGTCGCCTTCTCTGATATGTCCCCGTAAGTCTTCTTCTAGTCCCCCTTTTGGCATTATTTAAGTCCCCTTCTCACCCCGTAATAAGGCACCAATCCTAGGAACTCTCTTTATCTCCAACCCTTGAAGTAATATTCTTCCCTTCCCTCACCCTCTTTAGCTCTTCCTCTCGACTCAATCTCCCTAATAAGTTGTCTTTTAGCCCCATTTAAGTCCATTTCTTGGCCCCACTCACCCTCCTCCCCTTTTGGACCCCCCTTCCTCTCCTAGAAATCTCCCTCTTGATCCTCTTTCACCTTTAGGTTTTCCTCTTGACTCTCTCTCGTCCTCCTCCTCTCTAATTCCTCCTCTCAAACCCAGCTTAAGTCCTCCTTTCGCCCCCCCCCCCTCATTTCAGCCCCGGTCCTGGTCCCTTTTAGAAAAGAGAGAGAGAGAGAGAGAGAGAGAGAGAGATCCAAAAACAAAGTCGTCGGAAGGTTGAAAGTGGTGCTATAAATCATGAAGTCAGGCTCTGGACGGAACCCACATAAACCCTCACTCTGCTGCAGGATGAGAGAGACAGACAGACAGACAGACAGACAGACAGACAGACAGACAGACAGACAGAGAGGAACTGGGGATTGCGAGAGAGGATGGGAAAGGAGTAAGGAGAGACCCGGAAAGAGACAGAAGAGAAGAAAAGGAAAGGAAAAGGAGGGGTAGTGGAGAAGGGAGAGAATAGAGAGAGGTAGGACCAGAGGAAGAAAGAGGATGGGAAGGGAAGAGAAGAGTATGAAGAAAAAGGAGAATAGTAGGAGATGAGGAAGTCGATGAGAAGGGGGATGGGGGAAGGGGGATGGAGAAAGAGGACAAGAGAAGAAAACCAGTGGAAAAGAAGTAAATGGAAATTGAAAAAGATGATATTATGAGAAAAATTAATGTGATTTTGAAATTACCTCACATAACGGGGGTAACTCAAGTAATATGTTCCAGCTAACACCATATGATTTTAATGAGCTGGGCGAGAGTCACAGGAGCCTGGGTGTTAATGAGATATAATCGATCGAGGCAGGTCTCATTATCCCTGCCCACTGACGTTATCAATTATATTCGCATCGTCATAATAAGAAAGATTTATGTTAGCGATATGAAGAACACGGACCGTGACAGTACCAGAATATTAAGTCATTGATACATCGGTCTAACAAAGAGCTGACTACAGTATACCTGTTATTAATATCCCACCCGTGCTCGCGAAGCAAGAGCGGGTGATATGTTTTAATCGGTGTGTGTATTGCTAACAAAAAAAACTAAGCTTTTATCCAGTTTAAAACAAGTGGTCTAGGGTTGCGAAAATGGGGCTGGATCAACTAAGGGTTTTCATCCGATTTAGGCAACGATTTGTTAAATGGTCAAGAATAAGACCAGAATAAATGGATTCCATTTTCATAATAATCAAAGGTCAAAGGTCAAGGTAGGTCACCTCAGTCTGATATAATTTGAGCCAAACTTAGTGGACGTGTCATGTAAGAAAGAAGAGACTCAGTTCTGACAACAGTCAGTCAGTGGTCAAGGGCACAAGACAAGATCAAAGGTCGACTTGTGAGTCGTGTGTGAAAAAAAATTATAATAATAATAATAATAACGAAAAGATTTTTGATCTGATTTGGGTCAGTCTTGGTGGATGAGTTGAGGATGACACAAGAGGCTGACCTATTTGAGAACATTAGGTCAAAGGTCACCATCACATGGCAAAGGTTTTTCTCCGATGTAGACTAAACTTTGTCGAAGGATTCATAATTGAAACAAGGAGAATGAGGTTCAGTTTGGAGAATAATCAGTCAGGGTCAAGATCACAGCGTAAGGTCAAAGGTTAAGGTCACTGTGCAAAGTCAACTCACATAGTTCTGCTCTGATTTGAAGCAAAGTTGGTGGAAGGGTTAAGGGTTTGGTAAGAATGAATCAATTCAGTTTTGAAAGCAATCAGTTGAGAGTCAAGGGCACAGGGCAAGGTAAAATATTCGGCTCTTCCAATACTTACGGGGCGCAGGTGTTGCACTTCTGAGAGTTCCTTGTTGTTGTTACTACTACTACTACTAACTACTACCACTACTACTACTGCTACTACAATTACTACTACTACTACTACCATTATTATTATTATTATTATTATTATTATTATTATTATTATTTTATTATTATTATTATCATTATTATTATTATCATTATTATTATATGTATACAACATAAGGAAACATCGACTTCAGCGCCTATCACTTGTGTTGCAGGCAGCCTTCCAGCTTCTACAACTCATTAACCGTCTCAGGATCTGGACAGTTTTAAAATTCTATTACAGCTACCGCGAGACGATTTTTTTTTCTTTGTAGGGAATGAGTCAAATTATTCTGAGTGTGTTAAGAGAATGAGTGCCATAAACCATTCCCAGGACAACTCTGCCACTCTATTCCACAAAGACGATGCTATTCAACTGAGAGTGGATTAATACGTGTGATTACAACACTGGGATCACGGTTACTTATTTCTCAGGCGCTAGTATGTCGCTAGGTGCACAAAACTCCATAAAGAGGCAGGGAAATGCCGCAGTCCCTGGAAATACAGTTCAAATCCTGACAAAATCTCCATAATATCACGGGATCTCATCGAATTTTGCGCCAAGAGGATTTCTTACACACTACATTTGGTGCCAAGGTCGCTAAAAGGATGCCCATATCCGAGATGTGGTTCAAAATATCCCAACTTTGGTGTGTGTGTGTGTGTGTGTGTGTGTGTGTGTGTGTGTGTGTGTGTGTGTGTGTGTGTGTGTGTGTGTGTGTGTGTGTGTAAAACTCTTTCTGTAAACTGAGGGAAACTGGCCACTCAGATTTTGCAGGTAAAAATACAACGGCAACAGATGTATATATTGTGGATATAAGCATTTTTATCCAGTTAGGCACTTTATATTATAGTCTTCTGTCACCACAGGAACAGACTCAACTTCCGTGCGACTTACTGAACTGGGGGTACTAGATACAGTTTCCATTAACCCCCTTCTCTATAAGTGAGGTCCTTACCCCTGAATGAAATCGTCTGGTGGTGGTGGGAGTACAGTGCAATATACGTGATCGGTTTACGGGAGTTAATACTTATAACACAAAAAACGAAATATAAAGCGGGCATTGTGTACTGTATTCAAAGAAAGTGAAAGAACACCCACAAATCCCACTGATTCCCACATGCGTGATTTTATTGTTTAACGCCAGTCGATTTGGTTTAGCTCGTACAGGAAAGCCATGGCCCTGAATAGGATACAAATATAAAAGACAAATTCATACCGGCATATACATATGGAAGGTGTGTGTAGGATATTTACAGAAGAAATATGTGCAGCATGTGATGTGGTGTGTGGAAGGAAGAGAAGACGGAGGGGGTTGCAAGGAACAGCGTGGTGGACTGAAGAGGTGAAACAGGCTGTGGCACAAAAGAAGAAAGCATACAATGAATAGAAATAGGGGCGTGGAAGAAGCTGATAGGCAGAAGAGAGAGTTATATGTAGAAAGAAAGAGAGAGGTGAAAAGATTAGTAAAAGAGAGTAAGAAGAGAGTGGATGAGGAATTTGGAAGGAATTTGAGTGTAAAGTGGAGGGACTGTAAGAAAATGTTCTGGAAAGAGGTGAAAAGAGTAAGACAGGGTGGAAGTGGAGTTAGCAGGGGAGTGAAAGATAAAAATGGTAGATTACTAGTGGAGAAGGGAGAAAAAGTGAGTAGATGGAGAGAACACTTTAAGGAATTGTTGAACGTGGAGGATGGAAGTAATGCAAGTATAAGTGGCTGGGGAATGGCTGGGAGAAAGAGGGAGGTGAGAAGACAGGAAGAAATCAGTAGGATAGAAGTTGTGGAAGCAATGAAGAAAGTTAAATCGGGGAAAGCCCCAGGAATTGATGGAGTGTGTGGTGAAATGCTGAAGCATGGGGGAGAGATAGTAGTAGAATGGATGTGGAAGATGTGCAGATTGGCCTGGGAGGAAGGTAGAGTCCCGGAGGATTGGAAGTCAGGTATAATCATTCCCTTGTACAAAGGAAAAGGGGAAAAAGAAGTGTGTGGTAATCATAGGGGCATTTGTCTTCTTAGTATAATAGGAAAAGTGTATGGTAGGATACTTATTGACAGAGTTAGAGAAAGAACAGAGGAATTAGTTGGAGAAGAACAGGGAGGCTTTAGGAAGGGAAGAGGTTGTGTAGATCAGATATTCATTCTTAGATCTTTAGTGGAAAAGTTTCTAGAGAAGGGCAAAAAGTTGTATGCAGCTTTCATGGATTTGGAGAAAGCATATGACAGAGTGGATAGACAAGGATTGTGGAAAGTGTTAAGAATATATGGAGTAGATGGGAAGTTGTTGAATGCTGTGAAGAGTAAGTACGATGGTGCGAAGGCTGCAGTGTGTGTGGATGGTGAACTAAGTGAATTTTTCTCTTTGAAAGTTGGGTTGAAACAGGGATGTGTCATGTCTCCATGGTTGTTCAATCTTTACATGGATGGGGTAATAAAAGAGGTACAAGGTAGGGTAGTGGATGTTGGAGTGGCCCTGGTGAGAGAGGATAGTGTTTGGAAACTCCCTATACTGTTGTTTGCAGATGATACTGTGTTGTTGAGTGAAGACGAAGGGGAGCTGCAAGGCTTGGTGGATGAGATTGGGAGAGTGTGTAAGAAACGGAATCTAAAGGTGAATTTAAGGAAGAGTAAAGTGATGGTCTTTGAGAGAGGTGAAGTCAGTGAATGTACAGCGAGGTTGGATGGTGAGGAATTGGAAAATGTGAGTACGTTTAAGTACTTGGGTAGTGTGATGAGTAAGGATGGAGGTTTGGAGGGTGAAGTGCTTGAAAGGGTACAGCAGGGAAGAAAGGTTGCTGGTTCTTTGAAAGCAGTAAGAAACAGGGAAGTGAGCATGGAAGTGAAAAAGTTACTACATGATAGTATTGTGACACCAACTCTAACGTACGGAAGTGAAGCTTGGACGTTGTTGGAAGGACACAAGTCAAGAGTGAGAGCAGTGGAAATGAGTTATTTAAGAGGAGCCTGTGGAGTCACATGGAGAGACAGGCTGACGAATGAGGATATAAAGGGGCGTTGTGGTGTGGATGTGGATGTGTGTGTGTGAGGTGGAGGGGAGAAGAGGGAGGGGGAGGCCGAGGATGAGATGGAGGGATGGGGTGGAGAGGTATATGAGAGTGAGGGGTGTGAGTTGGGAGCAGGGAAGTGAGATGGCGGGGGACAGGGCGACTTGGAGGCGATTTGTTTGTGGCCACCCCAAACAGGATTGAGGCGTCTGGCAATATATATATATATATATATATATATATATATATATATATATATATATATTGTTACATAGCCTATGATTTCATCATCCTTCATGTAATTCTAACGTACAGTATGCTGCATGTTTGATCACGAGCGTGTTCTACTTCACTCCCCCCCTCCTCCCTTATAGTAGAGTAAGTCGTTCTTTCTGTTGTTCAGAGCAGGATTGTCAACTCTTTGTCCCCATGGCTTCATTTGCGCGTCCTTCTTACAAGTTGTATCAAGCTCTGCCGGACCCTATATAATGAGCTCAGTCTCTACAGTATTGCCACTTAGATCTACTCCTCACTTTGCTCACATCTCTGTCCTCCCCTGTACAGCTATTATTGTGAGTGCTCAGGAAGTCTCCAACCATCTAGCAGCTGTGTAATCTGAGTATAAGTGCTATTACATTTTGTTCTAGTACTGTATAGCATACGGTGTTGATTTGTAGACCTAGTAAAGTTTTTGTAATTCATATAGGGTTCTTATTGTCAGCCATCACTATTAATAATATTTTGTATCTGTAATAATTTATCTTGCATTAACTGAGCATTATCCAGTGTATTTTCATTTTATCAGGGCTGACTTAGATAAATTTACTCTTGCTAATTTCGTGTTAATAGAGGCTATTGCAGTTAACCATATATTTAACCTGTTTTTTGCCATTACATTATCCTTATGAGTCCTGAATGTTTTGTTGTTAGTTTGAACATTAAACTTTAACTTGTAATTTTACCTAACTCTTTTGTTTTGAACCTGGAACTTTGCGGGACAGTGGTGATTTTTAGTATTCTCACTTAAAGTGTACATTATCTTTCTCTGTTCCGTAACATAAATTTGGCGACCTCTTATCAGGATATTCAGGATATTATCATAAGGATATTGCCTGATATTTTGTGACTGTGATTTATTCATGATGTCTACTATTACTACGCTTAATGAAGCCAAAGATTTTTTGTCAAATGTGCAAACAGTGTATGATGTAGAAAACAGAACAAAGAATGAACTTAAGCTTGTTGCTCAACAATTGGGAATTGAGGTTCACTCTCATCATTCTAAAGATCAAATTGTTGACATGATTAATGAACGCTTGTTTAATGTAACTCCTCCAAATGAGCAAACGCAGATTGAAATAGCTAAGTTACAGCTAGCTCTGCAGGAGGCTCGTGTTAAGGAGGCTGAATTTCATGCACGTGCTAAGGAGGCGGACTCTCAGGCTAAGGAGGCGGAGTCTCAGGCTCGTATTCAGGAGGCACAGATACAGGCTCAGGCACAAATTGAACTTGCTAGGATTCAGGCAGACCATGAGTATCGCATAAAACAAGGTGGAACTGGATCATCTAGCTCTGATGATTTTGATGTGGCTAAAAATGTTAAACTTGTCCCTCCTTTTAATGAATCTGATTTAACAAAGTATTTTCAGTTGTTTGAGAGGGTAGCTACAGGTTTTAATTGGCCCAAAAAGTATTGGCCAGTACTCCTTCAAACTGTTCTCACCGGTAAAGCTCAAGTAACTTATGCATCTTTGCCTCAGGATCAATGTGATAATTATAATGTAGTCAAGAGCTTGATTCTTAAGGCCTATGAGCTTGTTCCTGAAGCCTATAGGGTAAAATTTAGGACAGCTTATAAGCAAGATAAGCAATCCCATGTTGAGTATGCAAAAATCAAAGAAGATCTGTTAGAGCAGTGGTTAAATTCTAAGAATGTGGATTCTGATTTTGACAAATTTAAGCAGATGATTTTGCTGGAGGACTTCAAAAGGTGTGTTAATAAAGATGTAAGCCTATATCTTGATGAGAAAAGAATAGATAATTTGTCTGATGCTGCAGTTTTAGCTGATGAATATGTTCTCACTCACAAGAGATATTCTAGAGAAAAAAGGAAAGCTGAGAGTAAGTACGTTGCCTCTACTCAGAGTACAGGTAACAGGAAAGAGAATAAAGATGATGTTTCTCAGGAAGTAAATACCAGCTTCACCTCTAGATTTCAGAAAAGTAAATGTACTTATTGTAGTAAGCTTGGTCATACTACGGAGAAATGTTTCAGGAGACAGCGTGATGTGAACAAAAAGGAGTCTTTAAATATTCAGTCAATTGGTCTAGTGTCCACTCTTGAGATTTCCCAGAATTCTTTAACTGAGTTAACTGAACCTGCTTTGAGGGGTACCTTAAATTCTCATGATGGAGCTCCTCTTTTGAGCAGTAACGTTGGTGACACTCTCAAGAGTTCATGTGCTAATTTCCTGTCTGAAGGTTTTGTCAGTCCTCTGGACAGTAATGACAGGAAATCAGTTAAAATATATCGTGATACAGGTGCTTGCCAATCCCTTATGCTGACCAGTGTTCTAGGCTCTAATGTTAATTCCTCTGATGAAACTGTAATCTTACAAGGTGTAGGGAATAATTACTTCTCTGTCCCTCTGTGCAGAGCGAATTTAGAGTCTGGTTTTGTTAATGGTTCTGTTATGGTTGGGTTGGTTGAGACACTCCCAATGTCAGGTGTAACTTTCTTACTTGGAAATGATATTGGTGGAAGTCAAGTGTGTCCAGCTCCTCAGTTGTCTAGTGAGCCAGTGGCTGCGGCCCAGGATTGTGATGTCCCTGATGTGTTCCCTGCATGTGCTGTCACTAGGGCTATGTCTAAAGTTATTGGTGACTTAGAGGATAATGATGATGATGATGTTATCCTAGCTGACACTTTTCTTGCTAATTTGGACCACTCACCAGATAAGGCAGTACCCCGTAGTGTTGATAATTTGTCTCGTCAAGAGTTGGTTGAGTTGCAGGTTGCTGACCCTGAGTTGAAAGGTCTAGCTAACTCTGCTTGCAGTGAGGAAGAGTCAGCTGGTGCTTCTACTTGTTATTATATAAAGTCAGGAGTACTTATGAGGAAGTGGAGACCCCCAACAGCATCAGCCGACTGTGAATGGGAGGTTGTACATCAAGTTGTCATCCCTCGTGTTTGTAGGCAGGATATCATTAGAGTGGCTCATGATTCCAGTTTGGCAGGACACCTTGGAGTGAGGAAGACTTTGGCACGCATTTTGAAACACTTCTACTGGCCAGGTATCTTCAGGGATGTTTCCTGGTATTGTAAGTCTTGTCACACCTGTCAAGTTGTAGGGAAGTATAATCAGACCGAAAAGGTTGCACCTCTAGTTCCCATTCCTCCTTTTGAGGCGCCATTCACCCGTGTGTTGGTGGATATTGTGGGCCCTCTTCCTAAGACTTCTTCAGGATTTTCTTATGTGTTGACCCTGATTGATATGGCTACTCGTTATCCTGAAGCCATTCCACTTAGAAATATCTCAGCAAAGAACATGGTTAAGGAAATGCTAGGGTTCTTCACAAAGTTTGGTCTGCCCAAGGAGGTACAGTCAGACTGGGGTAGTAATTTCATGTCAAACGTTTTCAAGCAGTCTCTGAAAGAGTTGGGCATCACCCAGATCACGTCTTCAGCTTACCATCCCCAGACCCAAGGAGCGTTGGAGAGATATCATCAAACACTCAAATCGATGCTCAAGAAATACTGTTTGGAACATCAGAAAGACTGGGATAAAGGTCTTCCATTCGTTGTGTTTGCCACAAGAGAATCTCCAAATGAATCACTGGGCTTCTCACCTTTTGAACTACTGTTTGGCCATGAAGTAAGAGGACCCCTTAAGTTACTCAAGGAATGCTGGCTGTCGGAGGAAGATGACGTCAACCTGCTGGAGTATTTGATGAAGTTCAAAGAACGGCAGTCCACTGCTTTACGGCTGATGAGAGAGAATTTAGGAGCTGCTCAGGAGAAGATGAAGACTTGGTATGATAAGAAGTCCAGGTTACGCCACTTTCAGCCAGGAGATCAGGTTTTGATTCTGCTACCAGTGCATGGGCAACCTCTTCAAGCCAAGTTTAGTGGTCCTTATTTCGTGGAGAAGAAACTCAGTGATGTCAACTATGTCATCGCCACACCAGATCGTAGAAAGAACAAGCAACTTTGTCACATCAACATGCTAAAGTTATATCACAGGCGGGACGAAAATAATCCAGTCTGCACTGTAGCTGTTCCACCCGAGTCTGCAAGTGAAGCTCTCCCATGCAGTATGAGCCTGAGTGATAGTTTGGGGAAGAATCCTGATATCATGAATGATCTCCAGACTAAGCTTTCTCATCTACCTCCCGAGGAAAGGCAGGAGTTTTCGGCATTACTGCAGGAGTACCCGCAAGTGTTCCGTGCCACTCCAGGAAGAACCACTGTGTTGATGCATGATGTCGATGTTGGAGACGCAAAGCCAATTAAACTGCCTCCTTACCGTGTGAACCCAGTGAAAGTTCCTCTCATCCAGAAGGAGCTTGGCTACCTGTTGGACCACAAGATGATTGAGCCCTGTCAGAGCGAGTGGAGTTCTCCTGTCACTTTAGTCCCTAAGCCAGGTGGGTCACAGCGGCTTTGCATTGACTACAGACGTGTTAATCAGATAACCAAAACAGACACTTACCCTCTCCCTCGCGTGGAAGATTGCATAGACAAGATCAGAAAGGCTAGGTACATAAGTAAGTTTGATTTGTTAAAGGGATACTGGCAAGTACCTATGACTGAATGTGCTAGGGAGATCTCATGTTTTGTAACACTAGGAAAGACTTTTGCATGTTCTGTAATGCCATATGGTATGAAGAATGCACCAGCCACATTTCAGAAGCTCATGAATGTTGTAACAGAGGGTTTGGCAGGGTGTGTTGTTTATACTGATGATGTATTAATCTTCAGTGACAACTGGAAAGATCACCTATGCCATGTCAGTAAATTTCTTGAGCGTTTGGTTCATGCTAATCTTGTAGCTAATTTATCAAAGTGTGAGTTTGGTCAAGCTAAAGTTCAGTACCTTGGGTACGTAATTGGTGATGGACATGTTGCACCACCAGGAGCTAAGGTTCAGGTTATAAGTGATCTTCCCAGACCTAAAAGTAGGAAAGAGCTACAAAGATTTTTGGGAATGGTAGGTTATTACAGGAGATTTGTTCTTAACTTTTCAATTCTTGTATCACCACTTACAGACCTACTGAAAAAGGGAGTTAAATTTGTCTGGACCGATAACTGTGAATCCTCTTTCAGGAAACTTAAAGCTATCCTATTAAGTCAGCCAGTGCTCGCTACTCCAAATTTTGCTAAGCCTTTTAAGATGGCTGTTGACGCAAGTGAAACAGGAGCTGGGGCTGTTTTGCTGCAAGAGGACGATCAGGGTATTGAACACCCTGTATCTTATTACAGTAAGAAGTTCACTCCACCTCAAAAGAACTATTCAACTATTGAGAAAGAGCTTTTGGCCTTGATTTTGGGTTTACAGCATTTTTCATTTTATTTGTGTTCTGGTTTTGACCCCATAGTCATTTATACCGATCATAACCCACTGAAATTCCTTAGTAAGTTTAAAGATAAAAATCAGAGATTGACAAGATGGAGTCTACTTCTTCAGGAGTATTCATTAGACATACAGCATGTCAAGGGGAAGGAAAATGTTATTGCAGATTACTTATCTAGACTTTAGACAGATTGTTTTAGAGTAATAAGAAATTTCCTTTGTAAATTTCTTTTTCTTTGTGGGGAGGTGTTACATAGCCTATGATTTCATCATCCTTTGTGTAATTCTAACGTACAGTATGCTGCATGTTTGATCACGAGCGTGTTCTACCTCACTCCCCCCCTCCTCCCTTATAGTAGAGTAAGTCGTTCTTTCTGTTGTTCAGAGCAGGATTGTCAACTCTTTGTCCCCATGGCTTCATTTGCGCGTCCTTCTTACAAGTTGTATCAAGCTCTGCCGGCCCCTATATAATGAGCTCAGTCTCTACATTATTGCCACTTAGATCTACTCCTCATTTTGCTCACATCTCTGTCCTCCCCTGTACAGTTGTTATTATTTTTGTGAGTGCTCAGGAAGTCTCCAACCATCTGGCAGCTGTGTAATTTGAGTATAAGTGCTATTACATTTTGTTCTTGTACTGTATAGCATACGGTGATGATTTGTAGACCTAGTAAAGTTTTTGTAATTCATATAGGGTTCTTATTGTCAGCCATTACTATTAATAATATTTTGTATCTGTAATAATTTATCTTGCATTAACTGAGCATTATCCAGTGTATTTTCATTTTATCAGGGCTGACTTAGATAAATTTACTCTTGCTAATTTCGTGTTAATAGAGGCTATTGCAGTTAACCATATATTTAACCTGTTTTTTGCCATTACATTATCCTTATGAGTCCTGAATGTTTTGTTGTTAGTTTGAGCATTAAACTTTAACTTGTAATTTTACCTCTTTTGTTTTGAACCTGGAACTTTTCGGGACAGTGGTGATTTTTAGTATTCTCACTTAAAGTGTAGTGTACATTATATATATATATATATATATATATATATATATATATATATATATATATATATATATATATATATATATATATATATATTAGTTGAAATAACAGTAATCTATAGTTGACGATGACGGCGATGACGATAATGCTGCTGCTGCTGATGACGACGACGACGACAACGATGATGATGATGATGATGATGATGATGATAATGATGGTACCGGCGACGAAGACGATGATGTTCATGATAATGATGATGATGATAATGATGGCACCAGTGACGACGACGACGACGACGGCGACGACGATGATGATGATGATGATGATGATGATGGTTACATTAACAGTGATGATAGCTATACGTCATTCACTTAAACTGGGCAGAGATTTTCATCATATGCAGCTGTTTTCACGTAGCTCAGTTGCAGAGAACACAATGTCAGGGCTCTACATTCTTTCCATAGCACCGCTGCGTGACTTGTACCTTATACTGTATTACTTTCTTGCTATAGCCCAGCATTAAAGATGGAGAAAGGATGAATTTACGCCTTGGTATGGTTAGCTGGGTAGAGGTAATAAACGCCCAAGGTGTGGAATGTGTTCAAGTGAGTGGAATGCGTTGGAATCGAACAGATTTACAGATGTGATCCAATTCACCACTTTCCACGGAAGTTTCACTTATTGCATTTTTTGAACTGGTTTTCGTTTTGCTGCTTGCTGTCAGGAAAATTCATATAGGCACGTCGCGACTTCTGCCTCACCTCAAATCTCCAGTTCGTCCACTCTGCGTGTGGCGTCTGCGGTACCCAGCATCAGACAAAATTGGTCACATAATCTCATAAAATCGTTATTTCTGAACCAAGTTTCATCACTTAGTGGCAAATCCTATGTTTTTAAGGATGCCCAATGAAACGAACTACTCTGAAAACTCCAATCTTCGCTGAGTTAAGGACTACTGCATATCAATTTTGACATCACTTTTATATATTCCATTAACATTTTTAAAACTCTGAGACAGTTTCACATGGTCATATCAGTTCTGCATGAGGATTTCAAAATGGTACAATTCATATCTATAGGTTTAGTATGTCCACAAAAATTTCACGGTTACAGGCTCGTCCAGGTTAGAGCCACACTTATTCACTGGCCCGGGGACCAAACACTGTGTTCAGTAAGTGTTCTCTCTCGTTCGATTCGCACACTAACTCGATCATTATGGAGAGTAACGATGGCAGAACATAAGTAACAATGAAGAGGAAAGGAGGAGGAGGAGGAGGAATACTGTGATCAGTGTTCTCGCTCGCTCGCTTCGCTTGCTCTTTTGAATATTATGGAGAGTAACGATGGCAGAACAAAAATAACAATGACGAGGAAAGAAGACAGAGGAAGAGGAGGAGGAGGAGAAATAAAAAAATAACAACAACATGAAGGTGATGATGATGATGCACCTCCCACAGAATCCTCGCTGTTCAACGCACCGAAGCTTTAATTCAGCCTACCAATAACAAACACACTAACCCCCCCCAGGCCCCTAGGACTCACTCTCAGCTGTATACAATCGTCTGGCTTTGGGTGGAGTACAGTGCTAGAGTTGGCACGACTTTGAAGGGGTTAATGATGGAATCCTTGTACTCCTATGACTCATTTTCTGCTGAATAAAATCGTCTGATGTGAACAGGGGCAGAATTACTAAGGTTTTCTAGGCCTTGAGAGAGAGAGAGAGAGAGAGAGAGAGAGAGAGAGAGAGAGAGAGAGAGAGAGAGAGAGAGGACTGCCACAGGGATAAATATTCAGTTTAATTCACGCAACATAAAATACCTCTATCAAATATGCAAAACTCGCTCCACAAATTGCATTATGAAAACAGAACTGGATTTATCATCACACTCAAATTAAAACAAAACAACGTAACAATAAATAAAGTCTGTTTTGTTTTTAATTCCCCACTTCAGTTCGAGGACGTCCTTGCTGCCAACGGACGCACTTTCTCAATTTGGCGCGATTATCTGGTGGTGAAGGGATCATCATCATCATCATCATCATCATTTTTTCAATGTAGGGTTGGGATCTTCATCATCATCATCATGTCCCTTTTTCCAGTGTAAGGTTGGGATCATCATCATCATCATCATCATCATCATCATCATAATCATCATCATCATCATCATCATCATGTCCCGTTTTCCCATGTAAGGTCGGGATCATCATCATCATCATCATCATCATCACCATCATCATCATCATCATCATGTCCCTTTTTCCCATGTAAGGTTGGGATCATCATCATTATCATCATCGTCATCATCATCATCATGGCCCTTTTTCCCATGTAAGGTTGGGATCATCATCATCATCATGTCCCCTTTTCTCATGTAAGACTGGGATCATCATTATCATCATCATCACTGTCCCTTTTCCCCATGGAAGGTTGGGATCATCATCATCATCACCATCATCATCATGTCCCTTTTTCCCATGTAAGGTCGGGATCATCATCATCATCATTATCATCTTCGTCATCATCATCATCAGGGCCCTTTTTCCACATGTAAGGTTGGGATCATCATCATCATCATGTCCCCTTTTCTCATGTAAGACTGGGATCATCATCATCATCATGTCCCCTTTTCTCATGTAAGACTGGGATCATCATCATCATCATCATCATGTCCCTTTTCCCCATGTAAGGTTGGGGTGATGGTGGATTACAAACCTACTCCACTAAGACTCCCAGGCTCCTGTGACCAATGAGGCTGAGAGTCAAATGCACGGAGAGAAAACCAGGCGAGGCGAGCGACAGGACACTTCTTAGCGATGTACGTATAGCGGGTGACCTGTACGCACCTGACATGACCTCACTTCTCTCTTATACATGTTCTAGTCGTGTTTTGTGGGTCTGGAAGGGCATCTGATCCAAAGGGCAGGAACGCCATTATCTATAGCTGGGGAAGTGACTCGCCCCTACCCAGTGCTTAACAGTGAAAGACCCATCAGTTCTCTCTCTCTCTCTCCCTCTCTCTCTCTCTCTCTCTCTCTCTCTCTCTCTCTCTCTCTCTCTCTCTCTCTAAACGATTAAACTTAGCTGGAGAGACCTCTGGAACTCTCTATTTAACTCTTCACCACTAGAGGTCAGTCTTAAGATGAAAAGAATCGCCTGAACACAGCAGGAATAAAGCACACAGTATAATTCTATCACGTGACTGAAGGGGTAATAGAAACAGCGAGTATACACAGCCCCAAGAGGATTTATACTGCTGTAAATCCCGACTCACTATAACTGCAACGAGACCAGATGTTTACAGTTAAATTCCCTGGATAATATTTCACCAATGATATTACTCTTTCCTTCAACCCACTAAGCACTATACCTGTTCATTTACCTTAGCCTAAAATTGCCATCACTCCATCTTGAATGCTGGGTTATAACAATAGATTAACACTAGAATATGATGCTAGTCACGAAGAAGTACTACAGAAAGCATGATGAGACGAAGTTAGTATTGTCTTCTTGTGTCACTGAGCTACTTAAAATACGCAAAAGGATGAAATTTGAGTCAAAGTGAATGAACTACAGAACGTTCTTTTCATTTTTTTTTTTTTGTTATACCCTCACCGTTATAATCAGTTTTAGACAGATTTCTCGAACTACAGGTGTTAGATATAGGCGTAAAGTACCTGTTTCCGACAAGACACCTTTCTTAAATTAAATAAAGTCGTCTGGTAGTAACCCCAATATACTAAAAACAAACGTCAGGCAGATCCCGTGTGTTAATTTGGTCTATAATATTGCCGAACCAAATGGCCTTTTCTAGTGAAGTGCAGATTGGCGTCAGTGGCACCAGCCGTGTTCGTACATCCGACACTCAACACCCAAGCCAGGCTTGCATTTCACCTGTAATTTTCTTCTTTCTTTCAAAATGGCCGACGAGAGAGAGAGAGAGAGAGAGAGAGAGAGACTGACGGAATTAAGTAGGACAGATTGTATATGAATAAATATATAGTATAAATATATACATGTAGATAGACAGATAGACAGATAGCAAGATAGACAGACAGATAGGTACAGATAAATACACACATCGATAGACAGAGGCAGGTAATAGTGTACAGAAAAATATACATGTAAGTAGATGGGTAAATATAGACAGGCAGATAAGGAAATATGCATAGATACACATATACAGGAATATGCATATATATATATATATATATATATATATATATATATATATATATATATATATATATATATATATATATATATCTGTATGTATAAACGCATATTTATACTTATCCACGTATATATATTATTATTTAAATATATATAAACTTACGAACAATTTCTCTCTCTCTCTCTCTCTCTCTCTCTCTCTCTCTCCTTTCTGTTCTTCTCTCTGGTTCTTCCTCCATGTGTCTTTCATTCGGACTAAACCTTCAACCCATGGACGTGTTTTTCATTCTTCTTAAGCTAATAAACCCCTGCATGAACCACTACCATCTTCAAAAGGCACCTGCAATGGAAATGGGGAGTGGTAAAAGGAATCAACCTTACCCCGTGTTGTCAAAGTTCGAGGGATAGTAATGGTTGTTTTAGTATGCGTTAGTCAGTAGATAAAATCCTGCTTGAAACACCGAAGTGCCATCTGTACGAAGGTCCCTCAATGGAAGAGGGAGAGTGGTAACAAAAATCAACACATCCTTAGGATGGCTAAGTACGAAGTTCACAAATTGCACTATATCACTAACATTTTATTTCTAATGATGATTCGAGACTTCCAAGCACATTTTCCTCAG
The DNA here is from genome assembly GCF_032717465.1 of Coenobita brevimanus. Taxonomy (NCBI): domain Eukaryota; kingdom Metazoa; phylum Arthropoda; class Malacostraca; order Decapoda; family Coenobitidae; genus Coenobita; species Coenobita brevimanus. Next base: position 17,966,406 of record NC_136954.1, read on the forward strand.
CTATTTATTCTGTACATTACACTTCGATAACCTCTTGTATTTTTTTCATGCAAATTATGTCGACATTAAAAAGATTAAATGAGAAAAAATGAATGTTAGGAGGAGTTGTTACGAACTGTTGTATTACAGTTCATTTTTTTTCATGCTGTTGATAAAAACCATTTCGAAAAGAATAAAAAGATTACCTGACAAAAGATGAATATATGAAGAAAGAAAGCGCGCAATATACCATAAGGTTCGCTGTTACAGGTGTTTACTCCACCTGATGGTATATTCCAAAGAAGACAATGTTAAGGTGTAATATGCAAGATAAATACCTAATGAGGAAGTGCTACGGAGCCTAATCAATGCAGAATAGGGCCCTGAGCCGTCAGTTAAGAAAGCTCCCGAACACCTGCTCCTTAGTGATTTATTTTTGGATATGGTTGGTTTATTTTTTATTGTACGTTATTTATGCAGAATTTAGCGATACTGGAAGGATTTATGTTACACAGAACAGGACAGTAAGGTGTAATAAGCAAAATAAATCGCTTAGGAAAAGGTGTCAGGGATCTTTCTTAACCGACGAGAATACCATCGCTAGACACATGGGAAGACTATGTATATTTCTCCCCCAGACCACTACCCCCTCCCCAGACCACTCTCCCCCTCCCCAGACCATTCTCTCCTCCCCCTGACCATTTTCCCCTCCCCCAGACAACTCCCCCCTCCCTCAGACCACTCCCCCCTTCCTCAGACCACTCCCTCCTCTCCCAGTTCACTCCCCCTCCCGCAGTCCACTCCCCCTCCCCCAGACCACTGCCCCTTACCCCAGACCACTGCCCCCTCCCCCAGACTATTCCCCACTTCCCCAGACCACTTTCCCCTCCCCCAGACCACACCGTAAAGAATTCCCCCCCCCCCATATAAATCACCTTCCTCTGCAAAGTTTTTGGAACTTTGTCTCTGGCTTTCAGATTTACGAGGATATAACTCTCTCTCTCTCTCTCTCTCTCTCTCTCTCTCTCTCTCTCTCTCTCTCTCTCTCTCTCCTACACCTAATTCCGCTGCTTCTCAACCTCCTTCCCCCTCCCTCCACTCCCTACTTCCCCCCTCTTCACAAATCCCCCTCTCTCTTCACCTGGTTAAAAATACACACCTATAATTTAATCATTCTCTATTTACACCTGACGACGCTCCAAGCCTCCCGGAAATTATTGTATCTTCCCATTCAACGATACTTCTTTATTTAGGCATATTTCTTTCATTTATGAACTGTTTACCATTTATTTTTCCGTAATGGCCATTGAAGGAACCCATGTGGTGATATTATACTGTTTTTTTCTAGTCTGACGCAGGATCCAATGAGGGGTTGCCAGGACCAGAATATATCCAGACTTTTTACACACACACACACACACACACACACAGTCAGAAAACCACCCTCTTCCCCTTCCTTTCCTACATCATCGCACACTCGTGTGTGTGTGTTCTTACCTAATTGTTCTTACCTAATTGTATCTTTACAGGAATGAGTCAAGCTCGTACTGTCCCGTGTCTTAAACCATATTTATCGTACATATCCTTAAATTTGTGAATTGTTTTGGCACACACTATTTCATTCGGTAGTGCATTCCATTGATCAATTGCTCTGTTTGGGAAACTGATTTTCCTTACGTCTTTATCACCTCTCTTCTTATGCAGTTTTTTGCAGTGTCCTCTTGCTGATGCTTCTCCATATGTTAAGTAATCATTTATATCTATTTTCTCCTTTCCTGATATGCATTTATATAGCATTATCATGTCACCTCTTTTCCTTCTCTCCTGTAGTGTTGGTAGATTCAGTTTATTTAGTCTTTCTTCGTAGCTTAGGTCCCTTAAGCTTGGTATCCATCTTGTAGCGGCCCTTTGAACTTTTTCAATCTTGTCTATGTGCTTTTTGAGATGAGGACTCCAGACTACTGATGCATATTCCAGGGTTGGTCTAATGAATGATGGTATTATCCTTCTTAGCATGTCTTCATTTATGTATGTAAATGCTATTCTCATATTTGCAAGCAGTGTATACCTGTTCCGTACCTTCTCGCTGATGTGGTCAGCCGGAGATAGTCTGTTATTGATAATCACACCTAGGTCTTTCTCTCTTTCTGATGTGTATAGGGTTTTATTTCCTAACTTATAATCCCAATCAGGTCTTTTTCCACTTTTACCAAACTTGATTACATGACACTTGTCCACATTGAATTCCATTTGCCATGTACTACTCCATTCATGAAGTTTATTTAATTCTTCTTGTAGCTCTTTACAAGAGTCTGTGTTAGTAATTCTCCTTTGTATTTTGCATCATCTGCAAACATATTCAGATAGCTCTCATTTCCAGTGTTACTGTTTATATCATTTATATACACTAAAAACATGATTGGTGCCAGCACTGAACCCTGTGGTACTCCACTAGTCACTTCTTTCCATGATGAGTAGTTTCATCTTAGTACTGTCCTCATTTCTCTTTTTATGAGAAAGTCTTGCATCCAACAAAACAGTTTGCCTCGAATTCCTCCTTGATGGTACAGTTTCCATAAAAGTCTTTGGTGTGGTACTGTGTCAAAAGCTTTCTTGAAATCTAAATAGATACTGTCCACCCATCCTTCCCTTTCTTGTATTGTGTTTGTTACTCTGTCATAGTAGCTCAACAGATTAGTAACACATGATTTTCGTTTGCTGAAACCAAACTGTCTTTCTGTTATCATACTGTATTCTTCTAGATGATTTACCCAAGCTTTTCTTACAAGTTTTTCTAATACCTTGCTTACAACACTGGTCAGTGATACTGGTCGGTAGTTGAGTGGATTTTGTCTATTTCCTTTCTTGAATAAGGGGACAATATTTGCTTTTTTTCCAAATATCAGGTAGTTTACCTTGACTCAAGGATTTCTTGAAAATTAAAAATAATGGTTTACATAACTCCTTTGCACATTCTCGTAATACCCAACATGAAATTTCATCAGGACCACTTGCTTTTCCTCTGTCTAATCTACGTAACTTCTCCTGTATTATTTTTTCTGCTATTTGTATATCTGGTAGTATGTGTGGACATGCGTGTTCCACATAGTCCCTCTCAAAATTTTTTTCTTCTGTAAAAACTAATTGGAAATTCTTATTTAGTGCTTCACAAGTATCTTTCTCTTGTGTAAAAGTGATTCCCTCGTCCGTAATGGATTGTATTATATCTTTTACTTTAGTTTTGCTTCTGATATAGCTGTAAAACAGCTTTGGTTGATCACTACTTTTATTTATTATATCCTCCTCAAACTGTTTTTGGGCTTCCCTCCTTATTCTTGTATAGTCATTTCTTGCCTGTTTGTAATTATTATACGCCCTTTCACTATTGTGTCTTCTGTATCTATTCCACAACAAATCTCTTCTTTCTCTTGATTTTTTACATTCTGTATTGAACCATTTCTGTATTTTCTTATCTGCTTCTTTGTGCTGTGGGATGTACTTCTGGACTCCTATTTCATAAAATTCACAAAAATTTTTATATACAGCATTTAAATCTTGTCCTCTAAGCTCATTTTCCCAATCAACTTTAAGAAATACTTCTTTAGGTCTTGATAATTTCCCTTTTTATTATTGTTTAGGCTCTTTTTGTAACTATCATTGCTATTTACTATGTCATATGCTATCCTGAAGTTATAATTTAGTACTGCATGATCGCTTTTGCCGAGTGGAGGGTGATATATTAAACTGTCAACATAATTTTCTTGCCTTGTAAATATTAGATCTAGCACTGAAGGTACATCAAGTCCTCTTTTTCTGGTGGGTTCCCTCACATGTTGCGTTAAGAAAAACTCTTGTACGAGATCCAGGAGCTTTTGATCCCAACAGCTTTCTTGGCTATTTATATCTAGAGTATTCCAATTTATATTTGTATTGAAGTCCCCAGCTAGTATAATTCTTTCCGATTTCTCTTCCATTTTATGCAGCAATGATCTTACACTCTGAATTGTACTCTCTGCCAGGTCCTCATATTCGTCTCTTTCCCATGTGTTTGATCTGGGTGGCATGTACAAATTGGCTACAATTACTTTACCTTCAGATGTGTCGATCTCTACTGCAATCAGTTCTATTTGTGATGGTATATCTAGTTTTATTTCCTTGACTTTTAGATTTTTCTTAGTTAATATTATAATTCCTCCTTTTTTTTAAAATATCTGTCTCTTCTCCATATATTGTATTCCTCTAAGTTTAGTATGTCATTTGATATCCTTGGTATTAATTTTGTTTCAGTTAGGCATATTATTTGTGGTTCATTTTCTCTGACATAATCATTCATCTCTAGTAATTTAGATACCATTCCATCCACATTTGAGTACATAAACTTTATCATCTTGTTTATATACTTGTCAAGACATGGTTCTACTACCTTCCTCCTTTTTCTTCCATCCTGTTTGTGTACCACTTTCGTACCTGCAATCCTATTACTTTGTAAAAAAATTTCTTCTTCTCCTCTTCTGATCTTCCCTCATTTTTTGTTTTTGCTTCCTCCCTTTTCTCTTTCAGTAATTCCAGTACCTCTTGTGTTAGGCATCTTTTTATCCATACATTTTTGAACTCCTCTTTTTCCTTAAGATTCTTTGCATTTTTTAGTATCTCTTCCACAGTGTTTACACTCTGGAAAGTCACCTTTAGAGGTCTTGTCTTGCTTTTCTCGTATTTCCCTAACCTTTTGTGTTCCCCTATGTCTTTACTACAGATTTCCTCTGATACTTCTTTCAGTAAGCTCATTACATTTGCCATCTCCTTTTTGTCTCTTGTGATCTTGTTTTTAACTTCATCCTCTTCTATACCAGTGATTACTATTGATTTGTTTATCTCTACTGAATCTCTGACTAACTTTGGATTGTTTTGGATTATTCTTTTCACCTCCTTTTTAATGCTTTTTTCCCTCCACCCTTGTTTCTAAGTCTTTCTTTACTTTCACCATTTCAGCATACGTGGTTTCTACATCATTTTTGTAGCTTTGCACAGCTTCATTTACTTGTGTTATCTTCTCTTCAATATCACTGCTCTGGTCAATAAGACTGCTAACTTGCCTAATTGTCTCTGTGTCATTTTTGAACTCTTCCATAACACTCTCGTGATTGACTACTGTACTTGCCATTTCACTCATTTTCTTCCTAAGTGTACTCAATTCCACGGTTAGTTCACTGATGGTTGTGTCTTTCTTATTGGCCTCCCTTCCTAGTTTTTCTATTTCTTCCTTTTGCAAGTGCATCTGCTTCTTTATTTCATTAATTTCATTTTTGAAAGCCATTTCTAGTTTGTTTACACGTTCAACCAGTCTATTGTGGGTCTCTACTTCAACCAGTTCTTGGTAGAAATCATCATTTTGCTTTTTACCTTTATCCCTTTTCTTTTCCAAATTTGTTTTACTGAAGTATGTATCCATTTTGCAATACTTAAAGTGCAAAGCATATACTTACAATCTCCGTCTTGTTGTAGTCTAAACAAACCTCAGAGATGACTCAGCGTATTCTTTCGTCTTGGTTCTATTTCCTGTTTTTACAAGTCTTGTTGAAACTTATTATTTTTTTCCTTTTTATAATGAACAATCATTTAGTCTAACCTGGTACTGAGCTTGACTCATACAAAGATACTATTTAGGTAATTCCACTGGCCGTGATGATTTGGTACGGAGCGCCGGTGTCACACGTCCGCCTAGATTGAATCCCTCTGTGTGTGTGTGTGTGTGTGTGTGTGTGTGTGTGTGTGTGTGTGTGTGTGTGTGTGTGTGTGTGTGTGTGTGTATGTGTGTGTGTGTAGTGTGGGAGGGGGAAGGCCTACGCATGCGCTATTTTTATGCAACTTCCCCTCATAGATCTGCTATGTACTCAACGCAGCATATTTATCACACCGTCGACGTAAATGTATTACAGTTCGATCGTAACTCAGTGCCACGGTGTGTGATTTGCAAATGTGTAAATGCGTATGTAGGAAAGACTTCAAGGTCATATCTCAGGTGCCAATGATGGACTCTCAGTATCTCTACCTTAGTTAAACAAATTGTCTACTACAGTCTAAAGGGTAATGGACGTGTAAGCGAGCGGATGTTTGTTACTTATCCACCATGAGTCAAAGGCGGGGGTCACTTTTTTTTCTACCGGATCTGACTAATTTTCTTACGTGTTTTGTGGCTCAAGTAAACCGCAAAACTTGTCATTTGATTGAAATTGGTCAAATACTTTTTCCAGATCCATTATTATATGGAAAGAAATTATAAAGAGGCGGTGTTTCCAAAAATTAAAAGCCCCGTCGTCTTCACCTGAGAAGTTATCTTTGAGCTGATGGAAATGAAGCCTGGACCCTGTTGGAGGGACACATGTCAGGGATGAAAGCAATGGAAATGAATTATCTGAGAGGAGCATGTGGAGTTACGTGGAGTGGCGGACAGATAAATGAGGAAGTGAAGGAGCGCAGTGGTGTTGGTGTGGATGTGACTGGTGTGGATGTCACTGGTGTGGATGTCACTGGTGTGGATGAGACTGGTGTGGATGTAATTAGTGTGGATGTTACTGGTGTGGATGTAATTGGTGTGGATGTGGCTGGTATGGATGCGACTGGTGTGGATGTGACTGCAAGTTTTAGGGGTCTCCGAGATGCTCCGAGATGACTCGACCATGTGGAGTGGATGAGAATGAAGAACTGTAAGGAAAGTGTATTAAAATGAGGTGGATGGGAGATTAAGGAGACGTAGGATAAGCTGGAGTGAGTCAAAACCTAGTAATCTTAGAAACCGAATGTTATATAAGCTGCATAACTGTTCGACAACAAAGCAGAACGATATTACTGTCTGGTTTTGCACCCATGTGATATGTCTGTGAATAGTGATTATTAGATTACAGAACAAATACCTTAAAAAGAGGACTTTAATTAAGCCAGCGAGGTTAGAGCTAGTAGGATAATACCGTAGAAATACAGACCTTCATTACTGAGGCAAATGCCTGTCCGAGATAACTGTCTATTCTGGGAGCCTACTTTCCGTCACAGGTCGGGGTGGTCGACTATGTGGTGATTGTGGGAGTTGGTGGGACTTGGGACAGTTTGTGGTAACAGTATCTCTAACCCTTTCCCTAAGAAGAAGACGTGTAGGTTAAATAAAAGTGTCAGGAAGCTGAAGGAAAAGACACTCATATCATCCTCGTGATGAATTCAGGAAGGTATGCAGTATTTTCTATTTGGTGTACACTTTTACGTATGGATATTCCATTAAACCTGTATTTATTTTATCTTCAGTCAGTGCTCTGGCAACACCTGTCCAGTTTATGTGTTGTTCATTATTTTTTATTTCGGGATCCCACCCACCTCGTTTCATCATTCCACCACCACCCATCCACTCTCTTCCCTTCTATTTCATGTTGCTTCTCGAATAATAATAATAATAATAATAATAATGATAATGATAATAACAACAACAACAACAATAATAATAATAATAATAATAATAACAATAATAAAAGTAATAATAATATTAATAATGATGATAAAATAAACAAATGATTAAATAAACAACTGGAAAGCACACAGAGAGCGCATGCCTCCGCCAATGCCATTGTCATTAAAAAGGATCCGGATCCGGATCCATGGAGAAAGGACCCAGATCCGGATCCGAATTAGCTCCAAAGTTTGATCAGTTCTTTCTTGGTCCATGGCCCACCCTTCCACAAAATTTCATTGAAATTCATTGAAGACTTTTGGAGATATTGCGGGATACTCCGGATCCGGATACGGATCCGCCCCAAAATTTAATCAAAACTTTCTTGGCCCATTGCCTACCCTTCCACAAAAATTCACCGGAAATCACTGAGAACTTTTGGAGATATTGTGCGGGATACTCCGGATCCGGATCTGCCACCAAATTTAAACTACTGCAATGGCCTATGGAATTCATAACTTCCCCCAACTTCGTTGGCAGAGGTAAATATATAAATAAACACAAAAACAAACCAAACTTAAAGCTGAACCCAAATTCCTGTGAAACTACTCAAACCGGTTTTGTTTTAACCTGACAAAGATCCTTAACCACCTTCAGGTCAGTGAAGGTCAAGTGTGGTTAGAATGGAAGGTCTGACACCAAATGGACTCATTCCGATCCCGCACCTAAGGTTTACTGACCATCATACACCCACAATTTACTAATGAAGTGGAGTGAAGTTGCCCAGTTCCATCAGATGAACAATGGAGCAGAGTAAATAACATGCGTTCAGTACGGTACATTCCACAGCGACGCCCTGAGGCAGGTACACAAAGCAAAACTCACCTGAAGCAAGGAAACGAAACATTAATATAGAAATGACTAGAGTATTGCCAACAAAGGGTGAAATCAATCACGGATTACATGAACAAACGATCAAGGTCACTGCCAGAAGAGAATGCAACAAAACATTATCATCATCATAATCATCATCATCATCAATCATCGTCATCATCATCATGAATTATCGTCATTCGCACCATTATCATTAACATCATCATTCAATCATCATTCATCGTCCTCATCACCATCATCATGAATCATCGTCATCGTCACCGTTATCGTCATCATCATCATCATCATCATCATCATCATCCAGATCTATTTCCCCACCAGAGAATGGAGTAAGGTAGGAGCCTGAAACACATAAAGGGAAAGTATGAAAGTATTGTGGACAAAGCATCTGCACATAATCTTTCTGGCATTTTTTTTTTCACAGGTACACTTTACACTCAGCTGCCGGATAGTCAAATAAAACATATCGTCAGAAACAAGCCGTAACTGACCAATTATATGGCCACAAAAATCACGTACCTATAACAAATGCAACAACAACAAAAATCAATATAAAATAAATTGTTAAAAGCGAGCGTAACTGACCAAAGAGTAAACGATTTTCATTTTGACCGAGGCTGGATTGGGGAGAGGGTTGTATGGGTTTGCAATTTTCAGTCAATTTTCGTTGTGTATGGCGGTCATGGTTAGGACAACTTTATGTTTTAATTGTGAGTCACAGGAGCCTGAGAGTGCTTATATTACCAGCTAAACTCAAATGGACGGGGCAAATTAATTATCTTCTTGTCAAACCCAGACAGTCATCTTAGAGAGTCATAGGGGCCTACAGGTATTAGCATTGTCAAAGTTTACTCTCTAATGTTCGGTAAATGACGTCAGGGGAATCCATGGAACTAAAAGTGACTCAGAAGAGCCTGGGAATGTTAGTAGATGTGCCAGGAAAGTGGAGTTCTACTTTGAAGATCCTGCACGATTTCTTCTTGCATCAAAATTCAGCCGCTCTGAAAGTAAAGGTTGGCAGATGCTAAAAGGAGGAGAAGGAGGAGAAGGACAACGACGACGACGAAGAGGAGGAGGAGGAGGACGAAGAGGAGTAGGAGGAGGAAGAAGAGGATGAAGGGGACGAAGAAGAGGAGGGGGAGGACGAAGAGGAGGAGGAGCTGGGGTGTTATACTCCTTTTACACTAACGTGGCCTACAACTGTCACCTCCATACCTTCACTGCTGAGCCGCAACAATATATTAACACCAGGTGGCCACGAAATGAAAAAAAAAGTCATGGAAAGGACATAAAGTATTTGCACTGACTACCTTTGGCGCTAAGCCATGTGAAAAAAAAATTGGAAAAAGACGAAATCCTGAACCAAATTAAAGTGGGGGAAGTGTACCAAAATCGGAATGTTCCAGTAAATTATGGTCTACGGCAAAAAATAAATAAATAAATAAATGAAAAACGTACAACAACAAACCCTCTTGCCCGTGTGCCGCCATTAACTCTTTTATGGTGGGAATTATTCCAACGTTTCATTACAGCTTTCGCCAAACGATTTTATTAAGCTTAGGTGCGTACGCGAGCCTGAAATCGTCAGTCCTTTCGCCGCAACATGTAAACTTTGTATTTTATTCTGATTATTCCCACGAGACGATTTCATTTGGCTCTGGAAAACTGATAATGCCAAACGATTTTATTAAACTCTGTGAAATCCATCGCAGCCGGGGGGGTTAAGTAGCAATGAGATATTTGTTGCGGGATATGGGTTGAGGTGAGTACGAGTTAGACCAAATCAGGTTGCATATCAATCATAATGTGAGAGAGAGAGAGAGAGAGAGAGAGAGAGAGAGAGAGAGAGAGAGAGAGAGGAGGTGGAATTTACCCTCATTAATCTTCATGGAAAAGTTTGAATAGAGACACACGCACGAGTGTGGTAAAAGGATATTAATGCTTCTCACCTCACTGGCATAATACTGTGGAAAGACTGTGTTAAAACCCCATCAGCCACACACACACACACACACACACACACACACACACACACACACACACACACACACACACACACACACACAAACCACATTAAAGCTAAAAATATATGTTTGTGAAATAACTGGTGAGTTACATGAGTTCCTTTCCAAAAGTCTCTCTTTAGCTTAGAAAATCACGTCTGGAGGGAGCAAGGGTTAAACTAAAAAGTAAATAAATAAAAATGTTGTGTTGAAAGTGATATTACTCTTATTTAGCTAAGCAGAAGATCCTACAGTTCAGTCACTTTAACTTGGCCCAGATTTTCGTCCTTGTGCAGCTTATTTCGCGTCGCTCAGTGGCAGAAAAAGACAATGCTGCAGCGCTACATCCTTTCCATAGCACTTCTTCGTGACTAGTACTATATTCTAGCGTTAATCACTTGCTACAGCTCAGTAATCAAGACGGAGAGATGGCGATTTTAGGCCAAGTTAAAGTGAACAGTGTTTAGTTGTGAAAGGATTACTGAAGGATTACTAAAGGATTACCGAAGGATTACTGAAGTATTACTGAAGGATTACTGAAAAATTACTGATGGATTACTGAACGATTACTGAAGGATTACCAATGAATTGCTGAAAGATTATTGAAGGATTTCTGAAGAATTACCGAAGGATTACGGAAAGAATTACCTAATGATTACTGAAGGATTACTGAAAGGATTATTGAACGAGTAATGAAGGATCACTGAAAGTTTACTGAGGGATTACTGAAGGCTATATATATAATCCCTGCAATTCCAAAAGAACCAGTATTCTCGTTGGTTAAGGAAGCTCCGTAACACCTATTCCTAAGAGCTTTATTTTGTTTATTACACCTTGCTGTATGCTTCTGTGTTAAATAAATCATTCTACCATCGTCATCGCATAAATATTGTACAAAATTATATGTACGAACTAGACTAAAAAATAATTCGCTAAGGAAGAGGTGTTACGGAGCTTCCTTAACCGACGAGAATACGAACCAAGGATTTAATCAAAGCCATATAAATCCCTCCAGTTCCAAATCCCTCCTTAGCTGAATAAAACCGTCTGTAAACAGCACAATAATGAAGCGAGAAACACGTCCTGGTAGTGAAGGGGCTGTCACCTCCCTCAGCATAATCAGGTGGAAAGATAACGTTAACACCTGCCTCGTCCCTCAGAGATAAGGAATGGGGGGCACACAAAGGTTCCTCTCCTATTAGGGACATTAGCACACTGAGCCCTGGGATTTCTTTTTACGTGTATTTCTTGTTATATCCAGACGATTAATTCTAGCTTAGATTTTTAGAACGAGAGAGAGAGAGAGAGAGAGAGAGAGAGAGAGAGAGGAGAATTTACTCTCGCTAAACCTCATACACCCCAACACTACAAGGGTGCTGGAGAAAGAAGCCTTCACGTGGTGGCACCGATATAGTCACGGCCGCTTTTAAAACGCCCCTCAACTCCCTCTCTATACCCCAAAAGGAGGATGGTGGATGGCAGATGAGTAACTTCAGCCTGGCGTCCTGCTTCACGTCAAGATAAGTTTGGGATAACAATAACAATAACAGCAGCAACAACAATAATGGAAGGAGCAAACAATAACAACAATAATAACAACAGCAGCAGCAACAAAAACAAGAACAATAACAGCAGCAGAAGCAAAAATAACAACAATAATAACAACACCAGCAAAAAAAAGAACAACAGCAGCAGAAGCAATAACAACAACAACAAATGCAACAGGCCTTTCTTGCACTGAACAAAGCCATATGGTTAGAGGTTAATATCTACCATCACAGGAGGTTAATATCTACCATCACAAGAGGTTAATATCTACCATCACAAGAGGTTAATATCTACCATCACAAGAGGTTAATATCTACCATCACAAGAGGTTAATATCTACCATCACAAGAGGTTAATATCTACCATCACAAGAGGTTAATATCTACCATCACAGGAGGTTAATATCTACCATCACAGGAGGTTAATATCTACCATCACAGGAGGTTAACATCTACCATCACAAGAGGTTAATATCTACCATCACAGGAGGTTAATATCTACCATCACAAGAGGTTAATATCTACCATCACAGGAGGTTAATATCTACCATCACAAGAGGTTAATATCTACCATCACAAGAGGTTAATATCTACCATCACAGGAGGTTAATATCTACCATCACAGGAGGTTAATATCTACCATGCAAGAGGTTAATATCTACCATCACAAGTGGTTAATATTTACCATCACAGGAGGTAAATATCTACCATCACAGAAGGTTAATATCTACCATCACAGGAGGTTAATATCTACCATGCAAGAGGTTAATATCTACCATCACAAGTGGTTAATATTTACCATCACAGGAGGTTAATATCTACCATCACAAGAGGTTAATATCTACCATCACAAGAGGTTAATATCTGCCATCACAAGAGGTTAATATCTACCATCACAAGAGGTTAATATCTACCATCACAAGAGGTTAATATCTGCCATCACAAGAGGTTAATATCTACCATCACCGGAGGTTAATATCTACAATCACAGGAGGTTAATATCTACCGTGGTCGGAGGAGTCTATAAGGCCACACTAACAGGCAGGTCGCTATCTTGTGCCGGTGGAATTATATAAACTATGTGGCGGTAATTATCTGAAGTCTTATCTTTGTAATGGAAGTGAAGTGAGGCCGGTGTGATGGTGGAGGTGGAGGAGGGAAAGTCTGAAGGAGGAGGGACAGAGGAGTGAGAAGGCGAGAGAGGGAGGGACTGAGAGGGACTGGGGGGAAGAAAGGAGGAAAGATGTGAGGAAAGAATGATTAGGAGAAACAAGATAAAAGAGGAGAGGAGAGAGAGGTGTGGGAGGATAAGTATCGAATTATGAAGGGATGAGATGGAACGGGGGAGGGCAGGGGGAGGCGATGCAGGCTACCTGATGGGGAAACGAAGAGGGAAGCGAGGGGAGAAGGGACGAGGAGAGGAAAAGACTGGGGGAGGAATGAGAAAGGGGAGAGAAAAACGAGGTGGCAGGTAGGGATGGAAGGGTGGGGAGGGAGTGACAGTGTGGAGGGAGTGTGATATAGGAGGCGGAGTGAGCATATGGGGTGGGGAGACTGAGGAATGGGGTCGGGGAAAGGTTGGAAGGGAGTGAAGGTGGGGAAGGAGAAACAAGAATGGGGGAAGAGAGAACGAGAAAGAGAAATGATAGGGGTAGTGGGGGAAGTGAGATGTGAAGGGAGAAGGTGAAGAGGAAGAAGAGGAGTGAGAAGAAGAGTACGTGGAGCACAAAGGAAAGCGAACAGCATCATATCTGGTCCATTCGTGGCTGATAGCTGACCAAACTATTCTGTCAACAAAGGATAATGACAGAAAAGCAGGAAGGCTCCCCCCCACCACCACCACCAAACCATCCAGATGAAGCCGGCAGGAAATAGTGAGTGGAACCACCATGCAGCACAGAATAGCTGTCATGGAAAATTTAGAGGAAAGAGAGAATGGAAATCTTATTTTACACTATCTACCTGAAAGATAGGTGTAAGAGGGGTGAAGAAGGAGGAAGGAGTGGAGTGAGAGGGAAGAGGGAAAAGGTTTACGGGGAGGAGAGAAACGAGGGGAAGAGAAGGTGGGAGAACTGAAGAAGGGGGAGAAGGAGAAGAGTGAGAAAAGGGAGGGAGGAGAAGAGGGAAAGAGGGAGAAGTGAGGAGGGGTAAGAGGGAGGAGAACAATAGGAGGAGGGAGAAGGGAGGGGAGTAAGCGAAAGGAGAGAGAAGAGGAGGTGTGAAGCAACGGAGGGAGAAGCAGAATGAGGAGATGGAGGTGTGAAGTAGGAGAGGGAGGAGAGAAGTGTGGAGGAGGAAAAGATTAATGAGAGGGATAGGAAACAAGCTGTGTCTGGGGGAGGTGGGAGGGAAGGTGTAAGAGAGGGCAAAGACTAGTGAGGGTGAGAAGAAAAAGAAGCGCGGAAGGAGGCGGAGAAACAACAGTTTTGGGTGAGGGAGGAGATCAGATGACGGTGAAAGTGTGTGTGGGAGAAGGAGAGAGGAAGAAGGGGGTGTGAGAGGAAAGAGGGAGCGGGAAGAGGAGAGGAGAGGAGAGAGGGAGCGGGGAGAGGAAGGGAGAACGGGAGATGAGGGAGAGGAGGGAAGAGGGGAGAGGGTCAAGGTAAGGAAGAGACAAGTTGTGAGAAGGGGATGGGAGAGATTCAATAGGAGGAGAAGCAAGAAGTAGGAAGAAAGAGGAAGGGTGAGGGGGAAAGGAAGGGTGGGAGGGGAATGGAAGATATGAGGAAAGACGGAGGTAGAAGAGGACAAGATGCAAGAGGGGAGACGGGAATGTGAGGTGTGAAGGAGGGAGAAAGGATGTGAGAAGATGGGGGAAAGGAGGAAGGGTGGAGAAGAAAAGGTGTCAGAATGGAAGAGTAAGGGAGAGACGAGGAGTGAGAAAGAGAGGTTTAAGTGGGGAGGGGGAGGAACGGAGTGAGGAGAGGAAAGCTGAAGTTACTGGGAGAGAGGATGTGTTAGTTTGGGATGGGGGGGGAGGGCAAGGAATGAGAGGAGGAAGAGGAAGAGGAGAAGAGTAGTTGTGAGGTGTTAGAGGAAAGGGAGTATAGGAGGTGTGAGGTGTGGGAGGAAAAGGGAGATGATAACTGAGGGAAGGGTAGGAGGAGACAGACACAGAGATGGGGACAGAAAAATAATGTGAAAGGGTGTGGGAAAAAATAAAGAGTGGAAGAGAAAAGAACACAATAAGCAGAGACTACAGGGACGAGAAGAGACGACAGGAGGGTGGGGAGAGAGGGGGATGGGGAGGACAAGACGTGGGGTGGTACATTATCGTGTCGAGGTCTTATCTGGCTGACTCGTGACAGGGGAGGAGGGACAGAGTTGGGGAGACGGACGAGTCGGAAAGTAAGTGTACGTTAGTTTCTATGTTATCAGCAATTACAGAAGGGAAGTGCAGTCTCATTATATATATATATATATATATATATATATATATATATATATATATATATATATATATATATATACACACACACGTATAACAGAGTAGTTGCATTTCTCTGAACTCTCGAGTCCGATGACTCACTGTCAACTAAATAACATCGCCTGGATTTAGCTGGAATAGGATGTTACATCTGTCCAGACCATGGAAAGGTAAATGCTGACAGTATTAATACTCTGGCCCCAAAGACTAGCTTTCAGCTGGAATGGAATGCTATAGTAATCCCAACCATGAGAGGGTTGAGATTCCAATTAACAAAGCTTTTCACTTCTCAGTTTCCGCCTCCACTGTCGTATTCGGTGGAAAGCCAATGAATCATTAAGACAAATGATATTACACAGATTGCCATGGCATGCTTCATGATCTCCGTATATCCCCAGTGGAGCTTACCATGTTCAAGATTTTTTTTGTTTAGATGCAAACAAAGCAAGACCCAGATTCACAAACATATGTTTGATCTTCTCCTGAAACTGACTTGTTTTTGGAAAAAAGGACAACGAGAATGCAGAACTTTCCCACACCTACTGTTGATGCAAACGCAGATTTTAGTGACAGGAGAAAACTTACCGGTAGCCTATGTTTCTTTCCTTTAAAGAAATGACAATGGAATGAGAGCAGAATCCTCCCATGTTTCTTGTTCGTCAGAAAAAAAAAAAAAAAATCTAGGTGTCACACGAAACTGGGTCAAAATGATGGAAGGAAAATATCGAAAAGAACCATTTTTTTTTTCTTTTTACTGCAAACCACCGACTATACATTTTCGATTAACAACAGACTATTACACTATCCACAAGACAAATTCAGGACAGCAGAAATACTAACATCTATCACAACCAACGTTTAGGCTGTATTTAAAGAACTTCGTTTGTTAAATTTTAACTTCCAACGGACGACTTAATAACACCACCTTTAACTAAATAAAACAGAAAACTATAGTAATGGGAATAAAGGTGTTTATAATGACTCTACATATGAACACAGCCAAACAGAAGGCCAGACGGACAACACCATACTTGACACGTATTGACACAACACTTGACATGCATTGACACCACACTTGACACACATTGACACCACACTTGACACACATTGACACCACACTTGACACACATTTACACACCCTGACAGACAAGGGCTTATCACTAAATCCCTAACCATTAACTGTCCACGCCTTAATCACATCTGGGTCAAGTGCTGCCATCTCTCTCTCTCTCTCTCTCTCTCTCTCTCTAACAATATACTTCAATTATTTCACCGTCATATTCTCATTAATTCTTTCAATGCAGCGACGTCCTTGGTTCCTACTCTAGTCGATTAAAGAAGCTCCCTAACACCTCCTCCTTAGGGATTCATTTTTGGATATGGCTGGTTAATATCCCTCTATACGTTGTTTATGCAGAGTATGGCGATATTGGAGGGATTTATATAAAACGGAATAGAACAGTATGGTGTAATAAATTAAATCGCTTAGGAAAAAGTGTTAGGGAGCTTCCTCAACCGATGTAATGAATTAAATCGCTCAGGGAAATGTGTTAGGGAGCTTCCTCAACCTACGAGAATACGAGCCCTTTTTGCTTCATTCTCGTTACCTCCATACAATCTGACTCTTCTCTGTAGCAAAAATTTCGAGCCAAAAGTATTAAAAATATACACTAACCCCTTCACTACCTGCAACTCTCCTCAGGTAAACAGAATCGTCTTTTAGGACCAGTATAAATTAGGTTAAAAAAAAAAAGAAAAAAAAAGGCATCGCTATGCCAAGGGTGTTGATGTATTTATGTACTACTCCGTCACCGTTGGCTTCAGTACACTGAAGACGCTACCAAGTTGTTATGGGCAAAATAAGCCTAAGAGAGTCTTATTTCCAAAGCCAAACTAGTCATAACATTACGATCAGAACCCTCTCGTATATATTTTTATTTGTAGGAGGACATGAAAACTTGAGTTTCGGCACTGACCTTGTTACTGTATAATAATAATAATAATAATAAGAAGAAGAAGAAGAAGAAGAAGAAGAAGAAAAGAAAATGAAAGACAAGAAATGAAAAAGAAGAAAACAAACCTCCATATATCTCTCCTCTCGTAACTAGGATGTGTTTGTTTGTAGAAGGAAGGACAATCCTGGAAGTTCAATATCCCGCTGCGTTTCCCGCAAAAACAAACCTGGATTAAGAGAAGTATTTCATCGTAAGTTTCTTTGTGAATCTCAATCCTGATCTTGTGCTATGCTTCGCCAGTACAAAATGGTGCTGAGATAAAGTTGGGAAGATGATTTTGTTTTTTACTGTCAATAACTATCATCTTATTAGTATTTATGTGATCCACTGCATGATCCGATCTTTAACAAACAAAGAGGGGGAGTGACAACCAGAATTAACCTTCTGTCATGCTAACCAAGGGCGAATTAGAACGAAGTGTCAAACAACATAGAGGATGTAGGCCGCGGGGATTTGGTAAATGGACACTCATCAGTGTTCATATCCGCAGCGACAAATCCTATAATGTTAAATCGGCCTTTTAGCCCCTGCATCTCCCGTCCCTCTCCCATACCGCTTCCCCCTCCACCTCCACCTTCCCCACCTTCCCCTATCCATGCTTCTTTGTTCCCTGACCCCTTCATACTTCTCCCCTGCCTAAATTCTCCCTGTCTATTTCCCTCCCCCCTTTCCTTTTCACCCCAAACTCCCTTTTTCTTCCCTCCTCCTTCCGCTTTCCTCCCCTACCCCTGCCTCTTTCTCCTCTACCCCTTCCCATTTGCCTCATCCGGCCCTTCCTCTGCCTCTTCCTCCATCCCCAACCCAGGCTTCTGTCCGTCCCCTGCCTCTCCCATTCCCATATTTTTCCTGTCTCCTGCCTCTCCCCATCTCCGCTTTTCCCAGTCTCCTGCCTCTCCCCAACCTCTCTCCCTATCTCCTGCCTCCCCCCAACCTCTTTCTTCCTGCCTCCTGCCTCTCCTCAATCTCTTTCCCCCTATTTCCTACCACTCTCCATCCCTGCCTCTCGCCCTCCCTTTTTCCTACCCCTCTCTCTCCCCACACCCGCTCTTCCTGCCTCCTTGCCTTACCCCCTGTCCCTCCCCTCCCTCTCCTTCACGCTGACACTGTTCCCTGGATCATCACATAAGCTCTGCATTATGATATAACTCTTAATCTGCAAAATAATTAACCTTTTAACACAATACGTTCATGTTATATGTAAGGCCATATGTGTCTGGCCTCAGCTGATACAGAGCACTAGAAATGTCCCGACCATGAGACATTTGGGGCGTTAAAAATTATCCCAATTTTATGTTTTTCTACGGATGAATTTGTTTTTTTATCCATACTCTCTGACGATTTTCACTGAGCTGAGATGAATCATAGTAGTCAAAGTGTTTTATTTTTCAGGCCAAAAACGTGCTTTTCACTTCATTCCAGCTGCCACGAGACGATTTTGCTTACAAGATAGTTGTGAAGGAGTTACTGAAGGCCCTAACTAACCCCTTTACTTCTAAGTACTTATAATCGTTAGAAAATTACAATAAGGAAGTGAGGTCCTCTGGCTGAAGGGGTGGAAGGCAAGCTTGGAGAAATCCTAGTAAACATCGAGTGATCTCTTTATTCCAACGACGTATTATTCTTTAACCTTTTTTCTACCAAGACACTTAAGACTGATCTAAATAACATCTGGTTGTCTGTGTGCAGTAGTTAACCACTGCGAGAGAGAGAGAGAGAGGTATTGCTCTGCTCCGTGTGTGTGTGTGTGTGTGTGTGTGTGTGTGTGTGTGTGTGTGTGTGTGTGTGTGTGTGTGTGTGTGTGTGTGTGTGTGTGTGTGTGTGTGTGTGTGTGTGTGTGTGTGTGTGTGTGTGTGTGTGTGTGTGTGCTCTTGCACTCAACATAGCGAACGAGAGGCCTGCTCTGCTCGATGTGTGTGTGTGTGTGTGTGTGTGTGTGTGTGTGTGTGTGTGTGTGTGTGTGTGTGTGTGTGTGTGTGTAAGTAAATTTTACATCTTTAGACTCAACTTGGTGGAAAGACTGAGGGTTTTCCCAGAGTTGGACCTATTGTTTTTGAGAATAGGTCAAAGGTCAAGGTCGCATGGCAAAGTCAACATAAACAGTTCTGATCTGATATGAACCAAACTTGGTGGTAGGATTTAGTGAAAAACATGGGTGACATTACGTGACTCTGAGAACAGTAAACCAAATATCATTGTCACAAGGCAACTCCATAGGCTCGATCCCAAAATTCAAACACTTTTTAATTGATCTGGACCATATTTCAGTTGAATTTCAGGAAATGATTAAATTATTCGATTTTTTTAATAATAGGTCAAAGGTCAAGATCACAGGGCACGGTTAGCCTAATTTTAATCTGATGTGGGTCAAACTCATTACAAGCGCTGAGGATAAAACAAGGATGAAGCAATTCTATTCTGACAGCTATCCGTCGAACGTCAAGGTCACACGACAGATGGCCGTACTATAAAATCCAAGAGTTCAGACGGTCCAACGGCGACGTTCAGTCGTCAGACGTTCCTGAGCGTCGATCATCCTTACTATAAAAAATCTGGACCGTCAGTCTTGGCGAAACACAGTTCAGGCGTTTGAATGCCACGACAAACGCTTGGTTGGGCGAGAATGCGCTGCATGAGCACTAAATGCGCGCGAATTTTTGAATGTTTTTCTCTTTAATAAAGCAGACACTTCGCTAGTCCATTCTAAACTGTTATTTTTATGTAGGAAATAAATATATTTGCGCTAGAACTGATGACAAATGATGGTAGAACGCATAAAGAGGATGCATTTACAAGCAAGATAGTGTACTGTACTCTATAGCCTAGACTAAGAATTATGATTATTTATCCTCCTTTTGCAGTTATTTGCATGGAAATGATCACTGAGATTATCCAGATCTGAATTCATACGAGCAGAGTGAATGTATTATTGCATACTTCATAGATTTCCATGTTTCCGGCCAGCTCACCAGTCATGAATTATACAGAAGTATATCCAGGTTATGTGCACCTCTACTCATGCAGTAGTACATCATGTGTTCCTAAATTATTTAGCAAGATGTAATACAGAGTTACTGGAGATTTATTTTTAGCATGGAGACTAATATACTTCTTTATAAAGCTGGTTGAATGGTGACATTCATTGCAGCACCAACACAAGATGGATGCAGAAGCACTACTCTATTCTTTTTGAGCAGTTTCTTTCCACACCTATCATCTAGCCATGACCACCAGACCATATTGGAAAATATAGGTTATCAGATGTGTGTATTGTAACAGTTGTTCATTCAGTTTCTATATATCTAGCTGTAGTTTTTCCTTACATTATTGTCTCCTTCCCTGTTTCAGGTATTACAGTACTAGAATATATTTCCAGTTAAGCTCAGTAATTATACTACTCTGAGATTCACAGTCTCTGTTATTACCTTTCTCTTCAAGCAGTATGCAATGATTTCCTAAGTTACATTGTACAGTAATTATTTCTGTCCCAGTCTGCTAGATAAGCTTTCCTTTTATCCCAGATATCATTCCACCTCTATAATACTTTCATCCAGTTCTGTTTTATACATTTTAAGACTGTTTACTCTTCTGTTTTCCTAGCTTTCTCCTAAACTGGTTATATGGTTGATATTTGTCTCCGTCACTAAATATTTATCTCATTACTTCCTGTTTGTCAGTCATTGTTTAACTGCACCTTCTCTGCTTTTCTATAATCCATCCACCTTGACCAATATTTCATGCCATTCCTACTTCCACTACTCCTCCATTAAAATAACTGTAATTTCTTTGTAATTAACAATTTTTTATTTTATATATGCCCATATCCTTAGGCTTGTAGCTATTTACAAGTAAAAATAAGCTCATGGGATAGAGAGATGCCTCAGGACTTTTTTTTTTTTTTTTTTCTTTGTTGTAAATCTCATGAAATAATTTGCATTTACTAACAAATTTTGCTCTAAAGACAACACACCTATGCTCGAATCTGAGTGCTTGATTGAAACAGGTAAATACTTCAGCCAACATCCTAACCAACCAACTCACTCACATCTGGTAACCTTACCTAACCATCTTACCTACATCAGCTTATCAGTTTATTTTGGTGTAAAAACGAATTGCATTTTTCAATAAAGAACTTAAGTGATTGCACATACTTGGTACTGGTACTGAAGATTATTTTTTTTTTTTATTTCTGTAACTCAGTTGTGTAAGAGAACACTAAAGCTAGTGAAAAATAACCTATCTAACCATTTACCAACACTGACCCAATTCTATGTGTAATTTCTGCCATGTAATATAATATTTTATGTACACTTTCCTTATTCGTCACACACAGTATTTCATGATTTTTCATGGGCACCACACAAGGATGTTGGTTAAAGGCAGCTTACTGGCTTGCCCTCAAACGTGGTAACTACAGCACTGAACTGGCTAGCACACAAACTTTCAAAGAGATGCCGTTTAAAAAATCTATTGAGAAAGTACACAGGTAGTCAGAAATAAGCCAAGAAACAATTTATTCCCTTATCTCCAATATTACACGCCACGCCGCCACCACGGAAGTTTTTGTTTACTCGTATTCGTTTCGGAACTTTAGTCTTGTAAAATTTTATGAACAGCCTTGTATTTCTCATATATTTTAACCTGCTAAGGAAAATTTCATTCCCGAATTATTCAGTGTTTATAAACTGTATAACCGGCTATCGTATTTAAGAATATTTAAGTTTGTTGCACAAAAGGGGGGTCTCTTGTGGCGTTTATCCTCCTGTCACATTCCAATACTATTTTACGCCATACCAAGCAGACGAACGTCTGGCGTGAAGAGGAAATTTATTTATGGTACGAAACACGGGAACGTCAGACGCCCACATTCGGCAGTACTGGCGTTTAGTTTTTATAGTACGTCCCAAAGTTATATGTTCGATCCTTAGCGACATGTCTTGCGCGGTGTTGCACTCCGATGCTCCTCCTTATTTGTATTTTAATCTTTCTGCCACTTGACGATTTTATTCAGCCATGGGGGCCTTCATGAAGAGAAATGGTTAAAATTCAATAAGACTCTCTTCAACAAAACAGAATCGTCCAGCAGTGGCCAATTTAAGTATATAATACGTCATCCCACTATTGGGGTTAACGGGATGGGGGCTGGAGGGGGGGACGATTTTTGCTTAGCTGAGAGCAATACTTTGAGTTATTGGGTTAAAAGATATATCGAGTTCTTCTGATAGTACTGACCAATGGTTTTTATTAACGGTACACGTATCCACTTGGAGTACGATACGTCAGCGCTGGGATACGACACATACTGGACACTTCACAAGTTACTCGATTTACTTGTCATCACCAATTCGTGCGTGTGTTTTTACTACCACACATATTGACGGTACTTTCTGCAATATGTGAAATGTTCTTACTGCCACGTTATGGTGAGCTCGAACAACAAAGATTATCTCTTTTGGTAAGTAATTTTTAATTGTGATCAACGTTTTGGGTAAAGATTGGTTGCTAACAATGCTTTGTTGAGACGGTTGGTGTGGAGGAAGAAAAACGTCCAATGTATGTTACAGAGCATTTGCAGGGATCAACCCGTTCCTCCCGTGAATTGTATAAACAGAGTGTCACAGGATTCAGTTTTGGATCCCATTCTGTTTCTGATTTTTATGATGATACTGAGGAAGGTTTGTGATGTAAGATACCCAACTTTGGTAGAGATACAAAAATTGGTAACTGAGAAGATACGCCACACAAAAGGTGATATCAGTTCAATGATATCTTGATAAAATATTCGGCTTGATTCATGTGTAGCAAAGGATCTTTTAATGATGATAAATGCAAAGTTATTAATAATGGAAGTAAAAACGAAAACATATAGGTACATTAATAATAATACTCAACTCGAAAACGTAAAACCATGAAAAAGGATTTAGAAATAATAATAAATATGTTAAAGCCAAGTCAGCGTTGCACAGAAGCAATATTGCTCTCACTTTATAAAATTCCTTAGTACTCATATGTCCCTATCCGGAACACTGTGTTCAGGTTGATCACCATATTACAAGAAAGATATGGGGATGTTAGAGAGAGGACAGTGAAGAGTACACAAAATGATACACAGGTACCAGGCTTGGGTTCGAGTACATTTTTCTGTACTCGAGTTCAAGTACGATTACATTACGGTGTCACGAATCCAAGTATAAGTACTCCGTTTTATAGCTGAACTCGAGTCCAAGTACGAGTACATTTGTGCTGTACTCGAATCCAAGTACGAGTACTCCTTGCAATTAGTACCAAGGTGCTAACATATTAAAAGCAGCTTATCAGGAGTTAGTGGGCGTGGCTGTACACCACTTGACCTCAGTGACTCACCAACCCAGGCCACCTGGCCTCTCCAAGGATACACCATTGTTACCCTCACTACTTTTATATATCATGGTTGTACTCGAAAGTACTGTAAAATTGTCGAGTACTTTGAGTCCGAGTACAAGTACAAATACTATGGAAATTTTAAACCCGAGTACAAGTACAAGTACATTATATTGTGTACTTAAGTACGAGTATGAGTCCATGTACTCGGACCCAAGCCTGACAGGTACAAACCATAAAAGGAACATTTAGAAGAGCTAAGACTATAAAACTTAACAAAGCGCAGACTGCAAGACGATCTGAGTCAAGTATATATAACTATTAATGTACACGGCAATATGGTAGTCGTTAAAACAATAGAATTACACGATGTAGTGGTTATAAAATTATCGGCAAATGTTTTCAATCAAATGACGCAAAACACTTTTTTCATTAATACAGTCGCCAACATATGGAATAAATGACCTACAAATGTGGTAGACTGCTATGCGATAATACGATGTAAGGTGGCTTGGATAAACACCACTGATTTTTTTCCCTTTCAAACTTTCCTCTGAAATTTCCATGGCAGTTTTTCTATCCTGCATGGTGGATCTTCTCACCTTTTCCTGCCAGCTTCAACTCGAGGGTTTAGTAGGCGGGGGGCGGGGTGAAAAGCCTTTTCGCTTTGCTATCCTGATCTTCATCTAATAAGTAGACGATCTAGTCATTGTCTTCTCTATAACAAACAGTACTGAAAGGACAGTTAGATCTGTTGCTGTTTTCTGTCGAGTGTAGGTTACTCCTTTGTATTTCTAACTTCCTTCGTATTCCTCCTATCTTTAGCTTCCCTCCTTACTTTCCTCCTCCCATATTCATCGTTCTCCACTTACCTTCCTCCTTCTCCTACATTCACCAACATCCATATCCCTCTTAATCTTCCTCCTCCTCCCATCGTATTCCTTCTCCTCTCCTCCTTATCTTCCTCCCCCCTCCACCTTCTCCTCTTCCTCCTCCTCCCCCCAGTCGATCTTCCCCATCCTCATTTTCCTTCACCCTATTCCTCCTCTTGTCTTCCTCTTCCCTGTCATTTCTTGTACAGATTATTTCATATCTCCTGCTCCTCCTCTGTCTTCAACTTTTCCTCTTCCTCTTCCCTCATTCGTCCTCCCTGTCTTCCCTTTCCTTATCTTAAAACTCCCTTCTTCCTCATCTTCCTCCTTCTTCCCTTCCTTCTCCCTTCTTTCACTTCCTCGACTCTCCTCCCTCGGGTAATGTAAATCTCTCTTAATTTTCACCTTGCGTCTCTCTCTCTCTCTCTCTCTCTCTCCCAGAATGTCTTCATTAAGGAAAACATCCAGGGGTGGTTTTCTTTAGCTTCGACAATAGCTGTCCATGTCTGCCTCCTGGCGGGGTGATTTTTCTTTTTGTTTTTCTCAACGTCTGGGAGTATACCAGGAGCTGATGGATAGACAGAGATAGAGATAGATATAGGCAGACAGATAAATTGATTGATACGTGAATATACTCGTATATAGATATTCATATAGATAGACACACAGACAGACAGAGACACAGACACAGATAGATACAGACAGACAGGCAAATTCGTGGATGGATATATATATATATACTGTATATATATATATATATATATATATATATATATATATATATATATATATATATATATATATATATATATGGATAGATAGATAGATATAGATAGAGATATAGATAGAGATAGAGATATATAGATATATACAGACAGATTGATAGACAGACTGGGACAAAGATTAGGATATTGATCGATATACTGTATATGTAGAGGACAGGTATACATAGACATGGATGGATAGCTAGATGAACATTTACTGTATATACAGACTCAGATGGATACATACATTGTTACATGCGTGGTAACCACACAGATACAATGGTGTAATTTTCGGTTACTGTAAATGTTCTTCGTCCTTATAGTCTCTCTCTCTCTCTCTCTCCTCCACGTATTTCTTTATCTATCTATCTGTCTAACTATCTTTTAACACTCACTACACCCAATTGAAGCTATTCACCCCATGAGATATTTTAAACCGCTTACAGCCTTCATTAACTCCTTCATTTCCTTACCGTTCCTTTAATCAGAATAAATCAGTATGGTGCTGCCAGGAATAATAATAATTAAAAAAAAATAAGATTTACAGTATATTAGTCTTGCTTTTTTTTTTTTTTTTTCTAAGTTCGGAGATGTGTCATGTAGGCTCGTATTCTGGCAGGCTTAGGAAACTCCGTAACACCTTTTCGTAAGCAATTCATTTTTCTTATTACACCTTACTGTCCTTCTCCGTTCTACATAAACCATTCTATTATCGCCACACTTTGCACAGGTAACTTGCAAAAGGATATTACCCAGCCATATCCAAAAATAAATACGCGTCATGTAGTCCCGGGGCTCCTCGGGGCTATATCTAACCCTGCCAGTTCGAAAAGTCTATAAGGTTAAAAGAAGTTCAGAAAAAACAAAGCAGAAAAATATGTCACGGGATTAAAAACATTATTTTTCTAACGTTTATACTATTTTTTAATTTGATATTTTTTAAAGGCTCCAACGTTTATACCATTTTTTAGTTTGATATTTTAAAGGCTCCTACCCGCTCCATTTAATATTCCTTGTCCACGTGGCCTGAAAATTGCCTTATATCAAGAGGCAATAAGAGATTAACCCGAAAATACATTGCTAGTCACGAAGAAGTGCTATGGCGAGGATGCAGAGCCTAGTACTATCTTGTTCTACCAATGAGCTGCAGCAAGAATGTATTACAAAACTATGGTGCTAGTAATGAAGAAGTGCTATGGCAAGTTTAGGTAGGCTATTGTTGGTGTCAAAGTCATGATGATTGTAGTAATGGTGATTATGGAGATGGTGATTGTGGTAACAGTGGATGTGGTGACGATGACAATGACTGATGATGATGATGATGATGGCATAGTCTATTTTCTATTATATCCTTGAAATCTCAGGATGATCATATTTACCCTGCGTGAAATCTCTGAAAATGAAAAGGGTTATCAAAACACGCCATTAAATTTCCCCATCATAAAGCATCTTGCCAGAGTTAAAGATCGGGTAGTACTAACAATATCAGAAAAAAGTCATGGTGCTGAAGGGGTTAAGTCTCCACAATAGCCCTTCACATCTGCCTCCAGCTCTGGGATTTTTCTTTGTACTTCTGTTTGAAACCTTTCTGTAAATATTATATAGTATGAAAATATAGTATGTAAGTAGTTGTAAGTAGTCGTAAGTAGAATCCAAGTTGGGCGTCACCGCCCAGTGTTATGTCTACGAGCATATAAGTCACGACTTCCGTAGTCGCACCGCCTCTCTCTATAGCCAGTGGGAGTCGGCGATCAGTAGCTGTCTGTAACGGTCTGGGGTTGGACACGAATGCTGTCCTCTGCTGTTGTACAAAGATTCAAGACGGTGTTTAATATAGTGTCAGAAAACTAACTCCTACACTTTGTCTTCACCTACGTCTGGCGTCAACCCTGTATTGTTGTCTCAAGCGAATGGACAAAAGGTTGCATGAGATCCGCGTAGCAACAAGGTTAGTGCGACAACCAAAAGACCTGGAAAATGGTAGTTTTGAGACTGATGTGGGTGAAAGCGAAATATGAAAGTGAGTTGTGGGTGTTTGTGAGTGCATATGGGCCTGGTAGTGAAAGGGATGAAGTAGAGAGGGAGTCTTTCTGGAATGATGTTGATGATTGTCTGCTGAGTTTTGGAGCGAATGTGAATGTGGTAATGATGGGAGATCTGAATGCTAGAGAGGGAAATGTAGCAGTTGAAGGTGTAGTTGGTATGCATGGTGTGCCTGGAAGAAATGAAAATGGGGAACGAATGATAGCGATGTGTGTTGAGCGAGAGATGGTGACTGGGAATACGCTGTTTGAGAAGAAAGATATTTATAAGTATACATGGGTGAGACAGGAGGGTGGAAGGGTTGTTGATAGAGCTTTGATGGACTATGTGGTTGTGTCTAGGAATGTAATAGGAAGATTGTTGGATGTGAGAGTTCTGAGAGGGGAGGGTGGAGGTATGTCTGACCACTACCTGGTGGAGGGAAAGTTAAGAGTAGGTAAGAGATGGGTGAGAGCTAGGAGGGTTAGGTGTGGCAGGGAGGTTTTGAAAGTGAGTGAGTTGGATAAAAGAGAGAAAAAGATAGAGTATCAGGAGAAATTGAAAGATGAGTGGAACGCAGTGAAAGATCGGGAAAATGGCAGCGTGGAGGAGGAATGGCAGTTGTTTAAGAGTGCTGTGGTGGGGCATGCAGAAGAGGTGTGTGGTGTGAGACGGGTGGGTGGTGGTGTAAGAAAAGGAAGTGAATGGTGGTGCGAGGAAGTAAGTATGGCTGTGGCTGAGAAGAGACGTGCATATGAAATGTGGCTGCAGAGGAAGGATGAGATGTCATATGAAAGGTATAAGGGAAAGAGGAATAGAGCGAGAAGGGCTGTGCGTGATGCTAAAGTGGCAGCAGATGAGAGGTGGGGTAGGCAGCTGACAGAGAATTTTCAACAGAATAAGAAAATGTTTTGGAAGGAGGTGATAAGGGTGCGAAAGGGAGAGTCTGGGAAGGAAGAACGAGTAAAAGCAGAGAATGGAAGGATGTTAACTGAGATGGATGCAGTAAGGAAGAGATGGGCAGAGTATTTTGAAATACTGTTAAATGTAGAGGAGGAAAGGGTGGCTGAGATTGTGGTGGATGGAAGGGTGCAAGGAATGAATGTGTTGGGAGAGTTGAATGATTCTTTGATTACGAAGGAGGAAGTGGAAAAGGCAGTAAAGGAGATGAAAACAGGGAAAGTTGCACGTATGGATGGGTGTGCTGTGGAATGCCTGAAGGGTGGTGGAGTGACTATTGTTGACTGGTTAGTAAGACTGTTGAATGTGTGCTTTGAGAAAGATATGGTGCCAGTTGACTGGGCAAGTGCTTGTGTGGTCCCGTTGTATAAAGGCAAGGGTGATAAGTATGAATGTACTAGCTTTAGGGGTATAAGTCTGTTGAGTGTTGTAGGTAAGGTGTATGGTAGAGTATTAATTATGAGAGTTAGAGAGGGTACAGAGGGAGTGATTGGTGATGAGTAGAGTGGCTTTAGGAGAGGGAGGGGATGCGTTGATCAGGTGTTTGCTGTGAGACAAGTGTGTGAAAAGTATTTAGCGAAAGACAAGGATGTGTTTTGGGCATTTATGGATTTAGAGAAAGCGTATGATAGAATTGATAGGGAGGCTTCGTGGACTGTTTTCAGATTGTATGGACTTGATGGTAGGTTACTAAAAGGGGTGAAAAGTTTTTATGTAAATAGTAGAGCGTGTGTAAGAGTGGGAAATGCTGTGAGTGATTGGTTTCCCGTGAGAGTGGGTCTGCGACAGGGATGTGTGATGTCGCCTTGGTTGTTTAATATTTACATGGATGGTGTTGTAAGGGAGGTGAATGCAAGAGTTTTAGGTGGAGGTCTGAGTCTGGTGAATGTTGATGGTGGAGAGTGGAATCTGAAGCAGCTGCTGTTTGCAGATGATACTGCACTGGTGACTGATTCAGAGGAGAGATTGAGACAGTTGGTAGAGGAGTTTGGAAGGGTGTGTGAAAGGAGGAAATTGAAAGTAAATGAGAATAAGAGTAAAGTGATGAAGTGCACGAAGTTGATAGATGGTAGGGGGATGAATATAGTTTTGAATGGTGAGTTGCTTGAGGAGGTAGAGTGTTTTAAATATCTAGGATCACATGTTGCTGTGGATGGAAAAACAGATGCAGAAGTGAAGTTTAGAATAAATGAAGTAGGAAAGGTGCTGGAAGGAATGAAAAAAGTGTTTAAATGTCGTTCGCTTAGAATGGATGTAAAGAGATGGCTGTATGAGGGTGTTGTGGTACCGACTGTGTTATATGGGGCTGAAACATGGAATATGGGTGTAGCAGAGAGGAAAAGTTTGAATGTAATGGAGATGAGGTGTCTGAGGAGTATGTGTGGAGTGACGCGTATGGATTGAGTGCGAAATGAAGTGCGAAGGAGAACTGGAATTGTTCGGGAGATGGCTGGTAGAGTTGAGCAGAGGGTGTTGCGATGGTTTGGGCATATGGAGAGAATGGATAATGAGCGACTGGTGAAAAAGATAACTAGATCTGATGTGAGAGGTGTAAGGCTGAGAGGAAGACCACGAATAAGATGGATGGACAGTGTGAAGAAAGCGCTGGATACGAGAGGGATGTCTGTTGAGCAAGGAAGAGTGGCTGTGCGTGACAGAAATAAATGGAGAGAAATTGTGAATGAATAAGTGATGACGCAGCCCTGAGGGGATATTCTCCCGCATTTGGTCTGATCAGCTAGTCAGGTCAGGTGCGGGTAAGGGGATGGGTCTGTTATGATGTGGCAGGGGTAAACCAGTTCTGCTGTCGGGCCCTGCTGCGGATGTCACTGATTGCATTGCACAGTTGACCCTTGTGCGGTGTGGTGCGGTGAGGATCTGTCCGTTCTCCCCTTTGGGGCTAAGATGCGAATGAATGTGTTTGAATGGATGAGTAAATGGGGAGTGTGTCGTCCTGTCTCGGCTACCTCCCTTTCCTTGGGGGAAGCAGCCTAGGTATATAGATAGATAGAAATATGTATATATTTGTAAATTGACCAAATCTATATGTTTATGCTATTTTTTCCAACATGGCCATGTACTGTAAATATATTAATCCCTTCTTACATCCAGCTTTGTGAAGTATGTAGTAATATCTCATTTATTATTATACTCCCATGTAGTCCCGGTTGACTGTATACTCAGACCACTTGCATTCTTGCCATATTATGATTTATTGTCTCACCACTGCGTCAGGAGACACACTTTTTGATGAGAGGGAAAATTGTTTGTAACCTTTTTGTAAATATTATATAGTATGTAAGTAGTACGTAGAATCCAAGTAGGGCGTCACCGCCCAGTGTTATGTCTACGAGCATATGAGTCACGACTTCCGTAGTCGCACCGCCTCTCTCTCTAGCCGGTGGAAGCCGGTGATCAGTAGCTGTCTGTAACGGTCTGGGGTTGGACACGAATGCTGTCCTCTGCTGTTGTACAAAGATTCAAGACGGTGTTTAATATATTGTCAGAAAACTAACTCCTACACTTTGTCTTCATCTACGTCTGGCGTCAAGGGGGGTTGACAGCATTAACACTTCTCCCGCGTCTGTAATGCTATCAAGAGCTGATGGTTTAAGACCGGGGCCTGATTCATGTTTCTCGTGTGTGTGTGTGTGTGTGTGTGTGTGTGTGTGTGTGTGTGTGTGTGTGTGTGTGGACAGACAGATGAATATGCCATAAGAGTGAATGCAACAGAAACAGATGTGTGGTGAATGGAGAATGAGATAAAGGGTAAATGAATGCTAAATCTAACCACTACAATTCCAATGTGTCTCCAAAGCTGAACGAAGCAATCTGGAGACAGCAAGAATAAAATGAAAAACACGTCATGGGACTGAAGGGGTAAGGTGGTATATGTAAAAAATGAAATGATAAGCAGTACTGGGAGCCTTCTAATACCACGAGAGCACGGCTCAAATATGCCCCTTCACTGAGATGGAGGCTCTTATTCTCGTCGGTAGAGGAAGCTCCCGAACACCTCCTCCTTAGCAATTTATTTTTGGATATGTATGGTTAATATTCTTTTTTTGAGCTATTTATGCAGAGTATGACGATATAGGATGGAGCTCCCTAACACCACTTACTTAGAGATCTATTTTTAGATATGGGTGGTTAACATCCTTTTCTGCTTTATTTCTGCAGAGTGTGGTGATACTGGATGGCTTGATGTAACAGAAGAGGGAAGCAAGGTGTATTAATCAAAATAAATCGCTTAGGAAGACGTGTCAGGGAGCTTCCTTTACCGACGAGAATAAGGGCCGTCGTAACTTTTTGGCTATTCATATCTCCAGATTTTTTCTCTTTCTTTTTAGCTTAGAGTAGATTTTCAAGCTGGTGCAGTTTGATAGGGCCTTCAGTAACCATTAAGTCCTCCCTAAGCTGAATAAAATCATCTCCAGGTTGTATGAGAGATGTATAATGATAATAATAATAATAATAATAAAATAATGACAATAATAATAACGCCATTGTATTTAGGACACAGTCTGATTAAAGTGCTTTTTTTTTCTTATTCCCATGTCATTTCCACGCATATTGTGTGACAGAGACCAGTATTAACGTCGGTTAAGGAGGCTCCCTAACACCTTTTCTCTAGCTATTTACTTTTGGATGCTGTTGGTTAATATACTTTTTCAAGTATGTATGCAGAATGATGGAAATGGAAAGTATGGTGTAATGGGAAAAATAAAATGCTTAGAAAAAGGTGTAAGGGTGCTTCCTCAACCGATGAGAATAAGGGCCAGAGTATACCATGAATGTGGGTATACTATTCAGACATATTAATTCCGTCATCAATGGTGTCGTAGTATAATGGTGTAGTAGTATTCATTCAGTATACACACAAGTCCTGTCCGATTTCGTTTCTTGACACTGGCTTGAGTTCAACTGATGGGGCTGTTCTGGAGTGGTCAGGGCTCCTTTACTTATTTTACTTATTTATATTTTTACTTAAGAGATTTTTTTTTACCAGTCAGTACAAGCACGAACACTCTTGGGAACGTTGTCGCTGAAGGCCAAGCAGGAGTGGTACATGAGGGTAAACGGGCACAGTGACACACATACAGAGAGAGAGAGAGAGAGAGACGAAACTATCACTCAAATACAAGTTATTTCAACCGGGGAGATGAATTTATGGTCAGTTTATGTCCAACATACACTTCTCCAACGCCAGCCGCTGATGTCAAAGTAAACATGAGTGAACTTTTGTGGATCTTTTCTCTCGTTGAAATTCGGGCAAAGTTACCCGCAGATGAAGTTATCAAGAGTCGCATACCAGTGGAGTTGAGAGAGAGAGAGAGAGAGAGAGAGAGACGGGGCGCAGATCGGTATGGCAATATTACGCTTTAATCAATGTACTTCCTTTGTACTGAAAGGATCAACTATACCCTTTTCACTCTAACTTGGCCTAAAACTGCCGTCTCTCCATCTTGTATTCTGAGTTGTAACAGTATATTAATACGAGACCATGATGCTTGTCACGAAGAAGTGCTATGGAAAGGATGTACTGTCATAACACTTTTTTTCTAACATTTATTTACGTGAAAAAAAGCTGCAAAAATGGACGAAAATCTGGACCAAGGTAGAGAAAAAAAAATGCACCAGTCGTGTTGTCAACTAGATTGAATCTCTCTCTCTCTCTCTCTCTCTCTCTCTCTCTGGGAGGGGGCGACTGAAAAAACACGATAACATCAAACGTGAACAAAAGCTCAATATTCCTGAACAAAAACTGATAAAAACGAGGCTTAGGCGCTGTCATGACTTTAATTAAAAACAGCTGGTGTTGTTGACTGACATTTTATCATTACAAAGTTTTCAGTATATCTCACCTTCCGAATTTTGCTGATATGAAACTTAATTACACGTCAGATATTAACTCTTGCCTGGATATAAGGTATGTGAGAGAGAGAGAGAGAGAGAGAGAGAGAGAGAGAGAGAGAGAGAGAGAGAAAGAGAGAGGGGGGGGGGAACTTTACGTAACTAGTCATAATACAATCGCCACACAAACATTACCAGCCTCTCTTCAATAACATCTCACCTCCAGACAATCCATCAGTTATCAGTGAAGAAACACCTATACACACATTTCATGCACAGGGCAATACAACATTTCAATCAGATCAGTATACTACAAGTGCCCCTCCCGATATCCACCCACCAGAGGTATCCTTAAATAGAGATGATCGAGTTCACCTGGCTAGACTTAGGGCAGGTGATCACCTAGCCTTCCTCAGTTATTAGCTTAGATTGGGTTGGGTGGGATCACAGTTACCTTCACGCTCACAGAATAGGCCCACACAACATAACATACATATAAGAGCACTGCACAGCATTACCACACTAAGACGCAAACACATCAATACATGTAGTGTAGGAAACCTATAGGACGATGCTATAGGGACAGTTCGTTCTTTTCGGTCGACATGTCTGCTAGGCCAGGCATGATCGGGGTTAAACAACAACATCAACAACTTTTTTCATCACAACAACCCCCACCGACCACACTACAACCACGACAACCATCACCAACACCACCATCATCTGCATCACAACCACCACCTATTACCACAGCCGTAACTACCACCACCACTACCTCTCATCACAACCACTACCACCGCCTCTCACCACGACGACCACAACCTCCTCCCACCACAACCATCACCACTACCCTCCATACCACAATCACAGCCATCATCCCCACCACCACCCCCATACTGAAACCACAACAACCATTAATCCGCTATTATCACAACCACATTGACCACCACCACCATTACTCTACCAAAACCATAATCACAAACACTGCCACCACCACTCTCAGCTAATCCATCCCTACAAATTATCACCACCACCACACTCACCACAATCATATTCAAGGCTGCCAGCATCATGCTCACCACAGCTATCCATAAAAATAATCACAATCACAATAACAACCATCACCATCACCACCATAAGCGTCTCTACAAACTACCACAACCACTGCCATCACCATCACCATCCTTGCCACCACCACATCTACCCCACCACACTCACAACAAGTTTGTCCCTACAAACCAACCATTACAATAATCATCACCTTCAACACAGCCACATCCATCACAACCACGACTCTCACCATACTCCTTCCTTTACATCACAACGACAGTCACTGCCCTCACTACTGCCACATCCACCACAACCACCACCCTAACCACATCCCTCCCTACAACTCACCACAACGACAACCACCACCCTCATCACCACAACCACCACACCCACGCCAGCCCAAGACCTCACTAGCACCGTGGCAACTCGGCTCGTCTCGATACGTAATCCCAAAATAATCACCAGCTTAGAGCACCGCCAGAACCCAAGACTGACGCTTCGACAGGTTGTTTGTTTTGTGTTATACTTGCTGGGTGGCTAGATGACTGGATAAATGGATAGATAGATGGATGGATAGATAAACGGATATGTGGACAGATGGACAGAGAACTGGACGGATAGATGGATAATGGACAAAGAAATGGATAGACTGATAAAGGCATGACTTAGCTGATGGATAGATGGATTAATGCATGGATAATTGGGTGAAAAAACACATAGGTGGATGGACAGGTCGTTGGATAAATGGATGAGGCCACCGGTATTTGGATAGCAAGGCGGATAAAAGGGTTGACTGATAGACAGATGAATTAATGTATACGTGGATACATGGACTGGGAGAGGAAGGAAGAGGAGGGTTTTAAAAATGGGTAATGGGCTTAACGGGCTAGGATTTGTTGGGTGAAGGAACCCGAGAAGGTAAGCATTCTATGTGAAAATGGGCGGGGTAGGTCGGCTGGCAAAGATTTAGTCTAGGATTTTCCCGCTACGTTAGCGATTTATTTTGCATATTACTCCTCTATGTGGTGGAGAGGGACGGCTTCACGTGCTTGAACCGATACAGAAGGACAACTTCGCTGCCTGGTTATACAAACGTCCTTCATCTCCCACTCGGTCTTCTGAAAGGAGATGGTGGACGGCAGGACAAGGGTAACTCCACCGTACAGTCCACCAGGTTCATGTTCAGGTGGTCTATGGTGTATAGTATGATCATCAGCTATAACAACATCTATGTGAATGGTGTGGTTGTGGTGATAAGAGACGTGATGCTCGTTGTGATGAGTTGTAGGGATGGATATACAGTAGTGACGGTGTTGCTACTGACGAAAATGTCGAGATTAAAACAAGGTACAATAAATAAAATACAAGGGCACATCTTACAGTGTCGTTAGCGGAGAGCACATGTTACGGTGTCATAAGAGCACATGTTATGGTGTCATAAAGGGAGAACACATGTTACGGTGTCATAAGTGAAATGCACATGTTACGGTGTTATAAAAGGAAAGACGTGTTACGGTGTCAAAAGAGGGAAGCACATGTTACGGTGTCATAAGAGAGGAGGACATGTTACGGTGTCATAAGGGGAGAGCACCTGTTATTGTGTAAGAAAGGGAGAGCACATGTTACGGTGTCATTAGGGGAGGGCACATGTTACGGTGTCACAAGAGGAAAGTAAACTGCTGAGGAAGGAGTGCTAGTAAGGCTCTCATGCCACCAAAAAATGAATCAATAATACAGTATCCCATACGTCCTTTGTAATATCGATGTTGTAGGCCGGCCCATGAAATTTTAACTCCTTGCATCCGCTGAAATATTCTTACTTCTTCCTGACAATTTTATTCACCTTGAGATAGACTTTTCAAACAGAACGGCTTAGATATAATCTTCACTAACTTTTTGACTACCGTACCAGAGGCCACCCCTAAGCTGAACAGAATCATTTTAAAATACGTCACAAAAACAATCGCCGTTCTCATATTTGACGTCTAAAGATGTACGTGAAGATGTGCTCACTTATTTGCGCTTTCACTGTTGACTGATTAGGCGGAAACGAGGGAGAAAAGACAATAGGTAGAAAGGGTGATTAATTCATGCTGAAGATTACTACGAACTAAGAATATCTGTCTTTCTATCTGTCTGCAGCCAGACTCCTTTCTCTTACAGATCACGAACAAATCGCCATGCAACTCTGTCCTTCGCCGTCTGGATGCCCTTCCTCCTGCCCACACCACCCTCAATCATATACCTGGCTACCTTATCCCTCTACTTCCATTAATCATATGTATGTAAATTTAATTACTACCTGGTACCGTTTCTTTTGGTGTTAGTAAATCTAAATATATATATATATATATATATATATATATATATATATATATTATGCGATGAAGAAGGAACCAAAGGCCGCGAGCCCGCAAAATGTTCCTTCCAAGAGAAAAACAAAATACAAGAGAGAGCCAAATTCAAGATCCAATTTTTTCGAGATGACTGGACACACTGCGTTTGAAAGATTGGAGATCATAGGAAGCAGGAAATACAGACAGAGGAAGACAGTTCCAGAGTTGACCTGTTGCATAAATGAAGGACTGGAAGTAACAGTTAACTCTTGCATTAGAGAGTTGGACAGAAAAGGGATGAGAGTTTGCTGCTAGACGGGTGCTACGCGTCCGTCGTAGAGGTGGAGGAATGCATGCAAACAGTTCAGAGGAGCAGTGACCACTGAAGTAATGATAGAAAAGAGATGAAGTTGCAACAGTGTGACGAAGAGACACAGGAGGAGAGTTAATGAGACGAAAAGCCTTTGACTCCACCCTATTGAGAAGAGCTGTATGTGGGGAGCCTCCACACACATGAGAGTTGTATTCCACACAGGGGTGGATAAAACCCCTGTACAGAGTCAACAATTGTGCAGGGGTAAAGAAGGAACGGAGTCGGCTTAGCACACCTAATCTCTTGGAAGCAGATTTAACAAGAGATGTAATATGATCTTTCCAAGATATGTCCTGAGTAAATGAAACCCCAAGCATGTTCAACGATGATGCAGGATTAAGCTGAATATTATTAAACTTTAGTGGGTATACCTGTGGAAGATTTTGTTGGGTTGATAGGTGTAAAAACTGAGTCTTTGATGCATTAAAAACAAGATTATTTTTACCCCAGTCAAAGATACGTGCCAAGTCAGACATTAGGTGTGCCATAACCTCATCCCTTGTTTGTTGAAGTAACTGCTGGGATGGACGTTGCGGGAACCGAATGGAAAGGTGAAGGGTGGAGTCATCAGCATAAGAGTGGATAGAGTTAGATATACAGCTTAGAAGGTCAATGATGAATAAAAGGAAGAAAGTTGGTGATAGGACAGAACCCTGAGGAACACCACTGTTGATAGATCTAGAAGAACGATGGCCGTCTACAACAGCTGCTATAGAACGACCAGAAAGGAAGCTACAGATGAAGGCACAGATAGAAGGATAGAAACCGTAAGAGGGCAGTCTGGAAATTAAAGATTTATGCCAGACTCGATCGAAAGCCTTTGAGATGTAAAGTGCAATGGCAAAGCTTTCTCCAAAGTCCCGAAAGGAGGATGACCAGGAGTCTGAAAGGTAGGTGAGAAGATCGCCAGTGGAGCGTCCCTGACGGAACCCATACTGACGATCAGAAAGAAGGCTGTGACAGGAAAGAGGCTTTAAAAAATTGTCTATTAAGAATTGACTCGAAAACTTTTGAGATACAGGATGTTAAAGCAACTGGACGATAGTTAGAGGATTGGGAATGGTCACCCTTCTTTGGGACTGGCTGAATGAGAGCAAACTTCAAGCAAGAAGGAAAGGTATAAGTTGATAGACAAAGGCGAAAGAGCTTGCCTACGCAGGATGTAAGCACAGAAGCACAGTTCTTGAGAACAACAGGAGGGACTCCATTAGGCCCATATGCCTCATTAGTATTGAGGCCAGCAATGGCAGAAAATACATCAGCTGAAGAAACTTTAATATCAGCCATGAGGAAGTCAGAGGGGGGAAGTGATGGAGGAACAGCACCGGAATCGGCTAAGGTGGAATTGGAGGAAAAAGTCTGAGCAAAGAGATCTGCTTTATCAGTAGAAGAAATAGCTACAGAGCCATCAGAGTAGAAAAGAGGAGGGAAGGATGATGAGGTAAAGTTATTTGAAAAGTTTTGGGCAAGGTGCCAGAAGGAGCGGGAAGAATTCGAGTTGGAGAGCTGAGATCATTTAGTACGGATGAAATTATTTTTAGCAGAGCGAGGAACAGACTTAGCACAATTCCAGGCAGAAACGTATAAAAGATGTAATTCAGGGGTGGGTTGGCTCCGGTACCTTTTATAGGCCCTCTCCTTGTTGCGGACAGCATTAGAACAAGCGTGATTAACCAAGGCTTTCTTGCATTAGTCAGAGGATGAGAAAGGAATGTATGCTTCCATGCCCGAGAGAATAACCTCCGTAATTATGCAAGGCACACTCACATGGCTCCCGGCCATGGAAGCAATAATCATTCCAGGGAAAATCAAAGTAGTACTGCCTGAATCTGCAGCACCAAAGTGCCACAGACGACGTTTCTTTGGAAGGTCTACAGGCCGTATCGGAGCGATAGGACAGGTTAAGGTGATAAGGTTGTGATCGGAGGAGCCCAACGGAGAGAAATGATTAACAGTGTAAGCAGAAGGATTAGTAATAAGGAAGAGGTCAAGTATGTTGGAGCTCTCTCCAAGGCGGTCAGGGATACGGGTAGGGTGCTGTACAAGCTGCTTTAGGTCATTAAGGATAGAGAGACAGGTAGATAGATAGATAAATAATAGATAGATAGATAGACAGAATAGAACAAAACGAAAACACGATAAGCTACGCAAGTACAGTAGGTGAATGAAGTGTTAAAGGTATTCCTATCGTAAATCCCTCGATCACTGGTTGAATGTATAACAGAACAGCACACGCTATCCGAAATCTGTACCAATACCTAAGCAAACTGTTTATTGTACTGCACGCAAACTTTAGGCAAAGCATTAAAAAACAATGCACACATTTACTGCGCTAGGGAAATGGAAGGTCTCAGCACAAAGGAAGAAAGGAAACGGTCGGCGCATGCGTTCTGGGACAGGCACACACTCATGAATACTTCCATCTGCTCTGCACACATTGAGCACGCAGCACCATGGGGAGACCCCTTTATTAATATCGTTTTACCTTAGTTACAGTCGCTATGATTATTTAGAGCGAATATCCCGACAGCTAACGTGATTAAACATACCTTTTACTTTAACCTGCAGAAGCAACTTACCAAATTAGTTTCTCTCCCTCAGTCTTTTTTTTTTTTCCTGGTTATTTTTGGGGTGGTAAATGAACGTTTCACGTTAAAGGTCTTTCCCTATTGGTTTTAGCCACGTTCCTTCTGCTCTGTCAACTGTTCTTCGAATGTAAAGGCAAACACTTAATCCAACATACCCAAATCTACCAAAATTGTTGTTGACGTCCCAGTTGCCTTTTAGTACCTCTTCCACACATTGTAATCTAACCTGATGTAACCTAGCCCTGCAGTTTAACCTAGCCTAACCTATTCTAGTAAGTTTTAGTAAGTTCGCCAATATGCCCGTGAAATAAAACATCAACAGAGAAACAATATCAACAGTACACATTATTTATGCCCATAAAAACAGTAAAACAAAAAAGCCAGAAAAAGTAAATACAAAAGTAAATGAGTCTGGGTGGATCTGAGTAGGTATGAGTAAGTCTCTTAATTACGCCTGAGGAAAAACAAACGGCGGTGAGGCATAAGGAACGTTATAACAGAGGGTGGGGCAGGGGGAATAAAAAGAAAACCGTTTACCGCCATGAAAATGTTCAGAAAAAACAGAAAACAAAGTGGACGAATAGGAACTGAACTTGTCTTTCTGCTGCTTAAACCAAACATTTACCATGTATATTACCAATATCTTAAGCTGGCGATATTTCTCCCTGCTACCTTTCTCCTTTCAGCACTCCCATTTCCTCCACTTACTCCCCTCTCACCCTCCCTTCCTCCTCCACCTCCCCTCGGGCGAGAACACACTTGCTCAAAACATAATTAATGATCAACAAGAGAAAACGAGACAGGGTTCCGTCAAAGATCCACACTCTTAATTCAGCTAAACATACCCGGTGCTTCGTTTCCTTTCTTTTTGTTGATGAAAGGTTTCGCGTGAGAGTCAGTACCTATAAACCCTCCCTCTGCTCTTCTCAGCTTTATCAACCACTCATCTATTCATCCTTACTCACCTCTTGCAATTTTTTTTTTTCTAATTACCCAAAAGTGCAGATATTTTGTCGGCCACTGAGCTCTTGGATTGTATACAATTAATAAAATTCCAGTAAATATACTAAGCCATTTCCATCACACTGCTGAGAGGCCACCCTCAGTGTGTGACCCCCTCCCCCAACACACAAACAACACACGCTTCATGGTGTTTGAGTACGTCGCATATAATACACCGCAATGTATTTCACCCATACGTCATTCTTTACCCTTTTTAACGACACGAAGTACCATAGTAGGTAAACAGTGAGATAAAATAAACAGTTCGAGTTTAACACACGGCCGTATGCTTAAAGCTGTGGGGCCTTTCCTAAGGGACCTGTATCAAAATGGTATGCCAAAAGTTTAAGGAGAGAAAGATTTCACTCTCGCTGTAAAGGTTGTTCCAAATTTTTTGAAGGGGAAGTATGCTATGACTTTCACAAACCCTACATTTAATTATTCGTAAAAAAGTAGCTCTGTACATGCAGAAAACAATGTAAACAGTTTGTAAACAATATCATAACATGCTAAAAATACGATGGAAGTATACACTGCAACAATTGTTATTAATACCCGCGGTCTATACCTGAAGAAGTAACAGGTCAAGGGCAAGTCATGCCCTCAGCTGCGCTTGTGGTGACAAACTTTTTTTTTTTTTCACAGTCGACAATAGTAAGGTAAGATCCTCAAACTGACATGCTTAAACCACATTTACACATTATCCAAGTGACTTAACTGATTATCGGACGTTCAGTCAATGCTATAGGGAATAATAATTATAAGAATACATGCTGTATCATATAACAAAAAGTTACAATCTTTAGCACATAGACCAAACTATGAAGCGTCGTGACGGTATCAGATCTCAGGCACTGCAAAACTATATTTTTCTCTTCTTTTTTTTTCTAATACCATTTTTAAATATTTACCAGCAGCATCCTATTCATGACTCTTGGTAATCCTTGAGGAGACGGGACTACCTTATTTTGCGGTTTTCTCACTTTTTCCTTACCCTTAAAGTATTCTCCAATTGCGCTTTCGTTTCAATATTTTATTTTATTATTATTTTTTTTTTTTTGAGTGGTAAAAAAAAAAAAAAAAGGCAGTTTGTTCACGGACACTGTCTTGCGGTCCACGATGACAGACAGAAGCCATCTTAGAACGCTATCTATGTGCGAAGTTACCCTTATCAGTGCCTTCTTATCCAAACCTAACCTAAATTTTCATAACAATGCAATCTTATTCATCCTACCCTTACCTACCCTATTTTTGGCTAACCCAACCAAACTTATCCTAACCTTTGCGCGAAGACAGACGGACGCCATCTTAGAACGCCATTTTTAAGCAATTTACCTTTTATCAGTGCCCATTTACCAAAACCTAACAAACTTTCGTACTTCAACTCAACCTTATTTATCCTAACCTATTTCATGCTAACCTAACCAATTTTATGCTAACCTAACCAAATTTACCCTAACCTATCCCTTACGTATTCATTTGCCTTGTTTATTGGTGGATCCTCCTCCTACTTGAAAACACACTTCAGGACACCTTTATTAAGTCACTAGTTCAGATTTTTTTTTTTTTTTTTTTTTTTTTTTAAGTGGTCTTACTTCTCCCGATTAGGGAAATCTTATAACCGCTGCACTAGTTATAACTTAAGTACAGACTGAAAAGATTATTACTGTAAAAGTACCATATATACAGTATAAATAAAGTGCTAAAATATAAAAATAAAAAAGGAAAAATTTTGTTTTGTTGTTGACGGACATCGTCTCGACAAAGAATTGTTCGGTGACTTCCTCGGGAGCGGCCCTTCCGACATAACAACTGGTCACGCGAGACTACCAACCACCAACTTTCCCTTAATGCTGTCTCAGCATATCATGTAAAAACTGAGGGCCTGCTTGTGCATTCCTTAGTGTGTAAAGTTGGGACCAATGCAGGGCCTCTCCATTTGTGTTTAAGCATACGGCCATCATTGATCGGCTAATATTATTCACACTGACGCTGCGGGTATCACTGGAGATGGAAAATAAACACTTACCTTGTCCCACTGTCCAGTCCTTCCTGCTTGTTCTTTCACAACGCACAGCTATTGCCCTAACGTCTCGTCGAGAATCAAACACTCAGGTCACTGATAAAGCACCACTAAATAAAAATAATACTAAGCAACAGCCCAGTGCACCCACCAACCAGCCTGGAGGCAGGTGCATAAGTAAGCATGAGGTTGAGGAATAATGGGGATTGTTGCCACATTTTTCGAATGGAATTATCGGTCCGGCCCCTCAAACTATCGTTTTAGCTTTGGAATTTTCGTACATTATTATTTATTTAGCAGTGTTTAAGAATCTGATGTAGTTTAAAACTGTCGGCGATGCCTTGGTTATTTACTGAAAACTTACTCATTACGTTTATCATCAGAACACTCATTTTATAAGGTACTGGCGTATACTCAGGTGTATATTTATTACTTTATTTTGTATTAGAATTGGAGCATACCTTGATAATCTCATAATGATAAGCTTACGATAGTATAATCATATCCTGTATTACAAAAATAATATTACAAGGAAAAGAAATAGCCTTAGTGCCACTAGAAAATCACTCTGACTAGTAGCAGAATGCAGTCCATAGAACTTAGGTAATTCAGTGATGACCATCACATTAGCCCTTAAGATCCTCATCTGTCAGATTGTGGAACAACTGTGCATGATTAGCTATGCGTGCCACAAAATTTACTGCCATGCTAGCTTTCAACCTAAAATTATCGTGCAAACCGTGTGATAATGGAAAATGATATGTATGTACATCATACTCAAGGCAATAATATCGTACATATGCGATAATTATCGTACATGTGGCAACACTTGAGGAAGCTTAGGCGTGACGTCATGGGATCCAGCCAATAAGAGCCTTTCCGAGTTTCTATCTATTTGATTGTACGATTACGTGATACTTATGTCGATTCGATTCACCATGCTTTTTCTCTCTGTTTTAATAATACGGTGCTAACAAGATTCGTCATCATCATCAATCATACGATCCACTGCAGGACAATGCTCAGTAAACGTATCCTTTACTTGAAGCAGTAGAAGGACATTACCAAGTCAATTCATATTCTTCCAGTTTGTTTTCTATATTTTTCTGTTTTCTGGGCTGCACATTATCTTTTCCTGCTGAAAAAGTTTCCCACTGTTTTTATCAACGCGCTCCCGTAGGCTGCCTACGATTGTGTCTTACTCATGGTAGTAAAAGGTGATTTTCGTTCCTCTGTCACAAAGGACTTTGTAGTTACTTGTAGAAAAGTTTTGTGGTTTAGTTCTCACTCTCGATTTCTTGGAGTAGGAATTAAAGATGAATGCAAGGAGTTGATCTTCATTTATTATCTTCAGAGAAATCTAAGTTGAGCAGGGTATGTCTTACAGAGACAATATAATAAGTAAGTCTAGTTGAGCCCCTCTTTTCTTGTTCACTCTCTCCACTACCTGTCGGTTCAACCGCTAGCCTCCTTCTCAGCTCTTTCCTAAATTCTGGTGAAACAGGGGTCGTGTCACGTGTGTTACACTGTGGTTGGAAAGTTCCAGTTGAGCAGGGTATGTCTTACAGAGACAATATAATAAGTAAGTCTAGTTGAGCCCCTCTTTTCTTGTTCACTCTCTCCACTACCTGTCGGTTCAATTGCTAGCCTCCTTCTCAGCTCTCTTGCCTAAATT
Source organism: Coenobita brevimanus (assembly GCF_032717465.1). Taxonomy (NCBI): domain Eukaryota; kingdom Metazoa; phylum Arthropoda; class Malacostraca; order Decapoda; family Coenobitidae; genus Coenobita; species Coenobita brevimanus. The sequence goes on from NC_136954.1 coordinate 18,010,579, forward strand.
CTGGTGAAACAGGGGTCGTGTCACGTGTGTTACACTGTAGTTGGAAAGTTCCAGAAACCTGTGTGTGAGTATGTGTGTATGTCACTAGGCTTTGTTCCCCTGCTATCTCGCTGACACACTACCTACATCATCTGCTGACATTGCTACTTCCTAATCTGTCGTCAGCATTTCCTCAGTTAACTTGCAAGATCATTTCCCTTTCCCAGGCTCGCATGGAGCTGTCTATCTATCTATTTATCTATCTATCTATTATGATTTGTAATTATAATATGGACTCATAACATTGCTCGGCCACGCTGCTGAAGGTCCTCCGACAGCAATTATCATTGACATATGCTAATCTATTAGTACATAATATTGATTATAATATTGTATACATATAATATTCATAGTAAATTGCAATGATCCAGTAATATTACATTTTAAACAAGTTGTATACATATTTGAATAAATGCATTAAAAGTAAACTATTTAACTGTAATACAGTATGTACTTGGGTTATTGTAGTGAAATGCATACATGCAAGAAAAAAAATAGTTTAAAATTAAGATTATGGTAAGAGTTATTAATATTTCATTTAAAGATAATGGTACTGGTATGCCATACTTCTATATCATGGGTCATTCTTCTTTGTATTATATATATATATATATATATATATATATATATATATATATATATATATATATATATATATATATATATATAATTAATACTATATACAAAATATGTACACTTCATTCAGGGGGGTTAACTTGGATGTTAACTCTCCCCCCACTAAATACTGACTCCAAATTTGCAATTCTTGCATGCATTCTGTGCATTGCGAACAGCAGTACTGCAAATACAATGCAGAAGATTATAAAGACAGTAGGTGCTGGGCTATACACATAATATGGGTTGAACATACTCAAACTCAAATCTTCCCAGGGCTTCATTGTTTCATTAATCAGCTGCATAGTTTCAAACTTAGGTGAAGTCAACTTAATACTTGTGCTCATGTTTAAGTCCATATCAGGCAGTGGGTGGAAATGTTTGTGTGTATGATTGAGGATGGCGTAGTGATTGATGGTGGATAAAGTAGACATGGCTGGTGTAAATACCGCACAGTAGTTTGGTGCTATGTATAATCCTGAGGCTGAAGTATGAGATGGTGGTATATCTGGACAGACTATGTAAACTGATGTGTTATGAGTGAAATAAAAAAACTGTGAGTGTCCGATGCGTTGATGGTGTACAAGTTTATCTGGAGCAAAAGTGAAGTTGCAATGATTATGAATATTGTCATTTCTGATGATAGCCATTTCACAAGGGACTGTATCAGTAGGTTGAAACGTGAAAATATACGCAGGACAAAGATGAACAGCATGTAAGGATGTGCGGCACTTTCGTTCAATTGTTGATGCACTTGCGAAAGTGACAGTGTCCCGTCTCTTGGAGACCATGATGGGTTCGGTGTCTGTGTTGATGTTGATGATGACCAAAGTGTTATTATTTTTATAGGGGAAGGGATGTATTTGGTATACTGTGAACAGGTCTTCAGTAATGAATGGTACATGAACTACTACTGATGTTGGTGTTAGTGTTGCTTCTAAATATGGATAATATTGCATGAATTCCCTACTGTGGAACAACGGCTTCAATTTATGTTTATGTATGCCTCGACTAATTTGATGTAGCTCATGAACTGGGAGTAAGTCAGTTGTGATCTTGCCATCACCAGCATTCGAAATTCCTTGCATAAGTGCCCTGAAACGATCTCTAGTATTGTCTAATTGTAGTAGAATCGTGTCAGTATGTTCTGTGATGATGGAGAAGTGTTGGAAAAGTGTAATGTTTCCTTCCATTTCATTTATTATATCTACACTCTCGAGAGCTGTTTACTGCCTTTTTCAGATTTTTCACAATTGTCTTCATTGCTGAGTTCTGTCCTGTGATGAATTTATCTTGGTATGTTAGTATCTGAGCTATTTTATTAAATTTGTTGTTTATTTCTTTAAGGTCATCCTCTGTAGCCAATCCAAAGATGTTCCCAAGAACTGCACCACCCAGGTCGGACAAACCGCACTTTTGGCGAGTACGTGTGATGTTGTTCCTGTCGCTCAGTACCTCCGTTCCATAAGATGGGAGATCTTGGATCATGATGAGCATAGTTGACTTTGCCTGTTCTAGTTTCCATTTTGCTAGCTTTACCATTTCATTCACTTCCTTTGTGTTATGTGCTTGTGAAACATAATTTCCTATCATGAAGTCCAGAGTTCGCATAGGCTTCACAAGACTGTCTAGATAAGTAGGTAATTCATACAAGTAATCTAGACTTATTTCAGTACTCATGACGTCCTTAACGATTGTAGTCGTGGCCGTTGGAGCTATGAGGCATCCTTGTTGTACTATGTGTTGGGGGTCTAAGTGCGCATATCCTCTTGCTATGTAGAGGAGAATCCATAGCATAAGTTCCTTCATTGTAAACTACCGAAAAAAAAAAAATCTATTAATTTCCTAATATGGTCATGCTGTGGTCGATGATAGTGATGATGTGCGTTACGGTTGATTGTTATTTCATTTATAGAAGGAGTTTACATCGATATTTAATTCTCGTAAATGATGTACTGTAGATTTTATTGGAACAGTTGCACCTATGTTCGATTGTTTGGTATATGACCTTAATTTCTTTTTGTAATCATTGTTGTTTTCTTGCTTGGTTTCTTGAGGTACGTTCGCCTGTTCGGTTGTATCCGATGCTGAATAATTATTGGATAATTCCCTTGAAACTCGTTTTAAATGGTCAATATGAACTTGTTTCTCTTTGCCACTTGACAGTGACTTAATTAAAACTTTGTTTGCTTTTATGTTAATTACTCTGTATGGGCCCTCAAATTTTGAGGATAATTTATTGTCTCTCGTATGAATGATACCATAAATAATGTCTCCTAAGCTGATAGGTGAATCTCTTGCCTTCTTGTTAAATGGCTCCGTCATTTCTTCCTTGGACATCGTTAATTGTTTTTTGAATCTTTTGTGTATGTCCTGGAATTCACGTAAACGGAGTATAGAGTAATCATTGTAATTGTATATGGGCATACTGTCACCTTCTAGGAGCTCATATGGTAGTTTTTTATCTGTTCCATATATAATGAAATGTGGTGTGTCACCTATGGATTTGTTCCCCTGCTATCTCACTGACACACTACCTACATCATCTCCTGACATTGCTACTTCCTAATCTGTCGTCAGCATTTCCTCAGTTAACTTGCAAGATCATTTCCCTTTCCCAGGCTCGCATGGAGCTGTCTATCTATCTATTTATCTATTTATCTATTATGATTTGTAATTATAATATGGACTCATAACATTTCTCTCCACTACCTGTCGGTTCAATCGCTAGCCTCCTTCTCAGCTCTCTTGCCTAAATTCTGGTGAAACAGGGGTCGTGTCACGTGTGTTACACTGTGGTTGGAAAGTTCCAGAAACCTGTGTGTGAGTATGTGTGTATGTCACTAGGCTTTGTTCCCCTGCTATCTCGCTGACACACTACCTACATCATCTGCTGACATTGCTACTTCCTAATCTGTCGTCAGCATTTCCTCAGTTAACTTGCAAGATCATTTCCCTTTCCCAGGCTCGCATGGAGCTGTCTATCTATCTATTTATCTATCTGTCTATTATGATTTGTAATTATAATATGGACTCATAACAACTCAACTTCCCAACTGCAAGATAGTTAGGTTAGGCTAGGTCCAGTTAGGTTAGATTAAATAATTAGGTACAGTTAAGCTAGGTTAGGTTAGGTTTAGTTAAACACTTAGGTTGGGACATTCCCTTCCGCCATTACCCTGATGAGTCAAACGAGCTGACACCGTGGAACATGGCTAATAACAGCGGAGAAACAGACATCGCATGAAACATTTAATTACCACCACAGAAATAATCAGAAAACTATAACAGACCATCAGGAAGATTAAAAACTGGTTTGGTAAGGTGCTTCTACAGCTTCAAATATAGTTTATGTTTACCCAGTGTTCTCTCCAGCTTCCGTCACTTACTGTACTTACTTGTCAGTTAGTATGCTCTATCCAGTTACACCAAATTTCCGAATTTACACACACACACACACACACACACACACACACACACACACACACGAATATCATCCTACATTACCTACGGTTTACCACAGTTAGTTGCTATGATGGTTTAGAGCGCATACACAAACAACTGATGAAGGAAAAAAATAATGCTGCCAAGTTAATGAATAGGTGGTACGATGCTTGTTGATTTGGCCCATTTCGCCTCCTGACCATCTCACCTCAAGGACGCATTCTCGCTAGGGTAGAAGACTTAATATTTTTTTTTTTTTTCACTTTAACTTGGCTTAAAATTTCTATTTTTCACCTGACTTGTAGCAATAGATTAACAATAAAACAGCATGCTGTAACTTGCAATACTTTGGTAATAGAAACTCCATGTACAAACAGCTAGGTAAGGAGTTTATTAGAAGCTCACAGTAAAATAGTCTGCCCGTCTTGGCTGCCTGCTAAGAACTGATGCAATAACGCCTTCTTCCCAGGCTTCAGGTCCTGGGAAAGCGTGCTAGGTCAGCAACTTTAGTGGGGACATGTATGCATTGGGGGGGGGGGACATATATACATCGGGGGTAGACATATTGTGGAGAGGGTACACTACTCCCCCGGGTAGCTGAGATGGTGTCTCCTGACACCAGGAGTTAAATGGTGTTTGATTACAGTAGTAAGGCAGGACCGGGGAGGTTTGTACAAGGGATAAGTATGATACAGGGGCAGTAGGGGAGACATGGCCATGGTGAGGGGAGGGAATTAGAAGGATATATACATATAAGATATACAAGGATTAATAGGTACGAGTCCAGTAAGGGTCGAAGGTATACATAGACATAATGGGAATTACACAATAATAGTTTGATACATGATAAACAAGGAGTAGATATGAGAGTTCCATTGTTCTTCGTTCATTTTTTTTTTTCTTTTGAATTTTCTGTAGGATACACTGTCACTCAGTAATGCATTAAAGAAATACCATCATTTTCTAGTAGGCAGAGTTCTGTTCACAGTTTCGTTAATTGTCAGATGGCATTGGTAGTCACTGAATGTGAGGGCACTAAGTACAGGGAGTTTCTACATCGTGTGTAGGGCGTACTACGCCTGTAGCGACTCTGAATTCCTGGAGTCGACATTCCATTTTTCTGACACAACAATGCACTGCACATATGATGAGTAGAAAACCTATGAAAGCGATAACCACAGGGGGAAACACAACTGTTGGAGGAACCCATGAACGGCTGAAGGCCAGAGAAAATTGATCCATAATGAAATCACTGTCATTGAGGAAGGTGAGCATGCGCAAGTTAGGGGAGGTGATGGTAATGTTGGCAGATGGTAGGGTTGAAGGCATGTCGATTGGTTGAAAGATGTCATAGGAGTGTTTATGGACAGCTTGGTGATAGTGAGTGGCATAAGTGATGACGGACTCTGATTTGACGGTACAATAGTCAGGTGCTTTGTAGAGACCACTAGCGGGGACAGATCGAACCGAAGAACCAGGACACATGATTGTGACAGAGATGGGAACAGCAAAGAAGAAGTACTGGACATGGTTGAGGTGAGCATGGTGGACTGGGAGGTCAGGAGCTGGGACAAAAGAACAGGCCGAGTAGATGGAATGGTTGCGAACTAAAGCAGACTCACAGGGTGCAGCACTGCTAGGGAAGATAGCGAAAAGGTGGGCAGCACAGAGACGAGAGGTCGGAGTAAGGGAGGAATATTTCTGGAGGTCTGTGGAAGAAAGGAAGGCAACGGAAAAATGATCATGGGAGAGAAGGAAATATTCTGAAGGAACAGATACTTGTAACAAGGAGTTGTTGAGGCAGAAAGGGAAGGGAATGATGTGGAAAAGGTTAAAGGTTACGGCAGAACGGAGAGGAATATGGACGATGACGGATGTGGTGAGAAGAGTGGCTTCGAGAACAGGATAATAATATTCAAGGGAGGAGTAGGGGAGGACTGGGGTGAGACCGAAGGTGGAGTGAGCCCATTCCAGGACAGAACGGAGAGCTGAGACAGGTACTAAGTCGGCAGTGACACGTCCATTGATAGCATCGACCAGGATACGAACCAAGGTAGAGACTTGAGACAGGAGAGAGTCAAAGGCCAGTTGGAGATTATCCATGTTGAGTTTGAGGTAGAAGAACTGAAAGATAACGTTGAGATCTGAAAGGTGGCGTTGTAAGATATCGGTGAAATTGTTTAGAGTGGACGTGACTTCATTGAGTTGGGTCGTGAGCTTCTGTAACATAGTGTGTTGGATTTTAATGACTTGGCGTTGTGATTCTAGGGCTGAAGCTAAATGAGTGAGATCAGATTTGAAGCCAGAAATGTCACGGGCTGTAGCAACGCCAAACAAGCCACTCAGAATCTCACCGCCGAAGTCGAAGAGACCTCGTTTCACACGAGAACGACCAATGGGCGTCGGAATGAAAAATGTGTCATTGAGCTCAGTGAATCTGTTACTTATGTATTGCAATTGCCAGGAGAGTGGGAGGAAAAGGTTATAGAGATACTCATTCGGGTTGTGTGTCCCCATGATGGCCGTGAGATGGGTCCTGATTCCGCGAAGCTGGTGCGCGTAGGCAGGTAGGGCAATGGCTACGTCGGCCAGGGGCGCAAGATTGTAGTGCAAGGAGGCTACGTCTTTGATAAGCATTACCTCGCCTCCCGAGCCGACCAAGGCCCCGGGACGTACTCCACCATCGTCCTGACCTGACCCAGACCCCAGAAGGGTCAGCACTGCCAGCAGGGAGATCGCTAACATCGTACCTAGAAAATCAGGGTAGAGTTAATGGGGGAGGTCATGAAGAGGTTGATGGGCAGAGCGCAGTTTGGACCGATATGGACTGGTTGATGAATGAGCGGGTGGAGGTGGAGAGGAAGGAGACTGAGGGATAGGTGGAGACAAGGTAGACTGAGGAATGGGAGGAGGGGAAGAGGGGGCAGGAGGTTGTGTAAGTGACTCTTCCAACACGAGGCCACAGGTTGCACGCTTTAAGTCATCGACGTGGACCCATCTGGTGTCCTTAGTGGACAGGTCCTGGAGGTAAAATTTGTTGCCTTGTTGAGTGAGGACGCGGTGGGGCCCTGTAAATTTGTCATCCAACTTAGAGGAATGCGTATGAGAATGAGCAAAGACAAGATCGCCTACATTGATAGTGATAGGAGAGGCGGACTTACGTTGGCGCTGCAGCATGTCCTCCTGAGAGGAAGCCAAAGTGGATTGGACATACTGGTGGATTGTCTGGAAGTTGGCCACTTTGAGTTTAACATAATCATCCAGGTTGTAGATGGGTTCTGGCTTTGAGGATAAGAGAGAGTATGGGAGGTCCTTGTCAAAACCAAGGAGGACGAAGAAGGGAGATTCAGCAATGGATGCATTGATGGAGCTATTGATTGAGGATGCCACTTGGGGAATCCAGTCATCCCAGGACGAACTATGGGAGCCTAGATGTCTAAGGCACTCTAAGATTTTTTGGTTGTGGCGTTCTACAAGGCCATTGGAAACCGGATGGTTAGGCACGACATTGCACTTACTGATATGAAAGCGGCGACAGATCTCATCGAGAAGGCTATTGTTGAACTCTGTACCGTTGTCAGTAAGAATGGCATGAGGGGTACTGAATGGGCAAATTACGTGATCTACAAAGGCATGTGCAACGCTCTTTGCGGTCTTGTCGGAGAGGGGTACAAGGACACAGTAGCGGGAGAAGTGGTCGACCGCTACGAACAAGTACTCAGCGCCAGATTCTGTGAGAGGTAGTTTTAAGAGATCGATTGAGACAGTTTCCCATGGGCATGACGGGATTGGGTATTGTAAGAGAGGTGCTGATAAGCCGGTTGATCCTTTGTGGCGGTGGCAGAAGAGGCAAGAGTCACAGTGGGCATTGATATCGCGGCGCATGGTTGGCCAATAGTATTTGAGACGTGCTTGGCGCAAGCATCAGTCTTTACCTGGATGGGAAGCTTGAGGAGTATTATGAACAATATGAAGAACCTTTGGTATCAGGGCAGTGGGGACAACAAGTTGGCGTACTTCGCGATTGGGCATATCTTTGCCTGTTAGCAGTGTTTTCCTGTACAAGAGATCATCATCTAGCATGAACTCATCCAGTGATACTGGCAGAGTAGGTAAGGTCGAGACATCGCCAGAGTCTAAGAAATAAATGACTTTGGACCACATGGGGTCTTGGCGCTGAAAGTTTCGAACAACTTCTGACGTTAGTGTAGTGTTTTCAGTTACTTCGGGCTGCAGTGATGTTATAGCTGCTGCTACGTGATGTGAGAGTGCGTCTGCGACTACATTCAACTTGCCTGGTACATATTGAAAAGTGGGATTAAAGTCCTGGATGATGACAGACCATCTAGCTAACCTACCTGTTAGGTTGCGATTCTTGAACAAATCACATAGTGGAAGGTGGTCTGTTTGGATATGCACTGGATAACCATAGACTATATCTCTGAAATGTTTCAAGGACCAGACTACCGCTAGCGCTTCAAGATCTGTGACACTGTAGTTACGTTCAGCGGTTGTAAGGGTGCGACTAGCATACGCTATTACGCGCTTCCTTGATGCTTCATCGAGTTGCATCAAAACGGCACCAAGTCCAGTGCCTGAGGCTTCTGTGCAGAGAAGGAAGGGTGTGGTATAATCAGGGAATGCTAGAACAGGGGCATTTACAAAAGCTGTCTTTAGCTTTTGGAAGGCCTGTCACTGGTCCAAACAAAGGGCTCATTCTGCTTGAGTAAGTGGGTCAGAGGAGCGGCGATCTGTGTATAATCCTGTATGAATCGACGATAATAGCCACTGAGGCCCAGGAAACTTCGTACAGCTTCAGTTGTGGTAGGTTCTGGGAAGTTAATGATCGCCTTAGTTTTATCCTCATTAGTATGAATGCCTTGTGCATCTACGACATGGCCTAGGAATTTGATTTTCTTTCGCAGGAAGTCACATTTACTGAGATTGATTTTCAGGCCTGCGAGCTGGAGGCGTTCAAAGACTTGCTGGAGTTTGGTAAAATGATCAGGGATGGATTTACTCACAACAATTATATCATCTAGGTAAGCAAAAAGAGAGTGTCCCATCATACCGCTGAAGACTGAATGGATAAGTCGCATGAATACGGAAGGAGCATTTCTCAGACCAAAAGGGAGTCTCTTAAACTGTAAATGTCTGGAAGGGGTGCTAAAGGCTGTAACTGGGCGAGAGGACTCTTCCATTTCGACCTGCCAGTACCCGCTGAGGAGGTCTAAAGATGAAAAGACTAAGTTGTTTTCACCAAGGGATTCTAGCAAATCAGTGAGGACGGGTAACGGGAAACGGTCTGGAACGGTGACAGAATTGACCTTACGATAGTCGACTACTGGTCTAAAGTTGCCGTCCTTCTTTGGTACTAAGAAAAGTGGGCTATTCCATGGACTGACGGAGGGTTCAATAATGTCTTGGTCTAACATGTTCTGTACCATTTGATCTGTCTGCTTTCTCTGGCTGTGAGGAAATCGATACGCTGGTATGTAAATCGGCTGAGTTCCTGGTAGTAGTTCAATCGTATGTTTGACAAGGTCTGTTCTACCCATCGGTTCACTGGGTAAGACAACAACGTTTCTGTAAGAGGTCAGAAGGGCGAGGAGTTGAGGCGTATTTTCTGGGAGATCTGTGCAAGTGAGATGTGAGAGCATATCGGGTGAATATGTCGGCGCAGATCCCGTAGAGTTAATAGTACATACACCGATTGGCGTACTATCATCAGTCTGAATAGTAGGAATTGAGGAATCCTGGCACACCCTTACGGCTGCTGGGTATACTAGGAAGTCTCCAATCTTTACACCACTTTTAAGTTTTAGTGGAGCATTGGTGACATTGAGCAAGTACAGGTAGCATAAACTGTCCTTTAAGACTGTACACCACGCTGACTCATAAGTCAAGCCATTCACACAACACGTCTCAGGTAGTGTTAGTACATCCACTCCTTCTTTCGCACCGGCAACACAAACAGAGACTTTGGTGAACTCATGCGGTAACAAAATTGTGCACGTATTCGTTACTGCACGTTTCGTCTCTGCGTGTTGGAGAAGATCATTCAGACTGTGTGAGGTAGGTAACTGAGACATGTCTGAGTCAGCGATAGTGTTGTCGGGAGAGGAGGTAAGAGCCATGTTCAAAGGTTGAGATGATGTATCAGGAGACATTGAGGAATTTATGTCCTTGCTCGCAGTCAGTAAAGGAATGATCTCTGTATTCTCAGATGATGATAGTGGTGGTTTGGGCTGGGTTGGACCTTTTGGTAGTGATAGGGACAGAGGTAATTGAAGGACCGATTTGATCGTAAGAACAGGACGGGGACATTCCATAATGTAAACCGGGAATCCAGAGATGTCTATACTACCACAAGCAGGTAATAATGCAATGGAGTGTTGTGCCATGGTGGAGAAACCAATAAGGGCATCTGCGGGATACTGCAAGTCATTAGTGACATGAAATTCAATGGGGATAGGGGGCAAATCTCTATGGAGTTTGACTTCAAGGGTGACTCTTCCCTTAACCGTAAACTCTGAGCCGTTGACACCACATAGGCGAATGTCTGGTGGTTCTAGGAAACTGACGTGGTTGTGATATCGATGAATAAGTTGTAAGGAATTTTCGGAGATGAGATTTACTATAGATCCTGTGTCCAAGAAGAATGACGTTAGTATGTCATGACTGCATCCGAGAATGACTAAACCCGAGGATGTTATGGGACCTACATGGGGGATGGGGAGTTGGTTTTCTGGTTCTACATGATATTGGCCCGATATGGGCGCAGCGCTTCCCCCGACTGTTGGCGGTTGAGGTAACGACATTCCTCAGTGGTGTGAGTCGTGCTTGATTTGTGGTATTTGCAGTGTGGACGACGTGAGCGGGAAGGCGTACGCAGTCTGGTTTGGGAGTGAGGACGTCTGTATGTACTGTCGCAACTGGATGCTCGATGTCCAGGATGACCACAGTACCAGCAAAGAATCGAAGATTGTCTGTTCCGTCGGGCGCTAGATTGATCACGACCTGCGGTAGGAGAACGATCTGTGGCAGGTCTGCCGCGTGTGGTGGGACGGGAGCGAGATTGGTCTGGGGTAGTGGAGGTGTGACAGACTGAGGAGGCCAAGGGTTGGGTGGTGCCCTGATGCGTGTAGTTCGAACCTGTTCTTTCATGAATGGCTTTAGTGACCTGAATAATTTTATCTCCTGGATTGAAACTGATTTCCAAGGCTAGCTCCCGCTGTTTAGGAGGAAGCCAGTGAAGGAATCTCAGGTAACCAATTAAGTCAGCAAAGTTGGTAAGTGAAAGCATTGGAACACCATTCTTATCTTCTAACCATTTCGTGCCTACCAGTAATTGGAGCATCTCGCTACTAGTTGCTTTCATGGCGGCGGCAGCTTCGCGGAGCTTGGCATATTGCGCTGGGACGCGCAAGTCCTCATCTAGTTGGTTTAGGAGATTAATGAATCCCATGAGAGACGCGGTATTTGAATGCTGGCAACAAAGTCTGATGAGTTCCGTACGAAAATCAGCAAAGGTACGAATGCTATCGAAATGTCCTGCACGGATCGCGGATCCGATGTCCGATTTGCCGTGGTGCAAGTGACCCATGAGGTAGGCTACTCTGAGCGATTCATCAGTGATTGGTCAATTGTGGATTTCTGTTTCGACTTCTCTGAGGAAATCATAGACAGACCAAGTTGGGTCCTGGCCGGTAAATTTGGGACGATTGGCATCATCGAGATAGATAGACTGTGGAGGGTTGGCCATGGCTGGAAGTGCAGAAGTGGCGGCAGGAGAGGTGTGGGAGAGAGAGAAGGGAGTGGCAGTTAAGGGCAAGCAAGACGGGGTATGAAGGGAGGCAGGAGAGGGAACGACAGGGGAAGGAGTAGAGGAAGAAGAAGGGAGTGTAGAGGCAGGAGTAGAGGAGGAGGTATCTGGATTTACGAGTGGAGGAGGGGTAGTAAGTGAGTCTGCGGGAAGTGAAACGGGAGTCTCAGGTACAGGGCGGTGGTACTCTTTGCCACTTCGTAAATGAGTGCTTGTGTTAGAGTCGGCAGACGGGGTATGGTCATGTGATGTTTCTGGGTCGAGAGGGCTGGTGTTAAGCGGTTGACGTGGAAAGTATGACATTTAATGCGGCAATGGAAAATGAAAGGATGAAGATGGAGACGTAGGTGGAAATGTATAAATAACAATGAGAGAATGGAATACACGAGTAGGCGTGAAAATGAATGAAGGTGCGGGGATGGATGGTTTAAATAAAAGGCGAAGGATGAGATGGATTATAAATAACGTAGGTGAAGATGAAAACGGGGTAATGGAAATGAGATGGAATATTTACAATATCCAATCTGTAGAGAAAATCGAGGATAATCTCTTTAGAAAGGAAAGATATACTATAGTTACACAGTAGAGACGGGAGTGTCGAGATGTATGACATGCAGGGGTGGCTGGGCGTAGCTGGGCTGGGGCGGGGCGGGGCGGCGGTGGAGAGACAGCTGGGCAGAGAGGAGAAGAGACGCCGTGATGAGTCACCGGCAGGGAGTGGCGGTCTTAGGAGGCTCACATAATGCAGACCAGATGTGGCAGCGGCGGAGGCCGGTGGTGGGTGGTGAGGGCAGATGTTGGGTCAAGGCAGGTGTAGAGCTGTTGAGTTGCAAATGCAGTGAATGGTGGTGGGCAGGCAGTGATAAGTGGTTCCGTGGGGGCAGGAGTTATGATGAGTTCGGAACAGGTGCTGGGAACAGGTGCTGGGAACAGGTGCAACAGGTGCGTAGGTCGGCGACGGTGACACGTGTGGTCAGGAACAAGGCGTGTGGGTGGGGTTGTTTGAGAGGTGAGCACTGGTGAGAAAAATTGTACACTCGGAAAGCACAGCCAGGTATTACACCACTAGAGGCACTGAGGAGACGCGAGGCTGGGAGATGCGAGACGTCGTATATCTTGTGAGGTCACTAAAAATCAGAGGAGGCGGTCAGAATCGGATGGTTCGAAACACCGCTGCTACCAAATGTAACTTGCAATACTTTGGTAATAGAAACTCCGTGTACAAACAGCTAGATAAGGAGTTTATTACAAGCTCACAGTAAAATAGTCTGCCCGTCTTGGCTGCCTGCTAAGAACTGATGCAATAACGCCTTCTTCCCAGGCTTCAGGTCCTGGGAAAGCGTGCTAGGTCAGCAACTTTAGTGGGGGCATGTATGCATTGGGGGGGGGGACATATATACATCGGGGGTATACATATTGTGGAGGGGGTACAATGCTAGTCATAAGGAACTGCTACAAAAAAGATATAGAATAGTGTGAAATAATACGCAAAAGGACGAAAATCTTGGCCATACCAAGGTAGATGAACTAAGCACCTCTCTTGAGTGCTGTATTTTGGTATATAAGCCTTAGTTTTCTTTTGTAGGCCATCTTTATGTTCTTGATATTTCCACAGATTGAATAAATAACGTGTAAGAAAATATTAACTCTTCATATGCAGAAATAGAACTGATAAAGAAGAATTGTTTAAGAGCTTCCATAACCGATGGGGTAAGGTCATTCCGTCTCACGTCCATATTATTATCACCTTACAAACATGAGGATTTAGAATTTCACACACACACACACACACACACACACACACACACACACACACACACACACACACACACACACACACACACAGATATATATAAATATCAGAAAAAGAAATACAGGAGGAGCTAAGTAAATTAGACAAAGGAAAAGCAAATGGTCCTGGTGAAACTTCATGCTGGGCGCTACATGAATGTGCAAAGGAGTTAAGTAAACTATTATTTTTAATTTTCAAGGAATCCTTGGGACAAGGTAAACTATCTGATATTTGGAAGAAAGCAAACATTGTTCCCTCATTCAAGAAAGGAAATAGACAAAATCCACTCAACTATCGACCAGTATCACTAACCAGTGTTGTAAGCAAGATATTAGAAAAGCTGATAAGAAAAGTTTGGGTAAATCATCTAGAAGAACACAATATGATAACAGAAAGACAGTTTGGTTTCAGAAAAGGAAAATCTTGTGTTACTAATCTGTTAAGCTACTATGATAGAGTAACATAAACATTACAGAAAAGAGAAGGATGGGTGGACAGTATCTATTTAGATTTTAAGAAAGCATTTGACAGAGTACCGCACCAAAAACTTTTATGGAAACTGTACCATCAAGGAGGAATTCGAGGCAAACTGTATTGTTGGATGAAAGATTTTCTCAAAAAAAGAGAAATGAGAACAGTACTAAGGGGAAATTACACATCATGGAGAGAAGTGACTAGCGGAGTCCCACAGGGCTCAGTGCTGGCACCAATCATGATTTTAGTGTATATAAATGATATAGATAGCAACATTGGAAATGAAAACTATCTAAAAATGTTTGCCGATGATGCAAAAATACAAAGGTCAATTACTAATGTAGACTCTTGTAAAGAGCTACAAGAAGAATTAAATAAACTTCATGAATGGAGCAATACATGGCAAATGGAATTCATTGTGGACAAGTGTCATGTAATCAAGTTTGGTAAAAGTGGAAAAAGGCTTGATTGGGATTATAAGTTTGGAAATAAAACCCGACACACATCAGAAAGAGAGAAAGACCTAGGTGTGATTATTAATAATAGACTATCGCCGGCTGACCACATCAGTGAGAAGGTACGGAACATGTATACACTGCTTGTAAATATGAGAATAGCATTCACATACATAAATGAAGACATGCTAAGAAAGATAATAACATCTTTCATCAGACCAACCCTTGAGTATGCATCAGTAGTCTGGAGTCATCTCAAAAAACAAATAGACAAGATTGAAAAAGTTCAAAGGGCCGCTACAAGATGGGTACCAAGCTTAAGGGATCTAAGCTACGAAGAACGACTAGAAAAACTGAATCTGCCTACACTACAGGAGAGAAGGAAAAGAGGAGACATGAAAATGATATATAAATGCATGTCAGAGAAGGAAAAAATAGACATAAATGATTACATAACTTATGGGGATACATCAGCAAAAAACTGCATAAAAAGAGAGGCGATAAAGACGTAAATAAATTTAGTTTCGCAAATAGAGCAATTGATCACTGGAATGCACTACCGAATGAAATAGTGTGTGCCAAAACAATTAATAAATATAAGGATATGTACGATAAATATGGTTGAAGACACGGGACAGTACGAGCTTGACTCATTTCTATATAGATACAATTAGGTAAGAACAATCAGGCAAGAACACACACACACACACACACACACACACACACACACACACACACACACACACAGACACACGCACACACACACACACACACACACACGCACATTATAACGATCCCACTCACCCTCCCTCACAAATATACACACCCGACTTTCTCTCTTCTTAGCGAAACCCCGGATATTAAAAAGCCACTCCAGATGTCACCTCACGGGCTGGAGGGGAGGAGAAAAAGAAAAAAGGAAGGAGAGAGAGAGAGAGAGAGAGAGAGAGAGAGAGAGAGAGAGAGAGAGAGAGAGAGAGAGAGAGACTTGCCTTCCCTTTCAAAACATGGTTATAAGCATACGGCCGTCAGCTAAAAAATTCTCATTGTTAAATAATAATGCACAGCAGCCTACTATTCATTGACAGAATTCAAAGAGACATCCTATGCAAAACACTGAGGCCCGTATTCTCGTGGATTAAGGATGGTCCCTAACACCTCTTCCTGAGCTAATTATTTTGCCTATAACGCCTTACCGTCCTCTTCTGTGTTACATAAATCATTCTAATATCTTCATACTCTGCATGACAACGTACTAACGGTATTAACCAGCCGTATCCTAAAATAAATCGCTAAGGATGAGGTGCTAGGGAGCGTCCTTAGCCAACGAGAATACGGACTAAATCCCCCTCAGACTCGATCATTCCAGATGCTTTTCCCTAAGGGTTGTATTGTAAATGGCTTCGTAATCTTTCGTAACACCTCTTCCATGGCGAGTTATCTGGTACAATACACTTCAATATCCTCTTGTGTGTCACTGATGCAAACTCTGTCAATATCAAAACGTTATAAGCAGTGTACGAGAGAAAAGGTGTAATACAAAAAATAAGTCGCTCAGGAAAGGGTGTTGCAAAGCCTCCTATGCGACTTAAGGTACGAGCATGTGTCTGCCTGGCTGAACACACGGCTAAGCGTACCGGTAGTTATCAACTACCTTGTACCTTTCCTTCTTGCTGGAAGTTTGCTCTCATTCAGCCAGTCCCAAAGAAGGGTGACCACTCCCAACCCTCCAACTATCGTCCAATTGCTTTAACGTCCTGTATTTCAAAAGTTTTCGAGTCAATTCTTAATAAAAAAAATTTTAAGGCATCTTTCCTATCACAACCTTCTTTCCGATCGTCAGTATGGGTTCCGTCAGGGACGCTCCACTGGCGATCTTCTCACCTACCTTTCAGACTCCTGGTCATCCTCCTTTCGGGACTTTGGCGAAAGCTTTGCCATTGCACTTGACATCTCAAAGGCTTTCGATCGAGTCTGGCATAAATCTTTAATTTCCAAACTGCCCTCCTACGGTTTCTATCCTTCTATCTGTACCTTCATCGCTAGCTTCCTTTCTGGTCGTTCTATAGCTGCTGTCGTAGACGGCCATCGTTCTTCTCCTAGATCTATCAACAGTGGTGTTCCTCAGGGCTCTGTCCTATCACCAACTCTCTTCCTTTTATTCATCAATGATCTTCTAAGCTGTACATCTAACCCTATCCACTCATACGCTGATGACTCCACCCTTCACCTTTCCATTCGGTTCCCGCAACGCCCATCTCAACAGTTACTTCAAGAAACAAGGGATGAGGCTATGGCACACCTAATGTCTGACTTGGCTCATATCTCTGACTGGGGTAAAAATAATATGGTTGTCTTTAATGCTTCTAAGACTCAGTTCTTACACCTATCAACCCGACAAAATCTTCCACAGGTATACCCACTAATGTTTAATAATATTCAGATTAATCCTGCATCATCCTTGAACATGCTTGGGGTTTCATTTACTCGGGACTTATCTTGGAAAGATCATATTACATCTCTTGTAAAATCTGCTTCCAAGAGATTGGGTGTGCTAAGCCGACTCCGCTCTTTCTTTACCCCTGCACAATTGTTGACTCTATACAGGGGTTTTATCCGCCCCTGTGTGGAGTACAACTCTCATGTGTGGGGAGGCTCCCCACATACAGCTCTTCTCAATAGGGTGGAGTCAAAGGCTTTTCGTCTCATTAACTCTCCTCCTCTTACTGACTCCCTTCAACCTCTGTCTCTTCGCCGCACTGTTGCATCTTTATCTCTTTTCTATCGCTACTTTAATGGTCACTGCTCCACTGAACTGTCTGCTTGCATTCCTCCACCTCTACGACGGGCGCGTAGCACCCGTCTGGAAGCAAACTCTCATCCCTTTTCTGTCCAACTCTCTAATGCAAGAGTTAACCGTTACTCCCAGTCTTTCATTCATGCAACAGGTCAGCTCTGGAACTGTCTCCCTCTGTCTGTATTTCCTCCTGCCTATGATCTCCAGTCTTTCAAACGCAGTGTGTCCAGGCATCTCAAAATGATCGGATCTTGAATTTGGCTCTCTATTGTATTTTGTTTTTCTCTTGGAGGGAACTGTTACTGCGGGCTCATGGCCTTTGGTTCCTTCTTCCTCGCATAAAAAAAAAAAAAAAAAAAAAAATGTTACAGTTTTCCTCTCATTGCTACATCGAGGTGCCATTTATCACCGTAATGTTATCACAGATCTGAATTAACCCTATCACTGCCGAAGTCTGATTTCTAAACCATCCCCTCAGCTCGGCGCATTTTTTTTTTCCAGGTTGTGAGACTGTCTATTTTTCCTCTTCCGAATTGTAGGACTGTCTGTTGCATTTATCTATGGCAATTTCACCCTTTGATGCAGTCCCTTTCAATCACCACCATTCAGAGAAGATACGCGGATCCTGAATGATGGCTCTGAAAAACCGTTCCCCTATTTAGGTGTGTTTTCCGTGGCGTAATATAGTGAAAATAATAAAAATGATACTACATATAATTATGGCACATTGTAAAGACACTCACAAGTTAGCTCTGCAATCGTCTGGGTGGACTGTAATGCAAACACCATCATCCTCGTCAAAAGCAGCAACTGGAGTCGAACTCTTATTACAAATTTGGAATGATGATCTTCCTGATGAGGACAACACCTACACTCTAACCAAAGCATTTCCATCGAGACTGAGCTCAGGACACAAAGTCGCAACAGCTGGATGAACTAAACAAATGAACAAGATCCACACTCGGTATATGGATAACCTTCACATTAACTCCTATTATATACATAATTTGTATAAATATAAAAACTTTTTTTTATTATTGTGATAAACTTTCTGTGATAAGTATGACATTTCTCTGAAGATTCTTTATAATGCAAGTCATCCATGGTTTAAGGTAATGATGACTAAGTAGACTGAACTTAAACACTTTGCATATCATCTTTTTTATCATCAATACAATGACGTAATTCTGAAAACGACCGAGTGATGACAACACGCGGAATACCCAAAATATAAACTCTGCATATCTCATTCCCGTCAATATGTCAGAAAATTTAACTAGATTTATACT
Source organism: Coenobita brevimanus (assembly GCF_032717465.1). Classification (NCBI taxonomy): domain Eukaryota; kingdom Metazoa; phylum Arthropoda; class Malacostraca; order Decapoda; family Coenobitidae; genus Coenobita; species Coenobita brevimanus. The sequence continues at coordinate 18,029,309 of NC_136954.1, forward strand.
GTAAGCTGTCCGATAACTGCAGTTAATTTTAAAAGAAGGGGGGGGGGATAAGGAAACTCACACATTAGTCAAGAATTTCAGTCAGTTTACATGTTGCCCAGTTCTGAGCTTTGACTGTAACTTGGCAACGTCTCCAATTATTGCCAGCCATTTGTGGAAACCAAGTTGTGTAAAGAATGTTTGTTTTCTCTGCCTTGCTGACCAGAGCGCCCTGAGCCCAATGAAGTCAAAGCAAAAACACAGTATCCCTCACAATTTGGAAAGGTTGCACACACATTCGTCTCCTTGGTTTTAAGTATACGAATATTGGTTTTCTCTCTCTCTCTCTCTCTCTCTCTCTCTCTCTCTCTCTCTCTCTCTCTCTCTCTCTCTCTCTCTCTCAGCTGAAGGATATACAATCATGATCCGAAAATGAGAGAATTTAGGACCACAAGGTAACGGAGATGAGAGACGGGAGGACAAACAGGGGAAGATGGGAATGAATTGGTGGAGAGAGAGAGAGAGAGAGAGAGAGAGAGAGAGAGAGAGAGAGAGAGAGAGAGAGAGAGAGAGAGAGAGAGAGAGAAGCATAAACCACACAAACCGTATGCCCTCAGCAAGACTATCTGGCCTTAACAGTAGTACCGGCAGTAATACGACAGTTTATGCAGTCTTTATATTTTAGTAGTGGAAGCAATGAAGAAGATAAAGATGAGAAAGGTCCCAAGAATTGATGGAGTGTGTGGTGAAATGCTGAGGTATGGGGGTGAGATTGTTGAGGAGTGGATATGGAAGTTGTGTAGATTGGCTTGGGAAGAGGGAAGGGTTCCAGAGGACTGAAAATCAGGTATAATTGTTCCTTTATACAAAGGGGAGAGAGAAGTATGTGGTAACCATAGGGGTATTTGCCTTCTTAGTGTGACTGGAGAAATATATGGTAGAATACTCACTGGATTAGGCATATGACAGAGGAGCTAGTTGGAGAAGAACAAGGGGGATTTCTATCTATCTATATGCCTAGGCTGCTTCCCCCCAGGAAAGGGAGGTAGCCGAGACAGGACGACACACTCCCAATTTACTTACAAGGGGGATTTAGGAAGGGAAAAGGGGTGTGTAGATCAGATATTTGTTCTAAGATGTTTAGTGGAGAAGTATCTAGAGAAAGGAAAGAAAGTGTTTGCTGCCTTCATGGACTTGGAGAAAGCTTATGACAGAATAGATAGGCAAGGTATGTGGAAGGTATTAAGAATATATGGAGTGGAGGGGAAACCGTTGGGTGCTGTGAAGAGTATTTACGAAGGAACTAGGGGTACGGTGCGAGTGGATGGTGAGCTGAGTGAGTTCTTTGATCTCAGTGTGGGACTGAAACGGTTGTGTGATGTCTCCATGGCTATTTAATATATACATGGATGGGGTTGTAATGGAAGTGCAAGGTAGGGCAGTGGATGCTGGGGTGGCTCTAATGAATGAGGGTGAGATTTGGAAGATTCCAGTATTGCTGTTTGCTGATGATACAGTATCGTTGAGTGAAGATGAATGGGAGTTGCAAGGTTTGGTGAATGAATTTGGGACAGTGTGTAGGAAGAGGAATCTGAAAGGAAATGTAAACAAGAGTAAAGTTATGGTGTCTGATAGGAATGAAGTCACAGAATGTACAGTGAGGTTGGATGGTGAGGATATGGAGAATGTGAGTGCATTCAAGTACTTGGGTAGTGTGATGAGTAAGGATGGAACTTTGGGGGATGAAGTGCGTGAAAGGGTACAGCAGGGAAGGAAGGTTGTTGGTTCACTGAAAGCAGTGATGAGAAATAGGGAGATGTGTATGGAAGTTAAGAAGTCACTGCATGATAGTATTGTGATCCCAACCCTGATGTATGGAAGCGAGGCGTGGACCTTGCAAGAGGGGAACAAGTCAAGAGTGAGAGCAGTGGAAATGAGTTACTTGAGAGGAGCATGTGGAGTGACATGGAGGGACAGGTTGACGAATGAAGAAGTGAAGGAATGTTGTGGGGTGGATGTGGATGCGGTTGAGAAGATTAGGAGAAATACACTGAGGTGGTTTGGACATGTGGAGAGAATGGAGAATGAAAGACTGACTAAGAGGGTGTATGTTGGTGAGGTGGAGGGAGGGAGAGGGAGGGGTAGACTGAGGATGAGGTGGAGGGATGGAGTTGAGAGGTATATGAGGGAGGGGGGAGTGATTTTTTTTTTTTTTTTTTTTTTATGTGACCGACTCTGGGCATAGGCTTCACAGCCTGCTTTCAAGGCCCAGTAGTCCTCCTACATACCGCACTCCTCTACATGTCACCACTTCGGCGCTAACACCCACCTTCCATACTGAATACATGCTAGGGCTGTCTCATACAGGACTGGTGTATTGGTATTAGCGGGGGTATTTTTACGACATGTCGGCGGGTCTTCTGGTAGAACAGTAAAGAACTGGGGGGAGGGTAGTCAAATGGTGGGTGACAGAACGACTTGGAGGCGTTTTGTCTGCGGCCACCCTTTGCGGGATCAGGGCGACGGGCTATAGATAGATAGATAGATAATTTAGTCACAGATACAGATATAAGAAAAGTATAGTACCGTACAGCACAAGGCTCTCTCTTCCACCCGCCAGATTCCCTGTAGTACGCCGCCAATAATATCAATAAATACATAAACAGATAAATAAATAATAAATGAAAATAAAAAGTGAAAGCAGTACAGTCCAGGATAGAAAATCCCAATGGAAATTTCAGAGAGAAAGAGAGAGAGAGAGAGAGAGGAGGAGGAGGAGGAGGAGGAGGAGGAGGAGGTGGTAGGGAGGGGTGGTAAGAGGTAGTGCCTGGGTGTTACATATTAACCAGGTCATTAGCTTGATTAATCCCTGACCTTCTGGATCATTTGCTTATGAGTCTGGATCCTCGCCTCACTGATGGGGAGAGGGGAGGGAGAGGTGGAGAAGAAAATGATGCTGGGGGGGGGGGAAGAGAGGAGGCAGGAGGGAGGAATGGTTGGACAAAATATAAAATGAGGAGGAGGCAGAGGGAGTAGATGCAAGAAGGAGGATGAAGGCATGGTTGAGGTAAAGTGGTGGAGGGAGGACAGAACTGTGAGGGAGGGGAAGACGGTGTGGAGGGGAAGAAGGGTTGAAAGTGGTGAAGGAGGAGGAGATAATGGAGGTGGGAGAGAGGGGAGATAATCGAGGAGGGGGAGAGGGGAGATAAGGAGGGAGGGGGGAGGAAAAGTAATATAGGAAGGAGAGAGGGGAAATAATGGTGGAGGGAGAGAAGGAAATAATGGTGCAGGGGAGAGGGAAGATAATAGAGGAGGGGAGATTATGGAGGAGTGAAAAGGGAGATAACGGAGAAGGGAGAGAGGGGAAAATGAGGAAGGGGACAAGGGAGACAATGGAGAAGAGGGAAAGGGGAGATAATGGATGAGAGGGAGAGGAGAGATAATGGAGGAGAGGGAGAGAGAAGATAATGGAGGATGGGAGAGAGGAGACAAAGGAGGAAGGGGGAGAGGGGAGAATGGTGGGGAAGTGCGAATGAGGGAAAGTCTGGAAAAGCATAAGGAGTAGGAGGGATGACTATTTTTGCCATGTTTCTGGCCATATTTAAAGCCGCTAAGTTAGTATAAACAAATTGCCGGATGTTTGCAGGGCATTTGGTTACCACAGGAAGGTTGCTTCGTTCAGCTTAGGCTAGACAGGCTGGGTTATTTTGGGCTAGACTAACTGCAAAACAATTCAAGTGCAGCACAAATCACAATCAAAATGGAATAAATCACACTATACGCTACAAGGAAAACTTAGATTTGATGTAAAAAATATCGCTGTTTGTGTGACACTGCAACTTGATCGAGAAGAACATGTTCTCGGACTAAGCAACCGTCCACATATCCGGGAAAGTGAACGAACAAAACGTGCTAATTTGGTGATCAAAAGAACCTCATGCAGCAATGGAACATGTAAACAATCCAAAAGTTAATGACTGGTGTGGCATGTTACGTAATCCTGTGACTGGATATTTTTTCTTCGCTAAGCGAACAGTATACGCCTGCCAGTTATGTGAATAAATGATAATTACTTTGACCCAGTACCAGATGAATTAAGTTTCAGCCTAGAGTATTTTTAAAGCAAGATGGTGCACTGCCACATCAAATCTGTTGGTACCACATCTGACGCAAACTACAAAGTCCCCTGGATTGGCCGTGGAGGATCCATCTCCTGGCCAGTCACATTCAGTACTGGTGAGTTGATATTTACGATGGGTATTGTGCAATTGCAGTAAAGCCAGCTATAAGGGAATCCAAATAATCAAGCTGTTCCTTGTTCCTGCATGAAATGAAACCCGCATTCTTAGATCAATCCCTCTCTCTTACTTTTCCTCATTCCTTCTCTCCCCGTCAGTCTATATCTTACTGTTTCTCTTCTCCCCACCTCTTAACCTCCCAGTCTCTCCCCGCCCTTTCTTTCTCCCTACCTAACCCTTTTTTTTCGCATTTCCTCCCAGTTAGTCTCCCTCTCTCCCGCTTCCCTCCGTCGTGTGGGCCTGTGAGCGAGTCCCCTGCACAAATTCCTGCCGGCTGGCCACCAAAGGACTCGGTAATTATGTTTCAAATACTTGTCAAACGCATCAAAGGCTCCCACGACGCTGCGTTATCATCAAAGGCCTGCAGGTGAAGAGCGCATCTCTCCGTGAATGGATTACGAGGGGTCTTAATGGTTATGCTGTGTGCGGAATATGATGCGCCTGCGATGGGAATGAGGCCCCGGGGATGATACAATGTGAGCCGGATTTCCCCCATGTCATCCCAGTGCCTGTTGGCCAAATATCCGTGTAATATTAAACGTCTACTTGTTTCCCTAAATGCCTGAACGTCTGACTTTAGCCGGAGATGGGTAATGTTGTCAGTATTGATGCAGATAAGCAGTCAAGGGCCTCTGTTGGAAAAATGTTCATGGTGTATTGTAACGTCAGATAAATGTAACATGAACATATCTCCTGCAAATGTACAAATGACTGCCTAATGTTGCCCCTCATTCATGTACTGTCCCATATATCTTCCCTAAGTATTAAAAATCCATCAAGAATTTTAATGTTTTAACTCACTGATGTTAGTCACTGGAGTTCCACATAATCCATGAAAAAAATTACAGGGTGCTACTGGTCGGCTGTGTCTTCAGATGTGACTGGCCAAGAGATGGATCCACGATGGCCAATTCAGGGGACTTTGTAGTTCGTATCAGGGTTGCGGAGAAATGGGTGGAATATGTTATGAATGTTTTGAGAGTAAGCGATAGGATATTGGTAGTGAAAATTCTGTTGGGAAGAAAGATAGCTGTGATTATATCGGCATATGCTCCACAGGCAGGATTGGATGAATCAGAGAAAGATAGATTTTGGGATGATATAATACGTGTAGTGGGTGGTATGCGGGATGATGAGATAGTGATTTTGGGAGGGGACTTAAATGGTCATGTAGGTGAAGCAGCACAAGGTTATGAAGGAGTGCATGGGGGATGTGCATATGGTCTAAGGAATGCAGAAGGGGAAAGGATACTTGAGTTTGGGGAGGCAATGGAATTGTGTGCAACACATATTTTAGGAAAAGAGACAGTAGGTTAATTACGTATGAGTCTGGGGGAAATAGCAGTCAGATAGATTATTTTCTGGTTAGGAGGGCCGATAGGAGGTTAGTGAGGGATGTTAAAGTTATAGGAAGTGAGGAGTGTGTGCAGCAGCACAAACTATTGATTTGTGATATGGTGCTTAAAGAACAAGTGATGAAAAAGAGGACTTATGTACCTAGGAGGAAAATATGGAAGCTGAAAAACCAAGTAGTAAGGGATGCCTTCTATAGCGAGTTGAGGAGAGTGGTGGCTGAACAGGGAGCTGTAGACAGAGGCGTTAATGAACAGTACAGAGCCCTCAAGAACAATTTCTTGAGAGTTACTGATGTAACATGCGGCTGGACAAGAGGACCACCAAGACATAAAGTAACTTGGTGGTGGGATGAGGGTGTAGAAGCTGCAATTAAGGAGAAAAGAAGGCTTTTCCGAGAATGGAAGAAGGGTGGTAGCAAAGAGGAATATTTGGCTGCCAAGCGTAGGGCTAGGAGAGAGGTATACAGGGCAAAATCTGAGTCACAGAGACAATTACTTGATAACCTAAATCATGGGGAAAGGAAAAATATATTTAGGGTGGCAGGTCAGGTGAAGAGGGATAATCGGGATATCATAGGTGAGCAGTGTGTGAAGAATGATGAAGGAAGGGTAGTGGTGAACAGTGAGGACATTAAAGATCCATGGAGAGAGCATTATAACCGGTTGTTGAATGAGGAGTTTGACTGGGACAGGTAAGGTTTGGAGCCAGCAGATCCAGTGTCTGGCCCTTGGCCTTTGATTGATACTGCTACTGTGAGTGAGGCAATAGGCAGGATGAGGGTGGGGATGGCAGCAGGTGTGTCTGGGTTGACTGCCGAAATGTTGAAGGCCTCAGGCGATATAGGGGTGAGTTTAGTCACTGACCTGATAAATAGGATTATTTATGAGTGTGTTGTCCCAGATGACTGGCTGAAGAGTGTAATTGTAAATGTGTATAAAGGGAAGGGTGATGCCCTGGAAAGAGGAAATTATAGAGGTATAAAGCATTTAGATCAGATAATGAAGGTAATGGAGAGAGTTTTAGAAGGTATGATTAGAGAAAGAGTGAATATTGATGAGATGCAGTTTGGGTTTATGCCAGGTAGGGGGACCACTGATGCCATATTCATTGTTCGACAGCTTCAGGAAAAGTATATTGGTAGGAGAAGGGATCTTTATTTTGTTTTTGTTGATTTGGAAAAGGCCTTTGACAGAGTCCCTAGAGAGGTGGTGAAGTGGGCAATGAGAAAGCTTGGCTTGGAGGAGTGGCTGGTTAGGGTGGTTATGGCCATGTATGTGGGTGCTCACACCCAGGTGAGAGTGAATGGAGATTTGAGTGATGAGTTTTCCGTGAATGCTGGTGTGCATCAGGGGTCAGTCTTGAGTCCCATGTTGTTTATCATGGTACTTGAAGCCCTTTCACGTGACTTTAGAAACGGACTCCCGTGGGAGTTGTTGTATGCTGATGATTTGGTGTTGATTGCAGAGAATGAAAGGAAGGCGGAGGAAAGGTTTAGGAAGTGGAGAGATGGTATGGGGCAAAAGGGTTTAAGGGTAAATGCAGATAAAACAAAAGTGATGATATCTAGGGTTGGTGGCGGTACTGTCAAAGACGAGGGAGAGTGGCCATGTGCAGTTTGCCACAAGGGCGTGGGAAGTAACCCCATCTTGTGCGGTGTGTGTGATAAATGGGTGCATAAGAGATGTAGTGGTATCAGAGGTAGACTGCGAGATAATGCTGATTTTATGTGTACGGCGTGCCGGGGTGAGCAGGTGGAGATCGTCAGACGTGAAAGGATTGAACTTGCTGGTGAATCTCTTGAGTGTGTGGAAGAGTTTTGTTATTTGGGAGACATGTTGTGTGCTGGAGGTGGAGCTGGAGCTAGCTCTGTGGCTAGGGTGAAAAGTGGTTGGAAGAAGTTCAGGGAGCTCTTGCCTCTCCTGACATTGAGAGGGCTCTCCCTACATGCTAAGGGGTCTTTGTATGCAGCATGTGTTAGGAGTGTAATGCTGTATGGCAGTGAGACCTGGGCAGTGAAGGAGGAAGACATTCGCCGGCTCAGACGTACAGAAATGACAATGATTAGGTGGATGTGCAGTGCGTCCCTGCGTCCAAGGCCTGGAGGGGCTGGATTTACAATGGAAGAGTTGAGAGGTAGGATGGGACTGGAGTGTATTGGTGTTGTGATGAGGAGAGGTAGATTGAGGTGGTTTGGACATGTGGAGAGGATGGGGGATGATAATTGGGTGAGGAAGGTGAGAAGTGTTAATATTGGGGGTGGGGTTATGAGGGGTAGACCGAGAAAGACATGGGACGAGGTCATTAAGTGTGACTTTAGGGTTAAGGGACTGAACAGGGAGGCTGCAATGGATCGTGCAGCGTGGAAAGCCGCCATTAGGTGACCAAGGCCGACACATGCAAGCATGTTGGAGCCTTTAAAAACGAAACGAAACGAAACGAAAACGAAACGATCAGGGGTCGTACCAGCAGACTTTAACGTGACAGTGCGCCAACTTGCTATAAAAATACTTTAGGTTCTAACTTAGTTCATGTAATGTTAGATTAAAATCATAGTTAAATATATTAAGACAATTGGCAGATGTTTACTGTTTGCTTAGTGAAGAAAAGGTATCCAATACACCCAGGATCACGTAACAAGCCACACCAGGCATTAACTTTGGATTGCCCACGTGTTCCAGTGCTGCAAGAGGTTCTTCTGAACCCTAAATTGACACGTTTTGTTTGTTCACTTTCCTGGATATTTGAATGGTTGCTTAGTCGAGAACATGTCCTTCTCGATCAATTGTAGTTTCACACAAACAGTGATTTTCTATATCAAATCTAAGTTTTCCTTGTAGGGTATAGTGTGATTTAGTCCATTTTGATAGTGATTTTTGTTGCAGTTGAATCGTTTTACAGTTAGCCTAGCCCAAAATAACCCATCCTTATCTTGCCAAATCTGAACGAAGCAGCCTCCCTGTGGTATCCAAATTCCGTACACAAATTCGGCAACTTGTTTATACTACCACTGAGGCTTTAAATATGGTCAGTAATGTAGCGAAAATAGTCACCCCTCCTACTCCTCATGTTTTTTTAGACCTTCCCTCATTCGCATGTCCCCACCATTCTCCCCTCTCCCCTCTCTTCTCTTCCATTAGCTCCCCTGTACCCCTTCTCCATTATCCTCCCTCTCCCCTCCCACTCCCACTCCTCTATTATCTTCCCCCTCTCTCCCTCCTCCATTATTTCCCCTCTCCCCCTCCTCCACTATCTCCCCTCTCCCCCTCCTCGATAATCTCCCGTCTCCCCTCCTCAGTTATCTCCCGTTTCCCCTCCTCAGTTATCTCCCCTCTCGCCCTCCTCGATAATCTCCCATCTCCCCCTCCTCCCTCACCATTTTCACCCCTTCTTCCCCTGCACACTTCCCCTCCCTCACCGTCCTGTCCTCTCTCCACCACTCTACCTCTCCCCTACCTTTATCCTGCCCCCATCAACTACTCTCTCTGCCTCCTCCTTATTTTATATTTTGTCCCACCAATCCTCTCTCCTTCGTCCCCTCTCCCCCCTCCCCATCAAGTTCTCCTCCACTGCTCCCTCCCCGCTCCCCATCAGTGAAACGCGGATCCAGACTCATAAGCAAATGATCCAGAAGGTCCGTGGTTAATCAAGCTAATGACCTGGTTAATATGTAACACCCAGGCATTACCTCTCTCTCTCTCTCTCTCTCTCTCTCTCTTCATTCCCATCTTTCCCCTGTTTGTCCTCCTCTCTCTCATCTCCGTTACCTTGTGGTACCCCTTCTGGTCAGAAATTCTCTCATTTTCGGATCATGATTATATTTCCTTCAGCTGAGAGAGAGAGAGAGAGAGAAAGAGAGAGAGAGAGAGAGAGAGAGAGAGAGAGAGAGAGAGAGAGAGAGAGAGAGAGAGAGAGAGAGAGAGAGGGAGGGAGGGAGAAACCAATATTCATATTCTTAAAACCAAGGGGACGAGTGTGTGTGTAACCTTTCAAAATTCTTAGGGTTACTGTGGAAAAGTTACGAGCATTTGGTCCGGTCAGGCTGTGTGCAGTGATACCGCACTGATCAGCAAGGCAGAGAAGACAAAAGCTCTTTATTCATTGTGGTTTTCACGGATATTTTCAAGTGGCATAGGAGGCTTCGTAGCATCCTTTCCTGAGCTATTTGTTTTGAGTATTACACATTTTCCCTCGTATGCCGTTTTTAACGTTTCAGTATCGAGATATCTTGCATCACTAACACACAAGAGGATATTAAAGTGTATTGTACCAGATAAATCGCCACGGAAGAGGTGTTACGAAAGATTCCGAAGCCATTTACAATACAACCCTTAGGGAGATGCATCCGGAGGATGAGGGGGAATTAGTCCTTTTTCTCGTTGGTTAAGGAAGCTCCCTAGCACCACCTTCCCTAGCAATTTATTTCTGGATACGGATGGTTATCGTTCCGTACGTTATTATGCAGAGTATGGTGATATTAGAATGATTTCGGTAACACAGAAGAGGACGATAAGGCGTAATAAACAAAATAAATAGCTTAAGAAAGAGTGCCAGGGAGTTTCCTTAACCCACGGGAATAGGTGCCTTAGTGTTTGCATAGGCTGTCTCTTTTAATTATTCTGTCAAGGCGTAGTAAGCTGCTGAGCAGTCTTTATTAGCAATGAGAATTTTGCAGATAACGGCCTTATGCCTCTCTCTCTCTCTCTCTCTCTCTCTCTCTCTCTCCATGTTTTTTTCTTTCTCTCCCTCCTCCTGCCTGTGAGGTGACATCTGGAGTGACTCTTTAATATCCAGGGTGTTGCCAGAGAGAGAGAGAGAGAGAGAGAGAGAGAGAGAGAGAGGGTGTTATATTATGTGCGAGGGAGCGTTGGGAAGGTTATAATGTGTGTGTGTGTGTGTGTGTGTGTGTGTGTGTGTGTGTGTGTGTGTGTGTGTGTGTGTGTGTGTGTGTGTGTGTGTGTGTGTGAAATTCTAAATCTTCATGTTTGTAAGGTGATAATGATATGGACGTGAGACGGAATGACCTTACCTCATCGGTTGTGGAAACTCTTTAACAATCATCTTTGCCAGTTGTTTCTGCATACGAACAGCTAATATTTTCTTACACATCATTTATTCAAACTGTGTAAATATCAGAAACATAAATATGGCCTACAAAAGAGCACTAAGGCGTAGGAAACAAAATAAATCTTTCTAGAAGATGTGCTTTACTTCTTCCACTTTGTTATAGCCAAGATTTTCGTCCTTTTGTATATTATTTCACATACGAGTCTATGTCCTTTTCTTGTAGCATTTCTTTATGACTAGCATGCATTCTATTGCTAATCTATTGCTACAAGTCAGCAGAGAGATAGCAATTTTTAGCCAGGTTAGTGAAAAAAAAAAAAAAAATGTTATTAAGCCTTCTAACCTAGCGAGAATGCGTCCTTGAGGTGAGATGATTAGGAGGCGAAGTGGCTGCCAGGCGAAATGGTCCAAACCAAGAAGCATCGTATCACCTGTTCATCTTGGCAGTATTTTTTCCTTCATCAGTTGGTTTGTGTAAGTGATCCAAACCATCATAGCAACTAACTGTGGTAAAGCGTAGTTAATGTAAGATTATATTCGTGTGTGTGTGTGTGTGTGTGTGTGTGTGTGTGTGTGTGTGTGTGTGTGTGTGTGTAAATTCGGAAGTTTGTTGTAACTGGATGGAACATTTTAACTGGCAAGTAAATGAGTGACGAAAGTTGGAGAGAACACTGGGTAAGCATACGCTTTGTTTGATCCAACAGAAGCATCTTACCAAATAAGTTTTTCTTCTTCCTGATAGTCTTATATTTTTCCGATTATTTCTGGGGTGGTAAATAAATGTTTCATGCGATGTCTGTTTCCCCGTTGTTTTTAGCTATGTTCCACTGTGTCAACTAGTTTGACTCGCCAGGGTAATGGCGGAAAGGAATGTTTTAACTCAAGTGTTTGACTAAACGTAACCTAACATAGCTTAACTGTACCTAATAATTGAATCTAACCTAACCTAGCCTAGCCAGACCCAACCTAACCTAACCTAGCATCCAGCTGGGTAGTTGGTTCGTTCGTTCGTTTAAAAATTTCCTGCACCTCAAGTGCAGACCGGGTCATACATTAGCCCGGTCAGTGAGGTGTGGGCTGACTTAAAAAATAGTAAGGGGGAAGACAGGGCCTGGGGATTGCCCAGCACACACGCCCTGTCTTCTGGCTGGCTTTGTGGTGTGTGTGGGTAGTTGGGAAACGAAAACCACGTTGGGAGAAGTACGTTGAATAAGACAAACAAAGGTGGCCTACGGCTTAAGGAACGTGATGATAACAGTGGGAAATTTTCCGGGAGGAAAAGGTAATTTACCACCCTGAAAAAAAAAAAAAAAAAAAAAAAAAAAAAACTGGAGGAAAATGAATTGACTTGGTAATGTCCTTCTAATGCTTCAAGGAAAGCTTACGCTTACTGAACATTTTCCTGCAGTGGAGCCTATGACTGGTGATGATGACTAATCTTGTTACCATAATGTTGTTAAAAGACGAGGAAAATGCATGGTGTATCGCATCTGAAGTGTCAGGCAATCATAAGGGTGTAGATTCTGCCATCACTAGCAGCATGAGCATTCAGTTATGTATATAGAAACTCAGCGAAGGTTTTTATTGGCTGGATCCCATGACGTCACACCTAAGCTTCCTCAACCTCATGCAGTGTTGTCAGTTTAGCCGAAAATCTGCTAAATCAAGCTTATTTCAGTTCCTCACTATCAGACCTACAGTATATACACACCGCCGATATAGCCAAATTTTTAGCGGATTTTCGTTTAGTTTGGCGAATTTTCTAGAGGAATTTATAAATAACGTGTCATTCATCATCAAGAGCACAAATGAGTAACGTATGGAACAATTTTTTTAAAAAGTCTCTGAGGCCAAAATTTTTACATAATTTCGTTTACAATTAAAGATAATGTAATACGAGTAGTGGTAGGTGGTGGCGACCATCATCCACTCACTTGATGTAATGTTGCCTACTTCTTCCTTAGCCTTTGTCATTCTTTTTCTGTGCCTGCCCTCCTCTTTTCCTATTTCTCCCATCTTTCCTGTCACTTCTTATTACTCTTCCCTTCTTTTCAGGTGGCTTTACATTGAATGACAAGCCTAATGGTTTCCTGTAAGCCAAGAAACCATTTACAACGCTTGGTGGTAACCATATAACCAAACCATACGTGCTCCCTACGTGTCAACAAGTGGATTGGTGGAGGGTTAGTGTCCCTCCCCGTAAAATAAATAACTCAAAGTCAAATGGCCAACCCTCACGGGATTATGGCGTCTGGCAATAGATTGATAGATAGATAGATGGTAATATCTTGCGAAGTTGCAAGTTGCTGGGCCAAAAGTGGCTGAACACTGCTTCACTAAGTGCAGTTCTCACAGTCAGAAGTGGCTTAGAGAGCAGGAAAGTGCTTATTCTTATGAACTTCTCGAAACTGTTGTGCAACGAATCGGGACAATGGCCACCTACACTTACCCAATAGCTGCTAGAATTTCAACTGCAAACACAATGGTAATTCCAGACACTGAAGAACAGGAGGAAGATGATGTTTTCTCCGTGCAAGAATTATAAATGGTGAATGACATGTAGATGGTGTAATAGTTGAATCATATTTACTTATTTAGTCCTGCAGATTAACAACAACAACAACAACAATAATAATAATAATAATAATAATAATAATAATAATAATAATAATGACAAACATTAATTCAGGGAATGATTAACATTAATAACACACACACACACACACACACACACACACACACACACACACACACCGCTCGCTGGTGCAGTGGTAACGTTCCCGCTTGCCAACTGGTGGACGGGAGTTCGCGCCTCGCTCAGGTTGCGAAAAGTTTCACTGACGAAGTGGGTGGTTACTGTCCCCCTTGAGCAAGGGGACGGGTGTGTGCGTGTGTGAAGGTCACAGCCTTGCCCTTAGATCGGACTATATGAGCTCTCAGCTCCCTTCCGGGAGGGTAAAAGCTGACGATCACGACCATCAAGTGATCCTGACCGACCCGGTGAATTAGACACACACACACACCTAACGGATTTAAGGCGTATCTAGCGGATTTTGAAGTCTCTTAGCGGATTTTCGCCAGCTACATTTGATAACACTGTCTCAATCTCATGTTTACTTAGGCGTCTGCCTCCTCCGGCTAAGCACGGAGCAGTCATTTACTTCCTTAGTGGTGCTTTATCAACGAAGTTAGCGTGTGCTTCTAGACGACACGTTAGGACAGTAGCTGTGCGTGGTGAATGAACAAGCAGTAAGGAGTGGACAAGATATCAGACAGTGGAAGGAGGTAAGTGTTTATTTTTCATATCCAATGATACCCGCGGTGTCTGTATGAATATATTGGCCGATCACAGACGGCCATATTTAGACACTGATGGAAAGGCCCTACATTGGTCCCTACTTTACACTCTAAGGAAAGTACCAACAAGCACTCAGTTTTTACCTGGTATGCTAAGAGAGCATTTGGTAGCCCCTCGTCACGGAAAAAAAGAAAAAAAAAAAATCGGGAGCGCCGCGCCATTGGGAGTCACCATACTATTTGTCGAGACGATGTCCATCAACAACAGCAAAAAAAATATTAATGTCAGTACTTGTTTGTATACTTTATATAATTTTACATTGTTAAACTTTTCAGCCAATACTTTTTGTAAATATGATAGCAAGCGCTGGAGTTATAAGAATTAGGTAATCGGGAGACGTAGGACCACCTCTTAAAAACAAAACAAAAAATGCATACCTTTGACCTGAGCTAGTGATTTAGTAAAGGTGTACAAAAGTGTGTTCTACTAATAAACAAGGAAAATAATTACGTAAGGCATAGGTTAGGATAAATTTCGTTACGTTAGCATAAAATTGGTTAGGTTAGCCTAAAATAGGTTAGGTAGGTTAGGATAAATAAGGTTGGGTTGAATTACGAAATTTGTTAGATTTGGATAAATGGGCATTGATGTAGTTTCGCCAATAAATGGCGTTCTAAGATGGCGTCCGCCTGTTTTCGCGCACAGGTTAGAAGTTTGGTTAGGTTAGCCTAAAGTAGGGTAAGTAAGGTTTGGATGAAAAAGGCTGGGCGTTGCGAAAATTTAGGTTAGGTTTGGATAAGTAGGCACTGGTAAGAGTAATTTGGGTTATTTGGCTCATAGCGTTCTAAGATGGCGTCCGTCTGTCTTCGTGCACCGCAAGATACTGTCCGTCTGTGTATAAAGACCCCCTTTTTAGGCGCATTTCCCCACACACACACACACACACACACACACACACACACACAAAGAAGAAGAAGAAGAAGAAGAAGAAACTTGAAAACGCAATTGGAGAATACTTGAAGGGTTCCATGAAGAGCTATGGTGAGGAAAAAATTAGAAAACTGCAAAATAAGGTGGTCCTATGTCTCCTTAAGGATGACCAAGAATTATGAATAGGATGCTGCTGGTAAATATTTAAAAATGGCTTTAGATAAAAAGAAAGAGAAAAATAGAATTGGCTGTGCCTGAAATCTGATGCGTTACGACGATTCATAGTTCGGCCTATGTTCTAAGGATAGTAATTTCTCGTTATATATGAGACACCATGTACAGAATATAAATCCCTATAGCACTGACTGAACGTCCGATATTCAGTAAAGTCACATGGATAATTTATGAAAATAGGATCTAACCCTACTATTAACAGCTGTGAAAAAAAAAAAAAAAAAAAAAAAGTAAACCACAAGAGCAGCTTAGCGCCCGAGTTTGCCCTAACACTGGGTAAGGCTACAGCCCGCGGGTTCTCATAAACAATTCAATTGCAGTATGTATTTGCACTGTATTTTTAGCATGTTATAATATTGTTCACAAATTATTTACACTGTCTTCTGCAGGTACAGGACTACTTTGTTACGAATAATTAAATACTGTATAGGGCTTGTGAGTCGTGGTATGCTTCCCCTTAAAAAAAAAAAAAAAAACTACAGAGTGACATTTTTCCTTGCTTAAACTTTTAGCATACCGTTTTGATATAGGGCCCTTAGGAAAGGTCCCAAAACTTTAAGCATACGATCGTGTTATACTTGAAATGTTTTATCCTTATGTTTACCTACAGTACTTTGGTACTTCTTACCTTTGTGTCATTTAACCCTAGAATGCTTACGTTATTATCCTCACAGTACTGCTTTCGCCGGGAGAATTTTACCCAATTTTGGAAAATTAATAAAAAATACTTAGATTTTTTTTTTTTTAATAAAATTTTACAATGCAGATATCAAAAGTAACTCATATACTTCCTTCTTACATGGTAATAACCATCAGGGTAAGAAAAAAAATTTTACCTTAATTTATTTAGGAGGTACTAAATTTTTTTTTTTTTAATAACATGAACATTAAAATAAAAAACACTAATTATGGGCTCAATTGCCATTGGGGTTGGTGGCCCCCTCCTTGGGACGTTGAAGCTTAAGACTAGGTAGGTGGCTCCCCTCGCATATCACCCTGGAATGAAATGGGGGAAACGAAAAAAGGGGCAATGTCGGGTAAAAAACACTTTAAACCCAAATATCATGGTGATAAATGCGAGATGAAACCACACCACTACCTATGTAGGTAGGGGGTAGGGTGGATTGAAGGTATAGGGAAGGACAGCTCCAAAGCTCTTATCATAACAAAATAGCAAATAAATAAATCGCCGAACAGGGAAATTTACCCGACGTAAGCATTCTAGGGTTAAAGGGGTGATGAATGGCATGGGCGAATTAGTGTGGCATAGAAATATGCGACGTAGTCAAACACCATGGTGCGTGTGTTTGTGTGTGGGGGGAGGGGGGGGTCACATTGAGTATAGACTCTCAGCAGGTGTGATGGAAATGGCTTTGTATATTTACTGGCATTTCATTAAGTGTATACCAGCCCTGAGCTCAGTGACCGAGAAAATGCTTGCACTTCTGGATAATTGAAAAAAGATTTTGACATTTGCAAAAGGAGAATAAGGATGAGTAGATGAGTTTGGTTGGAAAGCTGAGGAGGGGAAGAGCAGAGGGAGGGTTTAAAGCCACTGATTCCCAACTCGAAACATTTGATCGACAAATGGAAACGAAACACCGGGTATGTTTTGCTGAACGAAGAGTCCTGATCTTTGACGGAACCCTGTCTCGTAATCTCTTGTTGATCATATATTTCGAGCAAGTGTGTTCACCCCCTAGATGAGGTGGAGGAAGAAAGGACGGTGAGAATAGGAGTAAGTAGAGGAAAGAAGAGTGCTGAAAGAAGGAGAAAGGTAGCAAGTAGAAACATCGCCTGCTTAAGATCTTGATGATATGTATGGTAATTGTATGTTTTACTGTAAGCAGCAGAAAGACCTTACGGCTTCAGTGCCTATTCCTCCAGTGTGTTTTCTGTTCTTTTCTGAATATTTTCGTGGTCGGAAACAATTTTCTTTTTACTCCCCCCCCCTTACTGTTTTCATCATGTTCCTTATGCCTCACCGACGTTTATTTTTCCTCAAGCAGAATGGAAGACTTACTCATACCTACTCATATCTACCTAGATTCATTTAGATTTGTATTTAGTTTTTTTTTTTTTTTTTTTACAAATTTTATGAGCATAAATAATGCTTACTGTTGCTCTAGCTTCTCTCTTGATCTTTTCTTGACGTTTCATTTCACGGGCTTAATGGCGGACTTATCAAACGTACTGGAATAGGTTATGTTTGCGTAAATTTCTAGGTTAGGTTAGATCAAGTTAGAATACGATGTTAGGAAGAGGTACTAAAAGGCGACTGGGACGCCAACAACTTTGGTATATTTCCATATGTTAGAGTAAGTATTGGCCATTACATTCTAGAAACAGTTGATATAGCAGAAGTAACATGCCTAAAAACAATAAGCAAACAAATTTAACGTGAAACGTTCATTTACCACCTCAGAAATAGCCAGAAAAAAAAAAAAAAAGAGGATCAGGAAGAAGAACTAATTTGGTAAGGTGCTTCTGCTACTTAAAGTAAAACATGTTTAATCACGTCAGCTTTCTGGATATTCGCTCTGAATAATATACCAGCTGTAAGTACGGTAAAACGTTATTAATAATGGGGTCATCTCATGTTGCTGCATGCACAGAGTGTGCCGAACATATGAAAGTATGCATGAGTGTGTGCCTGTCCCTGAACACATGCGCCAACAGTTTCCTTCCTTCCTTTGTGCCAAGACCTATCTCCCTGGCCCTGTCAAATGTGTGCTTTGTTGTAATGCCATGCCTAAAGTTTGTGAGCATTACAATGAACAAGTTCCCTAGGTACTGGTACAGATTTCGGATAGCGTTTGTTGTTATACATTTCAGCCAAGGGTCAAGGGATTTACGATAGGAATGCCTTTAACACTTCATTCACCTACCGGTGTGGCTTATTTCGTTTTCTTTTTTCATTCTATACATATATATTTTGGGAGTGTGCGTGTGTGAGTGCTTGTATATGTGTGTGTGTGTGTGTGTGTGTGTGTGTGTGTGTGTGTGTGTGTGTGTGGCACACCTTAAACTGGAAGAAAGATTTCGATGAATCATGGCAGGATAGTTGCAGTTGGGTCATAGTTAGCTCGTTTCAGTTCTGTCTGTTGACATTTACAGAAGGGGTGTTTGACCCCTAATTTTCCCATTGATTTCAGGAGGGCCATTCAGCACTTGCACCTGTGTCTAATGTTTCGTGCAAAGTGAAGGGTGAACCAGAAACGGCTTTCATTTGAGCATGTGTTGAGAGGCCTGGTTGGGCCACGAAGCGCTTGTCCGTACTAAGAGACCAAAAGAAACTGTACCCAGTAATGATGAAATTTACATACGTATGATTAATGGAAGTAGAGGGATGACATAGGCAGGTATATGACTGAGGGTGATGTGGGCAGGAGGAAGTGCATCCAGATGGCAGAGGACAGAGTTGCATGGCGATTTGTTCGTGATCTCTAAGAGAAAGGAATCTGGCAGTAGATAGATAGAGATTCTTAATTCGTAGGAGTCTTAAGCATGAATAAACCACCCTTAACACTCATTATCTATTCTCCTTCGTTTCCTCCTCAATTTTTTACCTGCATCTTTAGAAGTCCAGTATGAGAACGGCGAGTGTTTATATATGTGGTGACGTATTTTATTCAGTTTACTCTTGTTACCTCAAAACAATTCTGTTGAGCTTAGGAGAGGCCTCCAGTAGTCAAATAGTTAACCTGCCGTGTCCCATTGACGTACATATTCGCCCAAACATTTTGTCACTGTGACTCCCATTGACGTTTATAAATGTGCTGCAGTTGCTAGGTCCATCATTTGCACATTTTTCAAATTTCGCGTGTGATTGTTGGTACATATATGCAGGACACCGTCCTCTACCCAAGGCCAGGTGGGGACAATCCCTTACCCCACGTGATCTCCCCTCCCCTGCACGCCATTGTCTCGGCAACTCACCTGTTACCAATGACCTGGCCAGCAAAGACATGTCGTGCTATGGTACAAGATTCAAGGCGAGAGTTATTCTTCAATTGATGACAATGTGGAGGATAAAGTTTACGTGGCGTTAGAGGAAGAAACAATCAGAAGTGATGAGCAGGTAACGTTGCCAAAAAAGGTGCGGTATGTCGATGGGTTTGATGAGTGAAACAATGCTTATATTGCCTACAGTATATTACTGTGTGAAAACCAATATATTCTTGTACTGCATATAAATTCGTACCAAATAAATAAATATCTACCATTCTGAGTGGTTTCGAATAGGTACCCCTCCCATAGAAAACGTCTTCTCTGGAGCTGGGCTCAATAGAACACAGTACCAGATGAGGGTAGGGTTACCTGTACCAGGCATTTCTAAGCTCAGGTAAGCACTTTCTCTGAATTTTTTGATGTTTCTCATAAAAAGCGGAGGTTTTAACAAAAAAAAATATTTATAAAAAATCACCCAGGGTTGGGGGAGGTCATTGGTGAATAATATGCCGGGAAGCGGCGGGTTAATGAGGGTTATATCAAAGCCGTTCAGTTTGAAGTCTGTCTTAAGGTGAATGACATCGTCAGAAAGAAGTAAGAATATGGTGAAAGAATATGTCAGCAGATTCAAGGAGTTAAAACTTCATGAGCCAGCCTACAACATCGATATCACAAAGGACGTATTGGATGCTATTTTATTAGTTTTTTGGTGGCGTGAGAGGCTTACTAGCTTGTCTCCCTCAGCAGTTTACTTTCCTCTTATGACACCGTAACATGTATACACTCCCCTCTTATGACACTGCAACATGTGTGATCCTCTTATGACACTGTAACATGTGCTCTTCCTTTATGACACCGTAATATGTGCTCTCCCCCACCATAACATGTTCTCTCCCCTTAAGACACAGTAATATGTACTCTCGTATTATGATACCGTAAAATGTGCTCTTGTGATTTATTTTTTGTCTGTCTACCTATCTATTGCCAGACGCCTTAATCCCGTAAGGGGTGGCCACTAACGAATGGCCTCCATGTCGCCCTGTCTCCCGCCATTTCACTGCCCAGCTCCCAGGTCACACCCTCCTCTCTCATATACCTCTCCACTCCATCCCTCCATCGCATCCTTGGCTTCCCCCTCCCTCTCCCCCCCCTCCACCTCACTCATATACACTCTCCTCGTCAGTCTCTCGCTCTCCATCCTATACTTATGGCCAAACCACCTCATTGTGTTTTTCCTAACGCTTTCTGTCACAGTCATATCCGCACCACAATGCTTCTTCACTTCCGCATTTGTCAGTCTGTCTCCAAGTGACCCCACATGCTCCTCTCAAATAACTCAGTTCCACTGTCCTCACTCTTGACTTTTGTCCCTCCAACAAAGTCCGAGCTTCACGTCCATATAAATATGTTAATCATGCAGCGACTTTTTTTTTTACTTTCACGCTCACTTCCCTGCTTTTTATCACTGCTTTCAAGGAACCAGCAACCTTTCTTCCTTATTGTACACTTTCAGCCGCTTCTACCTCGAAACTTCCATCCCTACTCATCACACTACCTAGGTACTTTAACACACTCACTTTTTCCATTTCCTCCTCATCCAACATCACTGTACATTCAGTGACTTCATTTCTCTAGAAGACCATAACTTTACACTTCCGTACATTCATCTTAAGATTCCGTTTCTTACACACCCTCCCATACTCATTCACCAAGGCTTGCAGGTCCCCTTCGTCTCCACTTAACAACACAGTATCATCTGCAAACAACAGTACAAGGAGTTTCCGAACATTGCCATCTTTCATTAGGACCGCTCCAACAACCACTCCCCTACCTTGTACGGTATCTCTCTTACAACCCCATCCATATACAGATTGAACAGCCATGAAGACATGACACATCCCTGTTTCAGTCCAAAACTCAAATAGAAAAATTCGCACTGTTCACTGTCCACACGTACTGCAGCTTTAGCACCCACATACATACTCCTCACGGCATTCAGCATCTTCCCATTTACTCCGTATATTCATAATACTTTACACATTTCTTGTCTATCCACCCTGTCATATGCTCTTTCCAAGTCCAAGAACGCTGCATACAACTTCTTTCCCTTCTCTAGAATCATTTCCACTTAGGACCTAAGAATGAATATCTGATCTACTTAACCTCTTCCTTTCCTAAAACCTCCCTATTCTTCTCCAACTAATTCCTTTTTTATTTCCCTGACTCTTTTCAATCAGTATGCTACCATATACTTTTCCTATTAAGCTAAGAAGACAAATGCCCCTATGATCACCACATACTTCTTTCTCCCCTTTTCGTTTGTACAGGGGAATAATTACTCCTGGCTTCCAATCCCTCGGGACTTTACCTTCCTCTCAGGCTACTCTGTGCATCTTCCATTCTTCTACCCTCTTCCCCCCCATGTTTCAGCATTTCACCACACACTCCATCAATTCCTGGGGCTTTCCCCATTTTGACTTTCTTCATTGCTTCCACAACTTCCATCCTACTGATTTCTTCCTCTCTTCTCACATCCCTCCTCCCAGCCATTCCCCACCCACTTATACTCGCATTACTTTCATTCTCTGTGTTCAACGATTCCTTAAAGTGTTCTCTCCATCTGCTCATTTTTTCTCCCTTCTCCACTAGTGATCTACCATTTTTATCTTTCACTCCCTGACTTACTTCTTTATAATCCTGTCTAACTCATTTTACCTCTTTCCAGAACATTTTCTTACATTCCCTCCACTTTACACTCAGATTCCATCCAAATTCCTTATCCACTCTTTTAAGTAATCTACCATTTTTATCTTTCACTGCCCGACTTACTTCTTTATAATCCTGTCTAACCCACTTTACCTCTTTCCAGAACATTTTCTTACATTCCCTCCGCTTTATACTCAAATTCCATTCAAATTCCTCATCCACTCTCTTCTTACTGTCTCATACTATTGTTTTCACCTCTTTCTTCCTCTCTACATATAACTCTTCCGTCTCTTAACTTCCTCCACGCCCCTATTTTTCATCCACTCACTGCCGTGTTTTCTTTCTTTTGTACCACAGCCTGGCTCACCTCTTCATTCCACCATACTGTTCCTTGCACCCCCTTTCGTCTTCTTTTCACCCCACACATCACCTCACGTGCAGCTCAGATTTCTTCTGTCGATATCTTACACACACCTTCCATGTCCCTCTTCTGCACCAAATGTACTTACCCAATCGCTCCGCAACTTCTCTCTTATATTTTGTCCTTTTTCCATCCTCTTTCCTTCTACTTTCCTTGTATGAACTACTTCCTTCTGTCCTTCCCTTCTATTCCTCCATTTCGTTTGAACGTTGACTTTCACCACCACAATGTGGTGTTCAGAAAGTCCATTCCCCCAACCTCTATATGCTCTTGCATCCATTACACACATTCTATCATGCACACGTACATAATCAATCATTGCCCTCCGTTCATTCACCCACCCTTCTCATCACTCGCCACGTATAACTGTGGATCGTACTGTGTCTGAAGAGGGTATTGGCTATCACCAACCCCCTCCCTGCACAAATGTACACTGGAGCACTGCCATTCTCATCCACCTTTGCAGACACATCTCACTCAACAACTACTTCATCCACCTTCATCTTCCCTATTTTTCCATTCATATCTCCACTATATAACACTCTCTTTCCTTTCAAACTTTTCCATGCATGCTTCCACATTTGCCAAGAACTCTTCTTTCACTCTACTTTCACGATCTTGCGTTGGCCTATGCTCACACACACACGATCGCCCTCATTTGTAGTCCAACTTTCAGTCTTACCGACACAATCCATGAGCCAACTGATCTATACTCTCTTGTATTCTCCTTCTATCTCTTGCACGCAACAACACTCCTTCCTTTGCCCTCTCATTCTCACCTGCTCCCACGCCTATAGCCCATCAATTTACCCATTCTCCCACACTCTCACCTCACCACTTAGTCTCGATTATTCCATATACATCCACTTTTGCACCCTCAGGTACCTGGACAATCTCTCTCTCTTTCACCTCATCATTCGCACCCCTTACCTTTCATATCGCAATCCGTACCATGTCCTTTGTTCGGTCCTTGGTCGTCACCTGCCAGTCAGACCTGGCCCGAGGCTTTTTGTTCATATTTTTAATTAGATGTTTTCCGTGGAGGGGCACTAACCCTCCGCCCAACCACTTGCTGTCACGTAGGGAACACGAGTTGGTTGGTAATAAGGTTAACATCCAGAGCTGTCAATGATTTCCTGGATTCCAGGAAATCATCTGACTTGCCACTCACTGTAGAGGTACCCCAAAACAGAGTACCACGAGACTAAGTGAGTGCATGATTGCCGCCCTCACCTACCACCTGTCTTTTGTACATTGTTTTAATATCGGCATGGTTTTTATCAGTAGCAGCATTCACCACATCCACTCTTACATCTCATCACAACGACCATCACTTCTCTCTTCACCATCACCATCACGTTCACATTGATGTTGTTGTTATTGTTGATATTACTCTACCCTATAGCACATCTGAGCGTGAACTTCGTGCACTGTACGGTGGAATTACCATTGTCTTGCAATCCGCTATCGCTTTTCAGGAGGCCGGGAGGGAAGTGAAGGACGACTGTACTCGTATAACCAGGCACCGAAGTTGTCCAGCTCAGTCAGTTCAGGCACGTGAAGCTGTCCCTCTCCGCACGCAGGAGTAATATGCAAAATAAATCGCTAAGGTAGAGGGAAAATCCTAGATTAACACTCTGCCAGCTGACCAACCCCGTCCATTTTCACATAGTAGGCGTACCTTCTCGTGCTCCTTCACCCACCAGATCCCAGCCCTTCAAGCCCATTACCCATTTTTTAAACCCTCACCTCCTGCCTCTCCCAGTCCATGGATCCATGTATTCATCTACTCATCTATCAGTCAGTCCATTTATCCACCTTGCTATCCATATTCGGATGGCCTCGTCCATTTATCCAACTGTCTATCCATCCACCTATCTATCTATTTATCCACCCAATTATCCAACCATTAATCCATATATCCACCCATTTGGTCATCCATTCATCCCTGCACCATTGCATCCATTTTCCTGTCCGTTACCCACCTCTCCGTCCATTTCTGTCGATCTGTCCACATATTTATCCATCTATTTCTCCATCCATCTATCCATCTTTCAATCCACCCAGCAAGTGTAACACATAAAGCAAACAACCTGTCAAAGCATCTATCTTGGTCTTTGGTGGTGCTCTAAGCTGGTAATTATTTCGGGATTACGTATCGAGACGAGCCGAGTTGCCACGGTGCTAGTGAGGTCTTGGGCTGGCGTGGGTGTGGTGGTTGTGGTGAGGTGGGTGGTGGTTGTCGTTGTGATGAGTCGCAGGGAGGGAAGTGGTGAGGGTGGTGGTTGTGGTGGATGTGGCAGTAGTGAGGGTAGTAAATGTCGTTGTGATGATTTATAGGGAGGGATATGTGAGGGTGGTGGTTGGGATGGATTTGACTGTGGTGAAGGTGATGATGGTTGTAGTGGTTGTGATGGTTTGTAGGGACAGTTGTGGTGAGTGTGGTGGGGTAGATGTGATGGTGGCAAGGATGGTGATGGTGATGGCAGTGGTTGTGATAGTTTGTGGTGACGGTTATGGTGGTGATGGTGATGTTTTTTTGTTATATTTGTGATTGTTTTTATGAACAGTTGTGGTGAGCATGCTGGCAGCAGTGAATGTAATTGTGGTGAGTGTGGTGGTGGTGATAATTTGTAAACATGGATTAGTTGAGGATGATGGCAATAGTATTTGTGTTTATGGTTTTGGTAGGGTATTTGTGGTGGTGGTCCTGGTGGTTGTGGTTGGCAATAGTGAAATAATGGTATGGGGGTGGTGGTGGGTGAAGATGACTGTGATTGTGGTAAGGAGGATAGCGGTGGCGATGGCTGTGGTGGGTGGTGGTGGTGGTCGTCGGTAAGAGGTGGTGGTTGCCGCCGTGGTTATAGGTGGTGGTTGTGATGTGGGTGATGGTGGTGGTGGTGACGTTTGATGTGGTTGTAGTGTGGGCCATGGGGACTGTTGTCGTGAGGAAAGTTGTTACTTTATTGCTGTTCAACCCGGTCATGCCTGGCCAACCGTATATGTCGACCGAAGGTAAACAACTGTCCCAGTGGAGTCATCCCACAGGTTCGCTACACTGTTGATTTGTATGCGTCTTTGTGTGGCAGATACTGTACAATGCTCTTCAGTGAATGTTATGTATGTGGGCCTATTCTATAAGCGGGGAAGGTGTCAGGTGTGACTCCACCCAACCCATGTCTAAGCTAACTGAGAAAGGCTGGGTGATGTCCTGCTCTAAGCCTAGCCAGGTGAACTCGATCAGCTCTATTTAAGGATACCTCTGATGGGTGGATGTCAGGACGGGTCTTGTGGTATAGTGTTCTGATCGAGGTGTTGTACTGCCCTGCACATGAAATGAGTATGTACAGTAGGCGTTTCTTCACTGATAGTGTTGGATTGTCTGAGGTGAGATGTTTCTGAAGAGAGTCTGATAATGTTTGTATACTGATTGTTTTATGCCTAGTTATGTTGTGCCCCCCCCCCCTCTCTCTCTCTCATCACTGATTTATGGGTCTAGTAGGATGGTGATGACGGGGAGGTGACATGAAGAGATACACCCACACCCACATTTCCCTACACCCACCAAACCCACACTCTCTCCTTTACGTCCACAATCCTCCACAAATTTTTGCACTACACACTCAAGACATACCCGCTGCCACACTCTCCCTCCATCAAACACACATTCTCATACCTTCACTCCCCAGCACCCATTCTGCCTACATTTTCCTAAATTATCCACGTCCAATTCCCACACTCGTATTCACTTACATCAACACCATCTACACACACACACACACACACACACACACACACACACACACACACACACACACTCCGTGGATGCTGCTGGTGACGCCTCTCCGCTTTTAATTTTCGCCTCCTCATTAACTGACCGGAAAATACTGAGGCTTATCCCCGCTCAACGCCTGATCGTAAATCGAGAGAAAAAATATTAATGAGAGACACATAACTGCACCGCTTCCTCTCTCTCTCTCTCTCTCTCTCTCTCCCTGATATCAAATTCCAGCTAACATCACTGTATCACCACCAAAATAAACCTTCACCATCACTGTATCACCACCACAATACTCCTATATCATCACTGTATCACCACCACAGTACTTCTTTACCATCGCTGTATCACCACCAGAATACACCTTCACCATCACTATCACCACCACAGTACTTCATCACCCTCGTTACATCCACAGTTCACCATACATTATTCTCACCACCACTTAATCACCACAATACACCACAGTTCACCGCCCTCCATTCCACTCCACACCAATTTTCCCTACATTCCTATACCCTACATTAACTTCCCCTAACTCGGCCTAACTCCACCTAACGGCCCAAACTTACCTACGACCCTTCTGAACTCCTACCAGATGCACTCAGGATCCACTCCCACTCCGTTTTCTCTCGGTAATTGATTTTATACTAGTAGTATAGATTGGTGAAAAAGATAACTAGATCTGATGTGAGAGGTGTAAGGCTGAGAGGAAGACCACGAATAGGATGGATGGACAGTGTGAAGAGAGCGCTGGATGCGAGAGGGATGTCTGTTGAGCAAGGAAGAGTGGCTGTGCGTGACAGAAATAAATGGAGAGAAATTGTGAATGAATAAGTGATGACGCAGCCCTGAGAGGATATTCTCCCCCATTTGGTCTGATCAGCTAGTCAGGTCAGGTGCGGGTAAGGGGATGGGTCTGTAATGATGTGGCAGGGGTAAACCAGTTCTGCTGTCGGGCCCTGCTGCGGATGTCACTGATTGCATTGCCCAGTTGACCCTTGTGCGGTGTGGTGCGGTGAGGATCTGTCCGTTCTCCCCTTTGGGGCTAAGATGCGAATGAATGTGTTTGAATGGATGAGTAAATGGAGAGTGAGTCGTCCTGTCTCGGCTACCTCCCTTTCCTTGGGGGAAGCAGCCTAGGTATATAGATAGATAGATAGATAGTATCGTCCACTCAATGTAGTGCTGCCTACTTCTTCCTTCACTTTATCATTCTTTTTCCTGTGTCTTCTCTCTTCATACTTATCCCATTTTTCCTGTCACTTTTTATTACTTTTCTTTCCTTTTCAGATGGCTTAACACTTTTTATTACTTTTCTTTCCTTTTCAGGTGGCTTAACAGTGAGTGACAGGCCTAATGGTTTCCTGTAAACCAGGAAACCATCACAAAGCTGTGTGGTAATCATATAACCATTCCACATGTGCCCCCTACGTGTCAGGAATCGGTTGGCGGGGGGTTAGTGCCCCTCCCCGTAAAACAACTAACTCGGAGACAAATGGCCACCCCTTGCGGGATTATGGCATCTGGCTGTAGATAGATAGGTAGATAGATAGGTGGATGGTATTTTTTTTTTAAGATCTTTTATGTACGGTATGTTTGCAGAGAGCGAAGAATACTACATACCCAAAGTTCTGCGTTCACCTCTCCTTGTCTTTCCAGCTGAAACAAGTATAACCCATTTCTCTTAGGTAAGTTTTTGTTTATATTGTAGGAGCAGGAGGCATGGGAAGATGTTACAGTATCCTTTGTCCTTCCTGGGAAAAAGAAAATTAGTTACCCATAGGACAAACAAGTGACCGTAACTCCGTGGCTCAGGACCCTTGGTGAGTGTCCAGGGTTCGTTATATGAGGTGTAGTGAGCGTCAGTGGGTCGTAATTTAGCTATATCGGTCCCGGGCAGAGGGCGTCTAGTCATCCTGGTTTAGTCATGGGTGGTATCACGTTAGCCCTGTGCACGCCTCCCCCCCCTCTCCCCCCCCTTTCCAGCACCTCCTTCCCCCCATTCCAACACCCACTTCCCCCTTTCCAACACCTTCTCCTCCCTTTCCAATCCCCCCTCCCTTCCCCTCCCTCCCCATCAGCATCTGCCTCCTCCTCCTCCCTTTCATCATCTCCCTGACCCTCTCCCTCCCTTTCAACATCCACTTATCCCCCCCCCCCTCCCCGCTGTATACACCTCACATCTCCTCCTCTCCCCATTTCAACACTCCCTCCCTCTCCCCCATAACAATAAACCTTCCCCCTCCCCAATTTAAACACATTCCTCCCTCTCCCTCTCCCTCTTCTCAGTACCTCCCTCCCCTCTCCTCTTCCCTCTCAACACCTCCCTCTCCCTCCTCCTCTCCCATCTCAACACCTCCCTCCTTTCCCCCGGCCTTTCAAAACACCCCTCTCCTACTTTCAGCAGCTACTTCCTCCCCTTCCCCTTTCAACGTCCCATCACCCTCCCCCTTTCAACACCCCCTCCCCATACCGACGGGAGACAGGAGTTAAACAGGAGAGAGGAGGTATATGCACAGTCTCGGACAAAATTATCGATTCACTTCCTTGGGATAAACTTTACTACCATCATCCCAGCCGTAATTCGCACACCTGAGAGATAGTGTGGGGAAGCATACAGAATTGAAACGAAATAAGCCATGTAGTCATTCACACATCATTCATTCTTACGGAACCCTGGCACTCCCACTCTTACAAAACAAGTTGCACATTCATTTTTTCAAAGTTGATTTTCGTACATACGCTCATGAATAATTGTAAAATCAACAATGAGGAATGGGAAAAGAAATAACTAGTGTCTAAGATCTGCATTCATTGTAGCATAGCAGGGCTCCGTAACACTTCTTCATTAGCAATTTATTTAGGATACTATACCTTAGCATTCTTCTGTATGATATTTATAGAGTCCACCCAAGGGTCATTGGTAGACATCAGGAAGGGCATCCGGTCATAAAATGCTACACGCTCCAGTCCAAAAGTCCTCTACCCAGGGGCAACGCCTTAGCCCTTCGGGGATACATGGCGTAAAACCAGATTATTTTTTTTTATAAGCAGCATCATAGCTTATACCAATGACAAACGAAGAGGTATGGAGGTGGTGTTATTGTTGTTGTTCATGATGTTGTTGTTGTTGTTGCTGCTCTTGTTGTTGTACCCCCAGGCTTATGTCAACGTGAACCCAGTGGCCTGCAGACTGAAGCTTGCCTTATCTGCAATTCATCATCATCCTTCTGGGGGATAGGGAGGGACCTTAGGGACGTTTGTATAAGTGTCCAGTAGAGTCACTTGTTTATATTGATGCCACCCCGTGAAGGCGTCCCTCCCGACCACGAGATATAGGTGTACTGAAATACGCTGAAACAATCGCTATGGAACAGATGCTACAGAATTACCAAAGCCGTTTAGTAAACTACCCCAATTCGAGCCCTCCCGCAGTAATCCAGATCTTTTAGTAAAGGAAAGCGCCTTTTTTTTTTTTTTTTTTTTTTTTTTTTTTTTTTTTTACTATCATTATTTTCTCGTAGCTCCTTTCGCATCACTCTCATTGCACGATAACTATTCTCTCCACATCAGACAATGACCGCGGCGTTCTTGCTCTCTCTCTCTCTCTCTCTCTCTCTCTCTCTCTCTCACCTACTTAGCCCTTTTTCTTTTCCTTGAATTTCCACACACACTCTTCCTTCCACTACCCAGGACCATCTTAAAGCAATTTCAGGAGGCGCTTCTCCCCGCCGCATCCATTCACACCGACAGATTACCCCGGCCAGGAAGCGAACCACTTACCCACCAGGGCACGTTGCCGCCGTTTAAACAGACTGTGCTCAGACCGCCACTTAGAAGTAAGGCCGAGGTTCCTGACTCAACACTCCCAGCCTCCACCAACTCTATAACCTGCTTCTGATGGCGCTAACCACTCAGAGTTTGCCGCATTATAAACCGTGGGTACCTGCAATGCGGACAAATCTGCGTAATTTTTTGCATGCATTTTTACCTGCTATTTCAGACACAAGATGTATGATAGGGCAGCTTCCCCTCTTGCTGTTGTTGCTGTTGGAGAAGAATTTTATATATCCCTTCTTTCTTTCTGGCTAAATTCAGTTCCATGATCACATTTTGTATTACCCTCCCAGCTAATCCAGCCCACCTCTGTACACCCACAGCATCCAAACTCTTCCCCCACCCACCCACACTAGACACACCTGCTCCCATTCAATCACCGCATGCCATCCACCACCACCCCAGCCTCTCCCCGTAATAGACGTGACCCGATGCGACCTATATTAACCCTGTTTCTTAGAGTCATGGTGCCATGAATTGTACAAATGGAATAACTACAACATAGACATATTTGGAAAAGCTGTTATTTTGTGATATGCTCGTACCAGGGAGTCCAGGTCTAGCCGAAATTTTTGTATCTTCCAGTAAACAGCTTTTCCAGATGTGGGCATAACTCTGCCATTTGTATTAACCATAATATCATAATTCCAGCCCATCTCGCCCACTCCTTTCCATCCAGTCAACCCAGTACTGATGTGATGTATTCAGTAATCCTTAATGTTTTCACATCAAGCCAATATGTGTCCTAAATTCGTCGTGGCCCACCAACCATTCCCAGCATATCCCGCCGACCCGTGTATCCCTAACCTTCTCAAGATTTTATTCTCGTCTACTCTGAATCCTTTCTAATACTTCCTTATCATCCTTTTAACTTGTATGTTACATTTTCATCTGTGCTTGTACAGGTTTCTAAATGCGCACTCAGTCATGTTCACTCAGTTGTACGTTGTAAGATAAGTTTGAACCACTTCTTATCTTGCAGATAATTAATAGCTTCTCAAAACATTGCAACAGGCGCGTCCAGCACTGATATAAGCTTAGGTTATAATTCTTCATGTACTTGCATGCCCAAGCCAGATTATATATATATATATATATATATATATATATATATATATATATATATATATATATCCCTAGGCTGCTTCCCCCAAGGAAAGGGAGGTAGCCGAGACAGGACGACTCACTCTCCATTTACTCATCCATTCAAACACATTTATTCGCATCTTAGCCCCAAAGGGGAGAACGGACAGATCCTCACCGCACCACACCGCACAAGGGTCAACTGCACAATGCAATCAGTGACATCCGCAGCAGGGCCCGACAGCAGAACTGGTTTACCCCTGCCAGATCATAATACAGATAGCTAAATAAATTGTGTGAGTGAGAACATACTCGAAAAACCTTTACAGTCCTCAGTGTTGGGGAAGTTGCAGCCACTCATAGCATTAATGTATGTGTACAACAAATTGAAGGACCGTTACAGTATTAAATGGAAATGAGTTATTAATCATTAGCTATTCGTCAATGAAGCCTGCATACGTCACGACAATTGCTCATAAATGTATGACTTAATTCTTGTAGGCAAATCTTGTCAGCTAGTTAAAAGCATCAATTATAACTGTTACGCTTAAACGTTTTGTGAGTGTATAACTGTGCCTGAATTGCCCTCATCTTAGTTGATTTAAATTATTTAAAATAAAAAAGAATAAACTAAATATTTCCTCACTAGCTCCAAGTGGTTAATTTCGCAGGCTGTGACATATACTCGGAAGCCGGTACGAGAATATAAAAAACAAGCCTCACGGAAAGCACGGTTGAATTTCCCACGAGAAAACAAAGTGCACGAGATTAGGTTTGCCAGCACTAACTTCAGCCGTGTTCCAGTCCCGCTAGTTTAGTTCTACAAGCCTAAAAACCCCTTGTGTAATTTATTCTTGCTACCACCAGACGATTTTACTCAGCTCAGGGGAAACCTTTGGAGGGGTTAGGGAGAGCCTGCATTAACCCCTGCACCATCTATCATTCCTTGTTTGGGTAAAATCGTCTGGCAGTAGCAAAATTGAAATATACGCCGTGGGACTGAAGGGGTAAGTTTTGCAGCACCATGTTAAAGCTTCTCGCAGTTTGAGCCATTTACTCCTTTTTAAACCTTCTACAGTAGAACGTCTTTATTTTTTTATTTGTTTAGTGGGTAATTAAGGCTCTCCACCCGGATTGAGCCAGTGTAGGTTTATATCCAAGTGGTGGTTGGGGTTTATTGCTCACGTAACGCCACTCAGGGATATGTGAGGCTGGTCACTCATCTTAAATGTCAGGACCAACTTGCCTAGCCCCGGGCTCCTACGCTTCTCATGGGGCAACACAGGATTAGATGATGATGTTATTCTTCCTACCATAAACGATTTCATTCAGCTGAGGGGAGTTAATGAAGTTCAGTCTGACTCCTCCAGTTCTAAAGTTTAATCAGGCATAATAATATATGGTAAAGCAACATCAGTATAGTGTATAAAGACGTTCTCGGTTTGAAGGGGCTATGTTGGAGTGTCTTGTAGGTTGGATGAAATCGTATGTCGGTAGGAAAGGAAAATAATGGCGCGTAGTATTAAAAAAGGTAAAAAATTATAGAGATTTCAGGCAGTGATCTGGATGTAGAATAGAAAAGATTTATAAATGCAATAAGAGGAGAACCCACTGGCTGCAAATTACTAACGTTGTACCTCACTGGGCCAACGCCACACGAATGTACTGATCCCAGAGACACATGTTATATTTAAAAAAAAAAAAAAATGAAAATAAAAAATATATAAAACAGTATCTTGATCAAGAATTAGGAAGTTTACATTTCTTTTTGGCCAAAGTCAGATGGCTTTCTTTAGCCAGGAGAATTGTTGCTGTTGCGGCGTCAGTTTTTTTAGTCAGTTTATAACATTCACCATAGAGAAACCTTGGGAGACTATCGACGACACGAGAGACATTAAGGCAGACAGGCATTATTTGCTTAGTTCCAGTACTCCCCAGAATGCGACTCGAAAAGCTGGGGTGTTGGGAAAGGTGTAGGAGTGGAGGAGACTGGTAGTGCGGGTTTATGGGAGCTGTGGGGGCTATGTTGAGACTGGCACATGGAGATTACACCATTGTGTGTTGTAATGTCGTAGCCTAATTCACTCATTCACTCACTCTTTATCTATATATCTACCTGTCTATCTATATCTATCTATCTGTTCATCTATCTATCTATATATGTATATATTCAAGATACGAGTATATATACAGCATATTTGTGTACACGGCATAGTCGATGTCTAAAGAAGGAAGTCATATTAAATATAAGCAGAAATTCAGGCAGTATTGTCAAACACATCTCCACTATCAACAGCATCGTAGAAAAAAAAAAAAATTACGATACTGGCAGCTACATTGGCTGGTCTTCACAATTTCACCTTGTTAGGGAAGATTAGGTGGAGGGAGTGCGACCAGCCGGTGTTCGCGTCGTTATTAACTTCCCTGTTGCCTTCACTTCTTGGCCGGGACCAGTTGGCTTCCTAGGTCCTCAGTTGGATATAATTAGCTGGAGCTTTCGCAGTCTCTCCCACCCCCTCCCAACCCGTCGAGAGAGAGAGAGAGAGTCACTGGCAAATTAGCAAGGGGAGTATAGGTGTTAAAAAATTTTATGTGCTGTAAAAGACAGTGCTGTTTTCTTTCATTCACCTTACATTCATGCCTCATACTTCCTAACCTCACACTATCACACTTCATATCGCCATTTCACACACTACCACACCATTCATTGCTTAAAGTTCAGACATACATAACACTGCCAAACTTCCCATTGTTTTCCCCTCACATTGCCATACTTCACACTGCCACATCACAGACTGCTGCACCTCACACTGTCACATTCCACATGGTCATTCCACACAGCATAACACCAAACACTGCCATATTCATGTCACACACTGGAATATCATGCACATACCTCACACTGTCAAACATCACACTGCCATACTATACATATAACTGAAGCTGCCATACTTCACACTGTATTTCTACGGACTGTCACACCACACACTGTAATTTCGTACACTGACAGTCTAATCACACACTACCACGCCACACACTACAGCCCCACCCATTGCCATACCTTCGCACTGCTGCATCTAATACAATTACATCACACACTGCCCATCTTCACGCTGTTATACCACACGCTACCACGTCGTACACAATCCTCCCATCACACATTATCACACCACACAGCACCACCGCACACACAGCACCACCGCACACACACAGCCATGTCATACACTAGCCATACACTGCCATGCCAGAAACATCTACACTAACCATTATCACACCAAATACTACTACAGTATACCTAACATTGCCACACCACACCATACATTACCTTACATCATATCACCACATTACCTTACATCATATCATCAGACCCTACCGCACCACACACTACCAGACCTCGCACTTCCACACCTCGCAATACCACACGTTACACTACTACCGTTACACAGTGACACAGTGATACACGTGCGTCTCACATTGCAGTGTCACATCTGTTTAATATTATGGTGCATTTTTCACTTTACATTTGCTTTCTTCAGATTTTGTTCATCGTAGGAGACACTACGACTGGGGAGAGAGTGGATATACTTTTCATTAACGAGTTCCCTACTAGAGGTGAATGAAACTGATGGATAGAATCGTCTTGTTGTAGTCAGAATAAGATTATCAAGTAAGCGGTAGGGTACATAATGTTGACGATGGACAAAGCGTGTGGTAATAACACTAGCAATGTTAGGCGGGAATGAGCAATATATGCAGCACTACTTCAGTAAGAGAAGAGATTTCCTGACTTGCGTTAGATTGTCTGGGTGTAATCGGAGTGAAATACCTTAGGGCCGTCCTGCCTGCAAAGCGTTATTTTGATGTTTCATGCTTATCTGGACGTAAACACAGCGACTGCAGGCTGAACTTGCGTCCGCTCCCACTTTTCATCCTCCTTTCGGGGCATTTGAAGTTGATGGACTTTTGTTATTGTCGTTTTTGTTGTTTTTTGGTGACGATGTTTTTGTTGTTTCTGCTTAATCCCGGTCTGTCTCTGGCCGAACAGACCGGTCGAACACAGGTACACTGGGTCACAAAAGTATCGGTGCACAACATACGTGAAACATTTGGGACCACAGAACGAAGGTCACTGAAATATTAGCATCCGACCTACCACACGTTGATGGCCCTGATGTCGGGAGGTGTCATGTATCGCCAACTAGCAATATCCTCTTGCAAACATACAGCAAATTTAATGTTTATATAGACAGACACTGATGATACACAATGAGACGTTGGTAATGTCAGCAGTTGTTCGAACCTTTTCGGTAGGCATCGCACCCCCTGTGCTCCGATACTTTTGTGATCCATAGTACAATATAGTGCTGTATATACACCGTGTAGGGATCCTGCGCCCCCTGTTGGTAGACAACTCCTCACCAGGGTCGGACCAGATTCCTTCCCACGGCGAGGTGCGGAGTAACATGAGGAGGTTTGGCTCCCAGGTGGATGTCGCAGCTGCTCTACCCAGGGTGCACAGTGCCACCACGTGTAGGTTCCTCGTCAGCACCAATGAGGGACGTTTGTTTGACTGGGAAACGAAGCCGCCGGGTTATATCGGCTGCACCACACATGGCGATGCTCCTCTGTATCACCTAATCACGTTTAACATGAAGGAACATACAACACAACGCAGTACTGAACGTGGCAACAGCAGTGACGCAGGTAGGGCGAGAATCTGCTCCCACCTGGTACATAATTAATATGCAACACGTGTGAACAGTAGCGACGCCACTCGACACCACACCACACCACGGCACCTCATGCCACACTGTGCCATGTCACCCCACGCCACACAGTGCCATGTCACACTAAGCTTTCCAACCCCATGTCACACTATGTCATGTCACCACGCCTCGCCATTCCACATCACACTGTACCATGTCATATCACTCCTTGCCACCCCACGCCACACCATGCCATGTCATACCACGCCACGTCATCCCACGCCACACTATGCCATGTCATACCACGCCTCGCCGCCTCACACCACACCGTGCGTCGTCACCCCATGCTGTACTGTCCCACACCATGCCACGCCACACGACGCCTGCTGCTCTCACCTGTGTATGGTCGCGTTTTCACAAATAAGTTTAAAAGTATATTAAAACTCATCCACCTAGGACTCACTCTCAGCAGAATAAAATAATCTAGAGTCAGCTGAAATACAAACCTAGATTTTTGTAAGACCAAGACCAGGTTAGCACTCTGGCTACTGGGACCCACGCATAGCAGAAGGGACATCAGGTGTCAGCAGGAATACATCAGTAGAGTTGTACCGGCCATGAGAGAGTTCACTTTTACTTCGTGTTTTTCCAAGTGTTTTGTTCCAGCTAACCCCAGAGAATTGTGTCCATTGGAGGTTTAGTGTGTTAGTGTTGTCACCTTCAACATCCCGTCGTCTTTGTTCTTTCCCGTCGCTTCTGTAATATTTGTGCCATTGTATTTTAGTTGGCTGAGGTTTAAATATTCACGTGTCCCTATTCTTGATTGGCTTTCTGCGTATGATCGTGTCCCTGCAGTATATTTCGAAGCCACAGTGATCCCTCAGTAGCGTTGTCGTGTGTGTGTGTGTGTGTGTGTGTGTGTGTGTTAAAAATAAATCAGACTTTTTCAGTCTCATTTAGACCAAACTTGGTGGGTGGACTGAGGGTCAGCCCATGGGTTGACATATTGTGTTAGAGAACAGTAACTCGAAGTTTAAGGTCACACGATGAGGTCAAATTAAATATTTAATTCGATTTGGTCCAGACTAAGTGAAAGGACTGAGATGCGTTCAAGGACGAACAGATTTTATTTTGAGAACAACAGGCCAAAGTCAAGGTCACAGGGCAAAGACAACTCAGTCTTGATCCGATCTGAACCACACTTGACGGGAGGGTTGAGAGGCAGGCATGGATGAAGTTATTCGATTTGAGTCATGGTCACGGGGCAATGCCAAATGTGTGGTCCTTAGTTTAACAGTTGGAGGCGGGTGTTGCAGTCAGACAGTTGCTTCCTGTACTGTAACTAGTACAATCATACCCTAATATGAAGTCCCATGCATGATAAAACCTGTTCCCTGGATTGAGAGTGGTAGCCGTAATTAACTTCTCCACACGGTGATCTCATACTGTGAGGAACACATGTCTGCAGTGAGAATTCTTAATGCAAAAACTGAAGTGTTTTGATGGCTATGTCAGTGTTTGTCAGAATATCCATATTATAGTTATGAATCGACAAAGTGAGAACATATGCATAAACAGTATATGAAATTATTTGCTACCAACATCCACTTTATGTTTGCTACGACTCAGGTTTCACACACTGGACTAGGGGCACACACACACACACACACACACACACACACACACACACACACAGACACACACACAGACACACACACACACACACACACACACACACACACACACATATATATATATATATATATATATATATATATATATATACCAGTTTACACCTGACAATGATGTCTCATCACTGACCCCAACGCCTGAGGCCAGACCGAGCTAATTAGAAAAGCAGGGAGGAGAAGGAGAGGTAGAGAGTGAGGTGGAGGGACAGGTAAGATTGGGTTTGGGTGTGGAGAGGTTGGAAGGAGGGATAGACGGAGAATACAGAGGAGGAGGAGAAAGTATGTGGACGGAAGAAGGAGAGGCAGAACAAGAATAAAATGCAGAGGAGAAGCAGAGATATATCAAGAATGAGGAGGAGGTATATAAGGTAGAAGAGGGTATGAGGATGGGGTAATTGAAAGAAAGAACTGTAATAATAAGGACCTGGATACAACATTGACTATTGTCGGTCATGTTCGTATTCTGGTGGAAGGTTAGGACTCAGCAACAACTGACTGTCTGCCTCAACCCTCTCATTGCCGGGATAACAATAGAAATTTGATCTACTGTAGTAGTGGTGAAACTGAACACAACCGTCTAGAGGTCAGAAGAACCAACTACTCGTAAAATATTAGGTCGTCATAGTGAAAGGGAGAAGATCTCGTATTCTCGTGGGTTGAGGAGGTTCCCTAACACCTCTTCCTCAGCGATTTATTTTTGGACTCTGGTAGATGAGATAATTTTATACCTTATTTATGCAAAGCGATACTGGAATGATTTAAACGACACAGAAGATGGTAAAGTATAATAAAAATAAATCGCTACGGAACAGGTGTTAGGGAGCTTTCTAAACCGACGAGAATGGGGGCCAAGGATAGGGCTGGGAATGCTTTTTTTTTTTTTAATTTATTTATTTATTTTTTATTTTTTGGCCGATACGGGAAATGCAGTTTTGGGATTGATTGTTGACTGGAGCACTCACAGCAGCAATCTCTGTGTTAATGAATGGCTAATACCAATAATTTTGTCATTTCTGGCACACAGGCAGTCCAGGGAGGGGAGACCAGGGGAGAGAATGAACGCAGCGAATCCACCTTAAAGTGTACCTACAAGGGGAAAGAGTGAGTGAAACTCAAGGTGATGAACAAAAAGAATTCCAAATTTTTATAATGAAAACGTTTAAGACTGTAATAATGATGAAAATTAATAGTAATAATAATAATAATAATAAAAATAATAATAATAATAGTAATAACATAATTATAATAATAACAACGATGATGATGGTGACAGTAATAATTTTCGTTTCATTCATCATCCAATCCTACGTTGCCCCATGAGGAGCGTAGGAGCCCGGGGCTAGGCAAGTTGGTCCTGACATTTAAGATGCGAGTGACCAGCCTCACTCATCCCTGAGTGGCATTACGTGAGCAGTAAACCCCAACCACCCCTTGAATATAAACCTTTACTGGCTCAACCCGTTTGGAGCTCCGTAATTACCCACTAAACCACTAGGCGCCAAAATTTGGTTATATGGTAACCACCCAGCGTACTAAATGGTTTCCTGATGTACAGGAAACCATTTGGCTTGTCACTCATTGTAGAGTCACCCACAGGCAGAAGGATGAGGAAAGAATAAAGGAAAGACAGAAGAGGGAGTATAAAGTCGCCCGTAGGCAGAAGGACAAGTTCAAAGTTCAAGTTCAAATAATTTATTTCCATAAAATATGGTTATTCTTACAAATCGGTATACAAAGTCAAAGACAAAAATAGTCATGTCATATTCGATACATGATAATATCAACTACAAATCACTTAAAATTAACTTCCTAAGTTTAGATTTAAAAACATGTAAGCTTCCGGAATTAGTGATATCAGTAGGTAAATCATTCCACAGTTTGGGTCCTAGTATGGTGATGGCTCTGGCACCAGAGTTTGTTCTGGCTCTTGGCACAAAAAGGTTATTTCGCTGTCTTGTACTAGCTGTGTTTTCACTGACAGTGGACAACTTTAGATACCACTCAGGATAAAAACCATTTACAGCCATATAAACAGTGGTACATCTGTCAAAAATATGTTTATCTTTAATCTTTAACCACTTTAATTCCTTTATGATAGGGGTTACATGGTCATACTTTCTTGCACCCCCAATAGCTACTTTAGCTGCAAAATTTTGTAATTTCTGAACTTGGTGAAGTAAGGTATCATTTGTCGTACCCCATATACCTATACAGTAATTTATTATGCTAAGAACTAGAGATTGTACAACAATTTTTCGAGTTGATTTATCAAAGTTTTCACTTTTTTGATTTATGAACATAAGTGTTCCCATGACTTTCTTACTTAATTCATTAATATGCACATCAAAAAGCATATATCTGTCGATGCAGACACCTAGATTTTTTACACTAGTGCTCGGGTAAATGTGTTCGCCAGAACAATTTATGACAAATTTAAATGCTGAGCCAGTCTTGCATTTTGCTGAGGCATGAACACTGAGGTGTGTGATTGTAGAGTCTAGAGTTCGTGAGGAATACAGAGGAAAGAATGAAGGAAAGAAAGACAGAAGAGGATGGAAGGAAAGAAAGATGGAGGAGAGGAAAGGCCAGACACCCGAGAGCAGCTCTACATCGAGTGAGTGGATGATGAGCGCCCCCACCTACCACAAAGTAATAATAATAATAATAATGATAATAATAATAATAATAATAATGGTAATGATGATGGTGATGATTATAAACGTCAAGTTTAGGGCATTTACTTCATAACAGTATAAAAGAACTTAATAATATGAAAGAATGTACAATGCTATCAGAGTTGCTGTATAATACAGTAATCCATTACAGTATATTACTGACTGCAGCGTTACCTAGGAGGAACTTTCATCTGACAGATCATCATCTTTACTTTTTTTTATTTTTTACACTATCAGAAAACATGAGGAAATGGAGAGAAGAAGAATTTCACGAGTCATGCCAATGAAACCGCTGTTAAATCGTAATATGATGTACGGCAGGGTGTCCAGACCAACTGCATTACTTGATATTTTTATAAACAGATGCGTAAGACTGTGGGAAGTATTCTCGTGTGGTTAGGAAGCTTAGTAACACTTCTTGCTTACCGATTTATTTTTTATTCTTCTTCGTTACTATATTCTTATATTCTTGTCTGTTATTCATGCAATATACTGTATGTCGGCAAGAAAAAAGATATAAGATGCAAAAAGGAGGATATTGATGGGTATTTTGGAAACTAAATCGTTAAGGAAGAATTGTTACGGAGCCTCCTTACCCGACGAGTATACGGACCTGTATTACAACGAATAGATCTGGCAGGAAGTAAACGAATGTAAACATGGGAAAATTACAAGTATACACATGAACAGCCTGATAACTAATACCATTATGGGTTTACCTCCTCTCACTTTACGGGTATACATTATTATCTTCAGTATAACGTCGATGTTAGAAAGAGAGGGAGAGAGAGAGAGAGAGAGTACTGGAGATGAAAAATATAATTCAGATCTATCCCTAAGGCCCGCATTCTCGTCGCTTGAGAAGGCTCCCAAGCACCTCTTGCTTAGCGATTTATATTTAGATATGTGTGGATAATATTCTTTAGTTTGCTATTTTTGCAGACCATGACGATATTAGAAAGAATTATGTAAGGCAGAGGAGGACAGTAAGGTGTATTAAGCAAAATAAATCGCTCAGGAAGAGGTGTCAGGGAGCTTCCTTACCCGACATCACTACGAACCTAAGATGCTAAACTGCCAGCTCTCGTGACCAGACAGGAAACACAAGGGCAATTGATGCTTGCAATTTAGGCAAGTTATTGATCAGAATTTGTTTCCCTTATTTCCATCAGTTTAAGCCAACAAGAATAGTATGCACATTTTCGTTAGGTTAGGACACACCCTGTCATCTCCTCCTTATGAGTTTATTTTTGCATGTGGTGCAGTTGCGGACGTGAATATCGTTCCAGTTTTTAATTTAACAATTATGAAACTCGTGCACAGTATTCTGAATAGCTTTTGAA
This sequence comes from Coenobita brevimanus, assembly GCF_032717465.1. NCBI lineage: Eukaryota > Metazoa > Arthropoda > Malacostraca > Decapoda > Coenobitidae > Coenobita > Coenobita brevimanus. Next base: position 18,070,662 of record NC_136954.1, read on the forward strand.
TTCCGTAGATCCCAGCTCCTTGTTTCAAAAGCCACTGTTCACTCTCTCGTTATGTATCGTTATGCAGTAGATCGAGGTTTATGTCGGCAACTGTACACTAGAGGAAGTTCTGCGCTTCGCCCACAACTTCGAACCACTGACTGTCTGAGAGGTGACAGCAAGGTAGGCCCAGACACTCGCCTCTGTGGTACTTTCCTGTATAGTACTGTGTGAGTGAGATGGGGACGGAAGAGAGAAAGGCGTCATCATCTCCTCCAATCCTCCTTCTCCCATAACCTCATCCCTCTCACAGATACCAAATAAGTGAGTACCAGTCTACTGCTTGGCTATCACGCGTCTTTCATTTAGAGCTTCGAATTGGCAGGGGAGTTTTCATACGTCCATATAATTGCTCTTGTATATATATTACTTTTGCAGTGTTTGTCCATATACGGTAAAGATGAAGATAGCATGAAAGAGGACAGTAATGTGAAATATACAGTATATGTGAACTGGAAAGAAAGGGACTCTGGAAAGCTTTCTTAACTGACGATAATTTGACTTGAGCTGGACCACATTCTTAAGGTCGGCAGTGCTGCCTCGAAATGACGCCGGCGGCTGGTGTGTGTCGTTTTGATGTTTTATATTTTTATTTTTTACCTCACAAGACGTCGATAGGTGTTCACAATGGGTGTACATCAGTGGTAAGCATCTCTGACCCTCACACTTCCTAAGCGACTTATTGATACACCTTGCTGTCCTCTTATGTGTTGCGTAAATCATTCTAATATCACCATACACTGAATCAGTAACTACAAAACGATATTAACCAGCCTCATCCAAGCATAAATTGGCAAGGAAGAGGTGTTAGGGAGCTTCCTAAACCACTGAGAATACGAACCCCTAAATATATATAGATGGTGTTGCACTTGTGACTGTTGTAGCCTTCAGTAGTATAATTATTGAGGTTAAGATGGAGGGATGGAGAGGTATATGAGAGAGGGAGGTGTGAACTGGGACGAGGGCAGCGAAATGGTGGGGGACAGGGCGACATAACGATTTGTTTCTGACCACCCCTTACGGGATTGAGTCGTCTGGCAATAGATAGATAGATAGAAGAATTCCAGTGTGAGTTGAGCACAGAGTCCGGATTCACAGCCAGACGTACGATCAGTTCACTATTGTATCTTACATTAATTTTGTTTCTGTAGGATGGATAGTAAGAGCAGTGAGTGCAGTATCTCGCCACACCATTCGTTCTTTGTACGAGTTATGACAGAGAAATGTGTGTGTGTGTGTGTGTGTGTGTGTGTGTGTGTGTGTGTGTGTGTGTGTGTGTGAGAGAGAGAGAGAGAGAGAGAGAGAGAGAGAGAGAGAGAATGGAAGATTGTGAGTTAGGGAGTGAGAATCCAGGCCCATTCAGTAGGTAACAGTCGTACCTGTGAGATTTCGAAACAACTCTTTCTCACTGATTTATTTTGCCTCTTTACTCTGTTTATAGCCTGTCCTTTAGTATGTTATTGATGCAAACTGGATCGCTATTAAAAGCTAAATAAATAACATTAATGACAATACTAACGTGAATACACGCTACAAATAAATCACCGTGAAAGAAGCGCCATGAAGTCTCCTATGCGATCGAGAACACAGTGAAACCTTTTATGAAACCTCGTAACTGTCATGGTTTTCGCAGGTTTCCCAGGTGTGACTGGGACGGAAGACGAGTGCATAATGATCCAGCCAACCATTTCCTTGAACACACACACACACACACACACACACACACACACACACACACACACACACACACACACACACACACACGGGAATAATAGTTAGGAGGAAAGAGGTAATAGGCTCTTTTATAATTTAGAGAAGTATAAGTTGTTTGTTTGCTGTTACCGTGGACTAAATTAAGTCGTCCGTCGGACGTTAAAAAATAAGACGAAGTTCTTTATCCTCAGTCAAAACGTTGATAGTGATAGATATTAATATTTCTGCTGTCCTTGGGTTTGTCTTGGGGATAGTAAAATACGTCTGTCATTAACCGAAAATGGATAGTCGGCGGTTTTCAGCAAAAAATAAATAAATAAATGAAAATTATTTTCAGTATTATCCTTGCACACTTTTGATCCAGTGTCTTGTGTGATATCTAGACTTTTTTTTTTTTTTTTTAGGAAGAACAAGAGACATGTGAAGATTGTGCACTCTTCCCGTTGTCATTTCAGCAAAGGAAAGAAACATAAAGGTTACCTGCAATATTTCTCTCGTCACTAAGATCTGGGTTTGCATAAAGAACAGATGTTGAAAAGGTTCTGCACTCTCGTTGTCCTTCATACGAAAAACAAGTCAGTTTCTTGGGAGGAAATCAATCATAAGTTTGATTGTGAATCTGGGCCTTGCTTTGTTTGCATCTCAACAATAACCCCCCCCCCACAAAAAAAAAAAAAACGACAACACGGTGAGCCCCACAGGGGATAAATGGAGCGCATGAAGCATTCCATGGCAATCTGTGTAATATTGTTTATTAATGATTCTCATTGGTGTTCCACCAAACACGACAGTGGATGCTGTGAAACTAAGAAGTGAAATGATATGTTGGTTGGAATCTCAACCTCTCTCATGGTCGGGACTGCTATGCAGCATTCCATTACAGCGGCGCGCGAGACTTTGGGGCCAGAGTATCAATATTGTCAGCATTTACCCTTCCACAGTCGGGACAGATTTAACATTCTGTTCCAGTTAAATCCAGACGATGTTATTTGACAGTGAGTCATCGGACCTAAGTGTGTTAAAAGAAATGCAACTACTCTGAAAGCGGTCTTATATACAAATAATGTATATGAGACTGCGCTTCCCCATTGTAATTATTGATAACACCGAGGACTAACGTACACAGCATTCCTCCTCCTCTTCCCTCCATCTCCCAGCTCTCTTCCCCCTCCCGTCACGAGCCAGCCAGATAAGACATCGACACGACAATGTACCACCCCACATCTTGTCCTTCCCAGCCCTCCATCTCCCCACTCCTTCTTTCTCGCCTCTTTCTCGTCTCATTCGTCTCTGCTTATCGTGTTCTCCTTCTTCCATCCATATTTTTTTTTCACACACCCTCTCACTTTATTTTTCTGCCTCCTGCCTCTCTATGTCAGTCTCCCTTTACCCTCTCTTCTCAGTTTTCATCTTCCTTTTCCTCCCACACCTCCTCTACTCCCTTTTTCCCTCACTCCTGACAACTACTCTCCTCCTCCTCCTTCTCCTCTCCCAAACTAACACATCCTCTCTACCAACCCCTTCATCCTTCCTCCCCTCACTCCTCGTACTCCCCCTGCTTCACACCTTCTCCTTCCTTCCTTCCCTTCCTTCCTCACTCCTCTTCTCTCCCTCCCTACCCCTCCCATCCTGACACCTCTCTTCTCCCCTCCCTTTCTCCATTCCCCCATCTTCTCTTCAACATTTCTCTTTTCCATTACACCCCGCCTCCCCTCCCCTCTTGCACTTTGTTTTCCTCCACCTGCGCCTTTCCCTCTTACCTTTCCTTCCCCTCCCAACTTTTCCTCTCCCCTCACCGTTCCTCTCATTCCCTCTCTTTCTTTCTTCTCCCCCTCGTCTTTCTTATCTCTCTCTCCCCCATCATAAATCTCCCCTTTACTCTTCCTCACAACTCATCTCTCCCTTACCCTCCCTCTTCCCCTCTCCCCTTCTCTTACTTCTCTACTCCTCCCCCCACCTCATTCTTCTTTCCCTCTGTCCCCTCCTCTTCCTCCACTCACCTCCTCTTCCTCCTTTCCCCTCCTCTTCCTTGTCATCCTTCTGTACCCCTTTCCCCTCCCCTTCCTCGTCTCCCCCCTTCCCCCTTGCCCCACTTGTTCCTCCTCTGCCCTTCTCTTCCTCCTCTCCCTCCCCTCTTCCTTCCTCTTCCTCCTTTCCCCCCTGTCTCCTCTCCCCCTCATCCCTTCCTCTTCCTCCTCTCCCCTCCCCCCTCTCTCCTCCTCTCACTCCCTCCTTTTTTCTCCTCCTCTCACAACCTCTCCCTCACTGTCATCTCCTCCTCTCTTCACCCCGAAATGTTGTTTCTCCGGGGTCCCCCTCCTCGCTTCTCTATCTTTCTCAGCCTCAGTAGTCTTTGCCCTCTCTCACACCTTCCCTCCCTCCTCCCCTGACACACCTTGTTTCTTGTTTCCCTCTCACTCTCCTCCTCTCTCCCTCCTTGTCACTCCTTCCCACCTCCTCTTCACGCCTCTCCCTCTCACTCCTCCTCTCCTCCTTCTCACCTCCTTCCCTACCTTATACAAAGGAATAAAAAAGTGAAAGCAAACAGAAACAGACCTTATGGTTCTTTCGAGGCTGCTTGTTACAGAGTAGACTATGACTACAAGATCTAACTCTACATGCTGAAAAAGATAAGGACAGTACAGCAAGAAGGCTTCCACCTTCAAACCCTCAAGGAAAAAGTGAGAGAAAATCACTATGCAGCATGGAAAAACTGACATGGGAATTTCACAGGAAATACTAGAAAGGAAAAGTTACATTCTGTAAATACTTTATTTATAAGCTTACCAGTTTGAATAACTCTGAAGTGATCAAATATACGAATAACTAACGCATGCATGACTTTTATGAACGGGTACGTTAGAGCATTAACGGGGCGTCTGTAGACATGATATAGAAATTGCACAGTGCACAGTGTGCATGTTCAGGGGTGGCAGCCTTGCCTGGCGCTTTTAAGGTAGGCAGCAGCTTTCAATCAGGCCCCAGCTCCGTTCACTCCACTGAGACCAGGGACTCTACCATGTGGGACAAGTACACTTGTAAGTCACCTCCTGAAGTAGTGACCCATAGTACATTTAAAAAAATCCCGATGGTGGTCACTTGGTTAACAGTGGGTCCCTCAGTGATCCACAGCCCATCACAGGTCGAAAGTAAGAGTAGAAGTGACCGTTAACTCAGGGATATCTGTGCACATCCTAATCTGTACTTATATTACTTTTTTTGCAGCTTGAATTAATATGTAAAATATATAATGACGTGACGCTGACGGTATGCACGGGGACGTTATATGTTTACTGAAAGTGTCTTGTAGACAAAAGGGGAATGAACTTACACTAAGTAGGCTGGGTAGAAGTAAGTTTATTCAGACAGAAAAAGAGCCAGCTGAAGATCTTCATGTGCAAATCACTCTGTCTATATTGTTTTTGAATGTCTTAATTGAGATACTGTTCACGGTATCTTGAGGGTACCTTCCTCACTCCCTCCTCTCTCTCCTACTTCACACTTCTCTCTACTCTTCACCTTCCACTCCTACTTTCACATCTCATCTTCTCCCACCCTCCCTCCTCCCTCCTCATACTCTTTCTCCCTTCCCTCTTCCCTGCTCTCGTTCTTCTCCCCCTCTCCCCTCCTCAGTTCTCCTCCTCCTTCATCCTCTTACTCTTCTCCCTCTCTCTTCTCACTTCTCCATCTCCTCAGTTCTCCCACCTTCTCCGCCCCCTCACTTCCTCTCCCACTTCCCTTCCTCGTGTTCCCCTCCCTGTCTCTCCACACCTCCCTCCTTCTTCACCCTCTCTTACACCCATCTTTCAGGTAGATTGTATAGAATAAGATTTCCTTTCCTTCTTTCCCTATGAATTTCTCCAGGACAGGTTTTCCATGCTAGATGGTGGCTTTGCACGCTATTTCCTGACGGCTTCAGCTGGAGGTTTTGGGGGGAGGCTACCTACTTTTCTGTCATCATTGTCTTTAGTTGATAGAATAGTTTTGTTATTTACCAGCCACGATAACTTTGTGCTCCTCTTTTGTACTCTTCCTCCTCTACTCCTCTTCCTCCTCTTCACCTTCTCCCCTTCATAACACGCTTCCCCCACTATCCCCATCACTTCTCTTTCTCGTTCTCTCTTCCCCCATTCTTGTTCTCCTTTTCCCACCCTCACTCCTCTCCAGAACCTTTCCCCGACTCCCTCTCCTCCTTTCTCACTACCCCATACACTCACTCCACCCCTTGCTTCACACTCCCTCCCCACTTTCATCTTCCTCCCAACCCCCTTCGATTCCTACCCTTCACCTCATTTCTCATTCCCCTCCCTCATTCCTCTCCCTCAGCCTTTCCTCCCCTCGTCCCACCCTCTTCCCTCGTCCCTCCTCGTGTCCCCCTCAGATACATCGCTTCCCCCTCCCCTTCCCCGTTCCTTCGCATCCCTTCATAATTCATTTCCTACTCTTATCCTCCCACACCTCTTGCTCCCCCACCTCCCCTATTTCATCTTCTTTCCCTATTTCTTCCATTCACTCCTCACACCTTTTCTCCTCTCTCCTCCTCAGTCCCTCCTCCCTCTCGCCTCCTCACTGCTTCACAGTCCCCTCCTCTTCCTCACTTTCCCCTCCTTCTTCCACCTCCACTATCACACCGGCCATCTTCTGTTTCCATTACAAAGATAAGACTTCAGATAATTACCGCCACATACGTTTATATAATTCCACCAGCACAAGATAGCGACCTTCCTGTTAGTGTGGCCTTAATAGACTCCGCCGACCACGGTAGATATTGCCCTCCTGTGATGGTAGATATTAACCTCTTTGTGATAGTAGATATTAACCTCTTGTGATGGTAGATATTAACCTCCTGTGATGGTAGATATTAACCTTCTGTGATGGTAGATATTAACTTCCTGTGATGGTAGATATTAACCTCTTGTGATGGTAGATATTAACCTCCTGCATGATGGTAGATATTAACGTCTTGTGATGGTAGATATTAATCCTCTTTGTGATGGTAGATATACCTCCTGTGATGGTAGATATTACCTCTTTGTGATGGTAGATATTAACCTTGTGATGGTAGATATTAACCTCTGTGTGATGGTAGATACTAACCTCTCGTGATGGTCGATATTAACCTCGTGGTGGTAGATATTACCCTCTTGTGATGGTAGATATTAATTCTCTCTTGTGATGGTAGATATTAACCTCTTGTGGTGGTAGATATTAACCTTGTGGATGGTAGATATTAACCTCCTGTGATGGTAGATATTAACTCTCTTGTGAGTTGGTAGATATTACCCTCTTTGTGATGGTAGATATTAACCTCTTTGTGATAGTAGATAGTTGCCCTCCTGTGATGGTAGATATTAACCTCCTTGTGATGGTAGATATTAACCTCCTGTGATGGTAGATATTAACCTCCTGTGATGGTAGATAGTAATCCTCTTGTGATGGTAGATATTAACCTTCTTGTGATGGTAGATATTAACCTCCTGTGATGGTAGATATTAACCTCCTGTGATGGTAGATATTAACCTCCTGTAGATGGTAGATATTACCCTCCCTGTGATGTGGTAGATATTAACCTCCTGTGATGGTAGATATTAACTCTCCTGTGTGATGGTAGATAGTAATCCTCCTGTGATGGTAGATAGTAACCTCCTGTGATGGTAGATAGTAACCTCCTGTGATGGTAGATATTAATCCTTCTTGTGATGGTAGATATTAACCTCCTGTGATGTAGTAGATATTAACCCTTTTGTGATGGTAGATATTAACCTCTTGTGATGGTAGATATTAACCTCCTTGTGATGGTAGATATTAACCTCCTGTGATGGTAGATATTAACCTCCTGTGATGGTAGATATTAACCTCCTGTGATGGTAGATATTAACCTCCTTGTGATGGTAGATATTAACCTCCTGTGATGGTAGATATTAACCTCCTGTGATGGTAGATAGTAACTCTCTCTGTGACGTCATTTTAGGTATGTTCCCGCTGCAACCATACGACTTTGTTCAGTGCAAGAAAGGCCTGTTGCATTTGTTGATATTGTTGTTGTTGTTGCTTCTGCTGCTGTTCTTGTTCTTGTTCTTGTTACTGCTGCTACTGTTCTTGTTCTTGTTGCCGCTGCTGCTGTTGTTGTTATTGTTATTGTTATTGCTGCTGTTATTGTTATTGTTATTCTTGACGTGACTACAGCAGGACGCCAGGCTGAAGTTACTCATCTTGCTGTCCACCATCCTCCTTTCGGGGTACAGAGAGGGAGTTGAGGAGCGTTTTTATAGCGGTCGTGACTATATTGGTGCCACCACGTGAAGGCGTTTGGGGTGTATGAAGTTTTCTAGTGAGTAAATCTCTCTCTCTCTCTCTCTCTCTCTCTCTCTCTCTCTCTCTGTTCTTAAAAGTTTAAGCTGATCTTATTGTTCTGATATAACAAGAAATATCACGTAAAAACAAATCCCTGGTCTCAGTGTGCTAATGTCCCTAATAGGAGAGGAACCTTTGTGTGCCTCCCCCTCCCCCGATCTCTCTTATCTCTGAGGGACGAGGCAGGTGTTAATGTTATTTTTCCACCTGATTATGCTGGAGGGAGGTGACAGCCCCTTCACTACCAGGGACGTGTTTCTCGCTTCTATTATTGTGCTAAGTTTTACAGACGGTTTTATTCAACTAAGGAGGGATTTGGAACTGGAGGGATTAATATGGCTTTAAGTAAATCCTTGGTTCTGCATTCTCGTCGATTAAGAAAGCTCCCTACCTCCACTTCCTTAGCGATTTATTTTTGGTTGTAGGTGGTTATAATGATTTTGTACGATTTTTTATGCAGAGTATGGCGATAATGGAAATGATTTATAATTATATCACAGAAGACTACAGCAAGGTGTAATAAACAAAATAAAGCACCTGGGAAAAGGTGTTAGGGAGGCTTTTGGAACCGCAGGATTATATACAGCGTTCTGTAATCCCTCAATAACCCCTTCAGTAATCTTTTAGTAATCCTTTTCGATAACGCTTCAGTAATTCCTTTAGTAACTCCCTCAATAACCCTTCAGTAATCTTTTAGTAATCCTTCGATAACTCTTCAGTAATCCTTTAGTAATCCCTCAATAACGCTTCAGTAATCCTCTTTAGTAATCCTTCAATAACTCTTTCAGTAATCCTTTGATAATCCTCTTTTGCTAATCCTTCAGTACTTCGTCAGTAATCCTTTTGGTTATCTTTCAGTAATCCTTTAATAATCCTTCAGTAATCCGCCAGTACTCCTTCAATAATTCTTCAGCAATCCTTCAAGTAATCCATCTGTAATCCTTCAGCAATTCTTTCACTACTCTACACTGTTCACTTCAATCTCTGGCCTAAAATCACCATCTCTCCATCTTGATTACTGACCTGTAGCAAGTGATTAACGCTAGAATATAGTACTAGTCACGAAGAAGTGCCATGGAGAGGATGTAGCGCTGCAGCATTGTCATTTGCTGCCACTGAGCGACGCGAAATAAGCTGCACTGGGAATGAAAATCTGGGCCAAGTTAAAGTGAATGAACTGTAGGATCTTCTCAAGCTTAGCCAAATAAGAGTAATATCACTTTCAGTACAACATTTTTATTTATTTGTTTATTCATTTCTTTTTTCGTTTAACCCTTGCTCCCCTCCAGACGTGATTTTTTGGAGAGGAACTGATGTAACTCACCATTTATTTCACAAACATTTTTTAGCTTTTAATGTGGTGTGTGTGTGTGTGTGTGTGTGTGTGTGTGTGTGTGTGTGTGTGTGTGTGTGTGTGTGTGTGTGTGCGTGTGTGTACAGGCGTGCGTGCGTGCGTGCGGTGCGTGTGGACACTATCCTTCCACATAATTATGTCAGTGAGGTGAGAAGCATTAATATCCTTTTACGACACTTTCGTGCGTTTGTATCTATTCAAACTTTTCCATGAAGATTAATTAGAGGGTAAATTCCATTCCCCCCTCCCTCTCTCTCTCTCACTCTCTCTCTCTCTCTCTCTCTCTCGCTCTCTCTCCCTCGTAGACATAATTAGCCGTATTCTGCGACGAGACAGTCATTGGGTATTAAAAAAAAAAAAAGGTCAAGAAAATTGCATTATGATTACTCTCTCTCTCTCTCTCTCTCTCTCTCTCTCTCTCTGGACGCACCAGAACACATATATCCTGCAACACATAATTATCTTCACTGCAACTTAACTCCTCAGGTCAATAAAGGATTTCTACGGAGATGAATAAAAATCGTCTGGCATTATCATTTATAAAATTCCTTTGATCTCAACCCTCGAGGTCTTAAATAATATTCCTTTGCCTCTAGACGATTTTATTCAGTTTAAAAGTACGGTATCTCGAAATGAAAGGGAAGGTGTGCTGGCTTATATCTGACCTATCGGATGTAAAAAAGAAAATAAACTGAGGGCAATCGTCTGTAAGTGAAGGGAATAACGCTATTGTTTCTGAGAGTTTTCCAGAGCCAAGAGAAATAGTCTAGGAATACACAAAATAAAATATAGAAGTTTTGCACATTGTGCGGAGAAAGGATGAAAGATTTCAGTCTTGCGTA